>NW_012115244.1:2525269-2542479 GCF_000951035.1 Colobus angolensis palliatus | reverse complement strand
CAGGGTACAACCAACCCAGGAGACAATCAACCCAGGGTACAACAGATCCAGGATGCAATAGACCCAGGGTACAACCAACCCAGGAGACAATCAACTCAGGGTACAACAGACCCAGGGTACAACCAACCCAGAGACAATCAACCCAGGGTACAACAGACCCAGGATGCAATAGACCCAGGGTAGAACAGAGCCAGGACACAAGAGACCCAGGGGACAACAGACCCAGGAGACAATCGACCCAGGGTACCACAGACCCAGGAGACAACAGACCCGAGGTACAGACTCAGTGTACAGCAGAACCAGGATGCAATAGACCCAAGGTACAACAGACCCAGGAGACAACCGACCCAGGACACAATTGACCCAGGTGCCCTTAGATTTTCCAGGACCCAAAAATACAACCATGTAACATCAAACTGTATTCCAGCCTCAGAGAAACAAGGCAGCAACCACAAGTCCAAAAATAGACCAAAGAACTAAAGCCATTGAATGTCAGGAATAAGAGCTTCGGGGTCCGTTTTGGGTTCAAATCCTGAAGAACGTTGCGAGGTGGGCAAACAAGTTATTCATAATGTTGCCTGATCTTCAACATGGGAAAGATGGAGTGAGTCGCAGCCACTGCACCAGCCCCTGACGTGAGTTATTATCAGTAAACCCACCATCGAGCCCCCGTGTGGAACGGACAAACCCCACTGGCATTCCAGGACTCTGGTTTGGAATGGTGCTGAGGCAGATGGGATGGGAAAGACGTGAAGAGCAGGGGAGCGATTTCAGCCGCCTGCAGGTGCTCCACATCCCTCAACCTGCCCGTAAGGGACCACAGGAATGATTCGTAGCTGCCGGCGCTGGCAGCCCTTGCAGCCCAACAATGGAGAAGCTGACACGCTTGGCAGGAAAGTCAGTGGACGCCCTTCTCAGTGCCTCTTGAATGTGTTTGAAATAGGGAAGGAATAAATAGCTGTCATGTTAGATCCACTCCCATCACAGTGGAAACAATCCATTTCTTACTGGAGCAACCTAATTAGGGGGTTGATAAGCTGCACATTCTGGGCGGGTGAACATTTGCTGTAATTCTTTCCAGGAGAAGGGACAGATGCCAGTGCAGCTTTTATTAAGAGACAAAAATACCAGCATCTTCAAGGAGTCGAGACCCCTCCTGCCTGTGCAGGTGTAGTCACCAAACCCAACCCAGGTCCTATTTATGTCACCTGGGAATGTCGTGTGGCTTTCCTTGTCAGCTCAGGACTCAGGAGCAGACGTGAGCACTCACTGCACAACAGTGGAAGTGGCCATCAGCCCCTCACCTTCCACAACAGTGGAAGTGGCCATCAGCGCCATTTGATCATTGATCATTTCCTTTATTTACGAATGTTTTTGTTAATTGAAATACTATGACTGAGCATCTACCAGGGCTCATCTCAGGATCTGAGGAATACTTTGCCCTAAAACGAGCACTGCTCAGGACCTGCCTAACACATCTTAAAAGCAAGGACCAAAAGGAATCAATAGTTTCCATCTAACTTAATTGAATCTCAAGCAAATTTAAGAATATTTATAGAAACACAAATACATCCAGAACCTTAGAACACTAATTTCAAGCTGGATGCAGTGGCTCATGCCTGTAATCCCAGCACTTTGAGAGGCTGAGGCGGGCGGATCACTTGAGGCCAGGAGTTCGAGACCAGCCTGGCCAACATGGTGAAACGCCATCTCTACTAAAAATACAAAAATTGGCCTGGTGTGGTGGCGTGCGCCTGTAATCCTAGCTACTGGGTAGGCTGAGGCACGAGAATTGTGTGAGCACAGGAGGCAGCTGTTTCAGTGAGTTGAGATCACACCACTGCACTCCAGCCTGGGCAACAGAGAGAGACTCCATCTCAAAAAATAAAAACAAAAACAAAAGATGAAATTCACAATTTCTGGCATCCAATAAATCACCAGGCACCCAAAGAATCAAATAATACAACATTGGGAGATAAATTCATTGAAACGAACTCAGAACTGACCCAGATATTAGAACACTAAAAAATTATTATCACTGTATTGTATATGCTCAAAAAGTTAAGTAGAGACATGCAAAATACATACACACACATTCAAATCACACTTATAGAGATGAAAACGCAGGGTGTGAGATTAAAAATATCCTGGATGGGGTCTGGGCAGACTGGCTTACACCTGTAGTCCCAGCACTTTGGGAGGCCAAGGCGGGTGGATCTCGAGATGAGGAGATCGAGGCCATCCTGGCCAACATGGTGAAATCCCACCTCTACTAAAAATACACAAATTAGCTAGGCATGGTGGCACCCACCTGTAATCCCAGCTACTGGGAGGCTGAGGCAAGAGAATCCCTTGAACCCGGGAGGCGGAAGTTGCAGTGAGCCAAGATGGCGCCACAGCACTCCAGCCTGGTGACAGAGCAAGACTCCATCTTAAAAAAAAAAAACAAAAAACAAAAAAAAACAAAAGAACCCTGGATGGGATTAATAGATCAAAGATCTTGCAGAAGAAAAATTATTCATAATTGCCAAAATTTGGAAGCAGTAAAGATGCCATTCGGTCGATGAGTGGATAAATAAATTAGTACAATTATAAATACAATAATATTCCAGACAATGGAATATCATCCAAAATTAAAAAGAAATGAGCTATGAAGCCATGAAAAGACATGGAGATAACTTAAATGCATATTACTAAGTAAAAAAAAAAAAATGTTAATCTGAAAAGGCTACATACAGTCTATGTATAACACACTTTGTGACATTCTGGAAAAGGCAAAGCTATGGAGGCAGTGAAAATACTTTTTAACTGCCGAGGTTAGTGGGGATGGAGGGATGAATAGGTGGAGGACTGAGGATTTGAGGGGCAATGAAAATACTCTATATGATACTAAAATGGTGGGTGCATGTCCCTATGTATTTGTCAAAACCCATATAACCACACTACATAAAGAGTGAAACCTGAACTATGGGTTCTAGGTAATCATGACGTGTCAATGTAGCTTCATCAGTGGTAACACAGTGGAATGGATGTACCAGTCCAGTGGAGGATGTTGACACTGGGGGAGGCTGTGCATGTGTGGGGGCAGGGGATATATGGCAAATCTGTTCTTTCATCTTGATTTTGCTGTGAACCTAAAACCACTGCGAAAAAGTAAAGTCTTTTTTTAAAAGTCAACCTAGAATTCTATAGTCAACAAAAGTATCTTTCAAAAATAAAAGCAAAGTACTTTTTCCAGCACTCAAAAGCTGAAAGCACTCATTACAAGCAGACCTGCAGTGGAAAAGTGTTCAAGGAATTCGTTTAAGAACAAGGAAAATGCTGCCAGATGTAAAAACTAAATCTACACAAAGAAGAACAAGCAGAAATGGTAACTGCATAAGTAAGTATTTTTAAATTCATTCTTATTGTTTAACTGTATTTAAAGATTACTTTAATGTACTTAAACAAAAGCATGTATCGCAGGGGTCATAACATGTAAGCAAAATGTATGAAAACCATAGCATAAAGGCAGATAGTGGAGAAATTCACGTATACTGTTATAAGGTTTTATACTATACATGATATAGCATATCATTTGAAAATAGACTGTGGTAAGTTAATGATATGTACTATACACCCTGAAGCAACCACTAATATAGCAATAAAAGAGTTATATATAATAAGTCAACAAAGGAGATAAATAGTCACCAACAATATCCACATATTATCTTTAAAAGGTAGGAGAAAATTAAAAATGGGAAAAGAAAAAAGTGCCAAAATTAAAAACAGCAAGAGCATAGACTCGATCTAATAACATAATCAGAATAAATGTAAATGGTCTAAACACTCTCATTAAAAAATACAGATTGCCAGATCTACATAAAAATGACTCAAATATACGTGGATGGCAAGAAATGTACCGTAAATATGGAGACAAAAAAATAAAGCAAAAGAAAGGAAATAAGCTATGCCATTTACTTTAATCAGCTTTGGCTGCCATAGCAAAATATTCTAGACTGAGTGGCTCAAACAACAGAGATGTGTTTTCTGACAGTTCTGGAAGTTAGAAGTCCCAGATTAAGGTCCTGGACAATTTGATTCCTAGTTAGGGTTCTCTTGCAAATTATCTCTTTCTCCTGCATCCTCACACGGCCTTTCCTCTGTATATGTATATAAGAGAGGACATTCTGATATCTCTTACTCTTTACAAGGATACCAGCCTTATCAGATTAAGACTCCCACCCTTATTACCTCACTTAATCTTCATTACATCCTTGTAAATCTTGTTTCCAAATGCAGTCATATTGTGGGTTAGCGCTTCAACCTATAAATTTGAGGGTGGAAAAACGATATAATTAAGGCCATAAAACTACCTAACATTGGACATAAGAAAGCTATAGTGGCTATATTAATACTACACAATGTACATTTTAAAGCAAAGAAAATTACAGGAATAAATAAGGCCATGCCATGAAGATAAAGCAGTCAATCAAGAGAACATAGCAATTCTAAACATTTATGCACCTACCAAGGAGGTGAAAGATCTCTACAAGGAGAACTACAGAATACTGTTGAAGGAAGTCAGAGTCAGATTTCCACAAATCTAAGGAAAAACATTCCATGCTTACAAATTGGAAGAATCAATATTATTTAAATGGCCATACTGCCCAAAGCAATTTACAGAGTTAATGCTATTTTTTTTCAAACTATTAACATCATTTTTCACAGGATTATTTTTAAAAATTCTAAAATTTGTATGGAACCAAAAAAGAGCCTGAATAGCCAAAACAATCCTAAACAAAAAGAACAAAGTTTGAAGCATCACACTACCTGACTTCAAACTATACTATAAGGATACAGCAACCCAAACAGCATGGCACTGGTACAAAAACAGACACAGAGACCAACTGAAAAAAATGTAGAACTCAGAAATAAAGCCACATACGTATAACCATCTGATCTTTAACAAAGCTGACAGAAACAAGGAGAAGGGAAAGAAATTCCTATTCAATAAATGGTGCTGGGATAACTGGCTGGCCATATACAGAAGAATGAAAGTGAGCCCCTACCTTTCACCATATGCAAATATTAACTCAAAATGGATTAAGATTTCAATATAAGAGCTTCAAACTATAGAAAATCCTAGAAAACATAGAAAATAACTTTCTTGACATCAGCCTTAGCAAAGAATTTTTGCCTAACTCCCCAAAAGCAATTGCAACAAAAACAAAAATTAAGAAGTGGGACCTAATTAAATGAAAGAGCCTCTGCACAGCAAAGAAAGTATTAACAGAGTAAATGGACAACCTACAGAATGGAAAAAATTGTTTGCAAACTATGTATCCAACAAAAGTCTAATATACAGAATCTATAAGGAACTTAAACAAGTCAATACACAATAAACACGTAACCCTGTTAAAAATGGGCAAAGGACTTGAACAGGCACTTCTCAAAAGAAGATATACAAGCAGCCAACAAACATGAAAAAATGTTTATCATAACAAATCATCAGAGAAATGCAAATCAAAATTATAATGAGATACCATCTCTCACCAGTCAGAATGGCTATTATTAAAAAGTCAAATAATAACAGATGCTAGTGAAGCTGCAGAGAAAAGGAAACTCTTATACATTGTTGGTGGGAAAGTAAATTAGTTCAGCCACTGTAGAAAGCAGTTTGGAGCTATCTCAAAAAAATCTCAAAGTACTTAGAGCAGAGCCACCATTCAACCCAGCAATCTCATTACTGTGTATGTACCCAAAAGAAAATAAAATCATTTTACCAAAAAGATGCATGTAGTCTCATAGGTTCATTGCAGCACTATGCACAATAGCAAAGACTTGAAATCAACCTAGATGCTCGTCAACAGTGGATTGGATAAAGAAAATGTGGTACATATACACCATGGAATACTACACAGTCAGAAAAAAAAACAAAATCATGTCCTTTGCAGTAACATGGATGAAGCTGGAGGCTGTAATCTTAAAAGAATTAAGATTCTCTTAAGGAGAATCTTAAGGAACAAGAACAGAAAACCGTGGCTGGGTGTGGTGGGCTCATGCCTGTAATCCCAGCACTTTGGGAAGCTGAGGTGGGTGGATCACCTGAGGTCAGGAGTTCGAGACCAGCCTGGCCAACATGGTGAAACCTTGTCTCTGCTAAAAATACGGAAATTAGCCGGGCATGGTGGTGTGCACCTGTAATCCCAGCTGCTTGGGAGGCTAAGGCAGGAGAATCACTTGAACCTGTAAGGCGGAGTTTGCAGTGAGCCAAGATTGCACCATTGCACACCAGCCTGGGTGACAGAATGAGACTCTGTCTCAAAAAAAAAAAAAAAGAAAGAAAGAAAGAAAGAAGAAAACCAAATACTGCTTGTCCTCACTTATACTCACTTATAAGTAGGAGCTAAACACTGAGTACACATGACGTAAGTGGGAAAAATAGACACTGCAGACTACTAGTGGGGAAGGGAGGGAGGGGGGCATGGGTTGAAAACCACCTATTGGTGCTATGCTTACCACCTGGGTGAATGGATCTATACCCCAAACCTCAGCATCACACAATATACCCACGTAACAAACCTGAACGTGTACCTCCGTATCTAGAATATGTAACATTGAAATTATACAAAATAGATATATAATAAAATAAGCAAATTGGAAAGTGAAAGAAGAAAGATCAAAAATACAAGAAGCAAAGGCTCAAAGAACCAAAAGGAAAAATAGAAAAACAGACAGTTACAGTTGGAGATTTCAATACCATTCTCTCCATAACTGACAGAACAAATAGACAAAAAATCAGTAAGGATATAGACGTGAACAACACCCGAGAGCAACTTGACCTGGTAGATGCTTGCAGTACCTTCTATCCAACAACAACAGAACACACATTTCTCTCACAAGCGTTTATAAGGATAGACCATATTCTGGGCCATAAAATAGGTCTTGATAAATTGAAAAACATTCAACTCATACAAAGTTTGTCCTGTCACCATAATAAAACTAAATTAGAAATCGACAGCCAAAAGATTTCTGGAAAATTCAAACATTTGGAAACTGAGCAACACGTTCCTAAATAGCCCTTAGGTCAAGAAGGAGTCAAAGTGGGGAATAAGAAAATATTTTAAATTGAATAAAAATGAAAACCCAACACATAAACATCTGTTGGGTGCCTCTAAAGCAGTCCTTGAAAAGGCATATAAGATACTAAATGCCTATATTAGAGAAGAAGAAAGGTTTGAAGTGAACGACCTTAGTTTCCACCTTAAGAAATTGGGAGGAGACGGGCATGGTGGCTCACACCTGTAATCCTAGCACTTTGGGAGGCCGAGGTGGGTGGATCCCTTGAAGTCAAGAGTTCAAGACCAGCCTGTCCAATATGGTGAAACCCCATCTCTACCAAAAATAAAAATAAAAATAAAAATAAATTAGCCCAGCAGGGGTGGTGCATGCCTGTAATCCCAGCTAGTCAGGAGGCTGAAGCAGAAGAATGGCTTGAACCCAGGAGGCAGAGGTTGCAGTGAGCCAAGATCACATCACTGCACTCCAGCCTGGGTGACAGAGTGAGACTCTGTCTCAAAAAAAAAAAAAAAAAAAGCAAGGAGGGGGGAAATTAAACCCAACATATGCAGAAGGAAGTAAATAACGAATATCACAGCCTACATCACAGAAATAGGACACAGGAAAAATATAACAATTACTGACACTAAAAGGTAGTCTTTGAGAAGATGAATAACATTGGTAGACCTCTAGGGAGATTGATCAGGAAAAACATACCAGCGGTGCCATCAAGGAAGAAAGGTGACATCACTAGAGACTCTACAGGAAGACGTATTATCCTGGGTGGCACACCATGCTAATCCCACGCATCTACGCAGTAAAGGACAAGCTGACTCCTTTGCCCAGAGGAACATGGTGTCCCAGTGGAGGCTGTGGCAGAGACACATGGTGTTCCTACCTGGGTCCTCTTCCTGGGCACAGAGGAAAACTAGTCTTCCTTGTAGTTAGACGTGGGTCATACACTGAATTCTGGTCCAGGAAATGCAGGTAGAAGGGACGTTAAGCACCTCAAGCCCTGATCCTTACAAGCATCCTGCACAATTCCACAGTGCCCTCTTCCCTGCTCTACCGTTAGAAACACAGGATGGAAGGGAGTGTTATGGACTGAATGTGCCTCACAAAAGTCCTAGGTTGAAACTCTCATTCCCAATGTGTCTGTATTTGAAGACAGGGCCTCTGAGAAGTAACTAAGGCTCCATGAGGTCATAAGGGTAGGGCCCTGATCTTATGGATCCTGGTAAGGAGACACCACAGGGAGCCAGTGCCCATGTCCCCTCTCTCCTCACCATGGAAGGAGGCAGAGAGAAGGCAGCATCTGCCAACCAGGAAGAGGACCCTCCCCAGGAGCTGGACTGACCAGCACCCGGATCCTGGACTTTCCAGCCCTCAGAACTGTGAGAAAATGCATTTCTGTTCTTTAAGCCACCCTGCCTATGATATCTTGCTGTGACAGCCGGGTCTGACCACTGCGGAAATTGTAAACGGTGATTCAGAGAGGAGCGTCTGGGGGGGCGGGGGGAGGGCACCCAACTGGAAATGAACTTTAACCCGCATCAGACAGAACCGCACTGGCCTGTGGAATGAGGAGAAATCAGCCTGTTTTGGTCAAGCTCCAGAGATGTAGGGATTGTTGTTTTGGCAGCAAGAGGCACTTCCCTGACTGATGGAGAAATTGGTACTTACCTTGGGTGTTTCCGTTAAATAAAGGGGGAGGTGAGATCAGCTTCAAGGTCAGGCCGCTGTCTGGGAGGAACTTGATGTACGAGTCCATTTTCACACTGCTGGTAAAGACATACCTGAGGCTGGGTAATTTATAAAGAGAAAGAGGTTTAATGGACTCACGGTTCCATGCCGCTGGGGAAGCCTCACAATTACGGCAGAAGGTGAAAGGCAGGTCTCACATAGGGGCAGGAGAGAGAGAATGAGAGCCAAGGGAAAGGGGAAACCCCTGATAAAGTCATCAGATCTCGTGAGACTTACTCACTACCACGAGAACAGCATGGGCACACAGCCCCCACGATTCAATTATCTCCCACCAGGTCCCTCCACAACACGCAGGAATCGTGCCAGCTACAATTCAAGATGAGATTTGGGTCGGGACACAGCCAAACCCTATACCTGATTATCAGAAACTAAAAATATGTGAATGTGAACCAAGCAGAGGACACACGTCTTGGAACTTTCACCTTCTCTCCACGTTCGGTCAGTCCACGTGCCCACTGAGTCCATATTTCCAGAGAAGGAGGTCAGAAAATCATGTGAATGGTGAGTGCTGGCAATTTGGCAGTATGTGGCAAGAGGTTGCAAGACAGAGGTGGCCTCAGGAAAGCAATCAGTGAGAAGAGAGAGATCCCCGAAGTTCTGGGATTCGCAGAGTTTGAAAGCTGGACTGCCTGCGTCTAGAGGTAGAATTTTCAAAACCTGAGCTACAAATATCAAACCAACATTGTTTTTTCTCTACAATGTAATTAAGTCAGTCAGGGAGAGGTGAGAGTAAGTGGCATCCAGAAACAAGTATATGAGTGAGATAAAATGACTCAGGCTGAAGATAAGATGAAGGTCGAGGCTTTCTACCTTGTCGTCCCAAATACACCATGAGCTTCACCATGGAGTGGAGATGGATGGAGTTTGGAAGACCCAGCAGCTGCCTGGAGGAGAGCCAAGGAGTCTCTGTGCTCATAGCAGGCGAATCTCCTTATTCCTCAGGAGAGAAAGAAACTGTTACTGTGCTAAGCTGCTGGGATTTGGGAATTGTTTGTTAAAGCAACGAGCAAGTGTTACTCTAGAGAAGATGGAAGCAGAGGAGGGTGAGAGGCAGAAATGGGGGCCAGGAGTAGGCGCAGGATCCACGCAGCAGCGCAGGGGATCAGGCTTGGGCAACTGAACAAGACTCCCTGGTGAAGAGGAGATGAGGTATGAAGCAATGTCCAGGGACCACGTGCTGCATATCAGGAACTGTGTCCCTGGCAACCGTGGATCAACGTGCTGCAGACAAGGCCCTGGGGGTGGACACGGAGCCCGCTGTGATGGGTTCTAAGTGCAGGCTTGCTAGTTGGGACTGAGTAATATAATACAGCTCATTGGCTTTCCATTGTACCAAGATAGAAATGATGAGCTGGGTCCACCTTCTGTCGTCACTCGAGCAGGTATAATCTGAAACAATAAAGAGAATTTTTAATATCATAGATTTTATTTTAGAATGCATTTCTGGAAACATTGAAAAGATAGCACAGAATGTTTCTGTACTCCCTGCAGCCAAAAGCCCCTACTGTGCGCCAGATGAGTCCTGAGGGCTCTGGGCAGCTGAGAAGGTGGACAGTGCGGGGCTGTGGTTACAAGACAGCTAGAGAGCAATTGCAGAGAATACCCACGCTTAGAGTCAGGAGGAGAAGAGGGGAGGGACCAGGACCAAGGAGACAAGCAGGGAGGGACTCTTAAAGCAGAGCCCACAGCCAGAGGTCAGAAAGCTGGAAACACTAGGGCCTAAGAAATAAAGAGCCGAGGATGAATTTTAGTAGCATTCGGGTTTGTAAATGTGGGCAGGAGGAACTAGCATCAGAGGAGGAAGCAGGTGCAGACACCTGTTGGGCCAGGTTAAGGGGGTAACCAGGAAAAGAGGGGAGAAGGGACATTCCGAGGGCGGTTTTCGATGTAGAATTCATTCATCTCATTCATTCATTCACTTGGTGTTTATGGGAAGCGCGGCTGTTTCACGCACATTCCGGGGTCACCATGTTCCTTTCACTCAACAAGTATGGGGGGCTTTGCATGTCAGAATGTAGAATCTTTGATCTTCGTTTAATTGATAATGGGTCAAATTAAGGTTTCCAGGTAAAGGAGTGATAAAGCAAAATAATCGCCCGGAAAGCAAGCTCCTGGCAACAAGGAACAATCACACAGCCGCCGTTCCTATGGTGTCGGGGCATCATGCCTGGCCTCGCCATTAGGGAGGATTTAATAAGGGCTTGATGGATCCGTGGATTATCCAAGTCTTGGCATGAAAGGGTAGATGCAGGCTGGGAGTGTGGGAAGTGTGGACTAGATAAGAGGAGCCCCTCAGGATGCTGTGAGGTAACCCAGGAGTGCGGAAGATCGGCCTGGAGCAGGTGCCATGAGGATGCGGGAGACGGGACCCCAGCCCAGGCTGCTTCTGTGCGGGACTCTCGGATGTTTCAAGGATGTGCTCCCCAGAGACACGGAGGGGTGGAGGAGGGGTGACAGGAAGAGAAGGAAGCCAAAAAAGGGTGCAATTGCAGGGGAAATTTCACGGAATGCAGGTTCAGCCCAAGCCTTCGAGGGATTTCTGGACCACGCCTCAGAGATGTCCTGACTCAGCTGAGGAGCTGGGAGTTCCTACCCCACCCCAGCTAAGCACACCCGGGAGAAAGGCAGGACGCCAACTCCCAGACATCTCCAGCCCTTTGCGTGGGCAGCCGATGCCGTGCCAGGGGCCAGGGCAGTTCCCCAGAGAAGGGCTGAGGGTCCACCACAGCGACGGGGAGGAAAGAGCACCGGTGTTGGAACCGAAAGGGGCTGGACGGGATCCAGGCAGAACCTGATAGTGTCGGCAACAATAGGCATGCGCGCGACTGATGGACCGTGAAGGAGAGGCGTGGAAGGCAGAGCCAGGCTCTGGAGCCTGGAGGCTGGGAAATGATATTAATGAGCAGCGGAAGATGTGGCTGGAGAAAGAGGACATTCAGGGCAAGATAACAAGTCTGACTTGGGAGAAAACCACCCACCTCTGTCCTATAAATTAGGCATAAACGAGGTATTTATGGAATGCCTACTGGCTCCTGGCACCAGGAAAAGTGATTTTTTTTTTTTTTGAGACGGAGTCTCTCTCTGTTGCTCAAGCTAGAGTGCAGTGGCACGATCTCGGTTCACTGCAACCGCCACCTCCCATGTTCAAGTGATTCTCCTGCCTCAGCCTCCCAAGTAGCTGGAATTACAGGTGCATGCCACAATGCCTGGCTAATTTCTTTATTTCTTTTTTTTTATTATTGTTAGTAGAGACATGTTTTGGCCATGTTGGCCAGGCTGGTCTCGAACTCCTGATCTCAAGTGATCTGCCTGCCTTGGCCTCCCAAAGTGCTGGGATTACAGGCGTGACCCACCGTGCCTGGCCCGGAAAAGTGATTTCTATCACAACCCCATTTACTGTTCATGTCAATCCTGTTAGGGGAGGATGAAAAAATGGGACTTGAGTTTACATACTTTACTCAAGTTCAGAAAAGGCAGCAAACGATGAGGCTGAGATTCTAACCCAGGCCCAAGTAATTCCAAAGCAGGAGCTCTTAAACACTATGCAGTGTGAGTATTTATAGATTTTAAAATCAGTCAGCCCATCTGGCTTCCCCTTTCTGGGCCCGTGGTCTTCTGCGGCTTCCTCTCTGGGTGCACACTTCTTCTTGGCATGGAAGGAGGCTTGGTCTTGACTCGGGGATTGGGCACGATGGACTCCTTTTTGTCGAAAAGCCCAGTGCTACACTGGCTCCAGCACCAGACACCAGCCACCCCTTGGCTAGTTCACGAACTCTTACTGTGATCAATTCCATGGCCAAGTGTCCAAAGCCAGAAAGGTTTTTGGGTCTTAGTTTTGGAATATAAAATCAAAGAATGGCTGGGATAGAATCGTCAGAGTCCATGGCTAGCCCGTTCTCTCTTTCTCAGAGGAAAGGTTTCTGCTGGGCTCTGTCCTGGGGCCATGGGAAACTCATCACGAGGCCTCCTGCTCCCACAGCCTCCTGATTTCGTGTTGCTTTTATGCTGATTTTTTATTTTCCCCAAAAAAGTGAGTGTCCCCTTTTCAGATAGAATTTCAATAGAGGGATACAGAGGAGGTATTGGAGGAAGCTGGGCAATTCTCTTCTCTGTGATCTACCTCCCTGTTTAGCACAAATAATTTTAGCTTGCTGTGAAAACTTGGTCTTCTAACTCAATAAAGAACCTGTTTTCCATATTTAAAGTATTTTTATTTTCAGGCTTCAGGGAAAAAAAGCTTTCTCTTGGCTATTTGGTATTTTTCCCACATTTCTGCTTCCACAGGGGCCAGCGTCAGGCAAAGCCGGCCTCAGCGTGGCAGCACCCCACAGAGGTGTGCACAGTCACACCTGAGGCTTTCGCGCGCACTGCAGTATCAGAACACATACTCCTCATCCCAGAGTACTGCAGGGCCCCCGGGATTCCAGCCGGCCAGGCTCCCCTAACCTCCTCCAGGCTGCCTTAGTGGAGTCCACTCCTGGCTATGGGCCTGGCATCTGACTCCTGGTGCCAGGCTCTGTGCCCCTGGGGCTCTTTGATTGCAGGCAACAAGGTGTGGCTATGTAGCATCGGCAGGAGGCATCCCGGGCAGCTCAGACAGGAGGGCTGTCCGGAGAGCCAGGTGTGGAGAGAGGCAGGGGCCAGGCAGCTCAGGAGTCCGGGAAGCAGAAAGTGCCTGATGAGAAGCCTCAGCAGCCGCCACACAGGGAGAAAAAAGTGACAGTCACCATTTTGCATTGTCACACTTCTGCACCCAGGATGAAAAGGCCTGAGGCAGTGGCTGCATTTGGAGAGGGCGAAGCGTGATGATGCCTGCTCCAGAGAAGACAGGGGAAAGAGGAACCGATGTTACCAGGAGGAGAGGGGTCACTCACTGTGTGACTGAAGAGCCACAGCTGTCACCACAGAGCCAGGCTAGGTCCATCTGCCGTGGCTGTGCCCGTGTGTGAGCCCATGCCCAGTGGTGGATTCAATCCTGCTGCTCAAGTATATCAGCTCCTCTTCTCTCTCTGCTTGCCTTTCCCAGCCCCTGTGCACACACACGCACACACACGTGCACACACACGTGCGCACACATTCACACACATGCACACACGTACACACACGCACACACATGCACACATGCACACACGCGCGTGCACACACATGCACACACACGTGCACACACATATGCACACAAGCACATACACGTGCGTGCACACACGCACACACATGCACACACGCATGCACACATACACGCACACACACGTGCGTGCACACACACACGCACAGTCCTTGTCCCCCCACACATAGTTTTCCCCAACTGCAATCACTGCGTGTATGCAATTTTACACCGTAAACATTTTATGTGGTTATGTACTTTGCTTCCAAATTATGATTTTAAATGCCTCATAATATTCCTTCAAATGATGAACCGTACTTCACTAGATCAGCTCTCTGCAGAGGGGTATTTGGTCCAGGTTTTCACCGTGTGGAGAACTCTGCGTTGAAAACGCTGCTTTCTAAGGCCTTGTCCTTCACAGATGAGCTCCTTGGGGCCAATTCCTCTGGCTGGGATTACTTGGCGGATGGTAGAGCCATGTTTATGCTCTTTGATGATACTCATAAATATTAAATCCAATAGCCAGGGTGTGCCAGGGACTTTTCCAGCACTGGTTCTTCCCAGGGAGTGTCAGCTCCTCAGGGTAGGGCTGGGTGTTCTGCTCCTGGCTGTGTCCCCAGCCCCTAGAACAGAACGACTCTTAGGAGGCACCAGAAAGGTTTGTTGAATGAATGCCGTAATGAATAGCAGCCTGCCATTTCCAGCTGAGGACTCAGGTTCAGAGAGGCCTGAGGGGCCGTCTGACATCATGTGACCGTAAGTGCTGCAGCCAAGCCTGGCCCCCAAACATCTGTCTTCCCTCTGGGTGCACGTCGCCCTGCTTTCTGAAGACATGGGGGGTTAGGTCAGCTCACAGCCTCCCATAGAGCCTGACTGTAAGGAGCCTCCTGTACACTCCTGACACCTGTGATGAATGCCCATGCCCAGGCACACCAGTACTTGGGGGACATTTGGGGAAGGAGGGAGGCCCAGGCGAACGTGTGGGGAACTGAGCTCATCCATCACCAGGAAAGTCAAGGGCATGAGGCAGCCCCAGTTCCCACTGGCTGGGTCCTGCGGGCTGCAGCTCTATCCCAAGGGACCTGGGACGGGGAGAAACAGTTCAGGATGCATTCCAGAAGGATCCACAGGGCTCAGCATACAGTGCTGGGAGTGGGGAGCAGCCAGGTGCATGGACACCTCCCTTTCTCCACCCTACTCTGACTGCTGGACGTACAGAATCCAGAAGATGCAGCCCCTGGGATGTAGTTACACCAGCCTCCCCTGGCCAGACCCCTGGGTTCCAACCTGCCCCGGTCACGGCCGTGTTCACCCTTACAGGAGACAGCGGCAAACTCCAGAGCTCTTGGTAAGCCCCAGTCGTGGCGGTTTTCACCCTTACAGGAGACAGCGGCCAACCCCAGAGACCTGGGTAAAGCAAAACAAGCCAATGAAACAGACGTCTGGGTTTTCAGGACATCCATGTGTCATCAGCGTGTTCTCCCCCAACTCTCAAAGGAAGTGCCGACCACAGCTAATGAGGCCAATGATTGTAATCGGAAGGTGGAGTCATGCACAAACAGAGAGGAGCAGAGGCCACCGCTGCAGGGCCCGAGGGGCAGCTCCCAGGCCGAGCCAGAGCCGGCAGGGAACGAGGCCCCATCGCCATCACAGCATTCAGGGGAGATTGTGCAATGGAACCTGGACTTTGACCGAGAACGGGGCAGGGCATCCACATCTTGTCCTGGGGGGCACCATTTTCAGCTGGAATTTGGAGCAGAGGCCACTTTGCCTCCTGAGCCTGAGGGGAAAGAAGCCTCCAGCGCTACTCCTGTCCCAGATGAGAAAGCAGCAGGGA
This sequence comes from Colobus angolensis palliatus, assembly GCF_000951035.1. NCBI lineage: Eukaryota > Metazoa > Chordata > Mammalia > Primates > Cercopithecidae > Colobus > Colobus angolensis. Next base: position 2,526,736 of record NW_012115244.1, on the reverse strand, counting down.
GGGGAAGGTCCCCATGCACTGGTGTGGGTGGGAGCCCAGGGCAGGTGGCAAGTCTCCTCCTTCCTTTCAGCAAACTTGCCCAGCAGCAAGTAAGACACCCACTGCCAGGGTGGGAGTGGGCTCCAAGAGCTGGAAGAACCGGCCTGAAGTCACACCACAGGAAAGGGCCCTGGTCTCAGACGGAGCTTCTGCTCCTGAGGTCCCCTGCCGGCCAGGTGACACTTGCTGCAGCCCGGGAAGCATGCCTTCCGTGACTCTGTGCTGAGCACGGCCACGGTGCGGGGCCTGGGTTGGGCCTGTCTGCCACGCCTGCTCACACCTCAGCCCTGCGCTGGAGCCAAGGTCCTCAGGGAGGGAGGGGAAGCGCAAGACACCCCAAACATGTCACCCGATATTCAGATCTCAGAGGCCCCTAACTTTCTCAGAGACAGGAACTGGGACCCGGAGAAGTCCCAGTGCCACCTTTGAGTGATGTGGCCGTGCAGAACTGGGGTGAGAGCCCCACCAGCCATTTCCTGGGCTCCTGTCTGCACTCTTCAGAGCACAGCCCCTGTTGGGATAGGAATCTCTGGGGAAAAAGCATGAGGCCTTGGACAAATGCTCCAGAAGACACCCCCAAAATTGTGCGAAGCCATTCAGAACCACATCCCCGATCCTGCTGTCACGGGCAACGCCTCCCTCCTTCCTTAAATTGGCCACCTCCCCAGCGGCTATACAACTTCTTTGTTCTCCAGTGAGAGCACAAGTGCATGCTCAGATATGCACGTGTGTACAGGAACACACACCTGCACCCTCGCAGCACACACACATGCACACTCATACGTACACACACTGTGCACGTACACTCACACGTGCACACCCACATATGCACCCACAGCTCTGCTCCTGAGCCCCCTGCCTTTCCATGCCACCAGCTCACCTCCCCCTCGGACTGAGTTCCATCACACCCACCACTCCTTGCATGCATGGAAGTCTGAGCTCCAACCCAGAGCCTCCTTTCTGCATTAGTGGTAGGTCTTGAACAGCCATGTGAAAGCCCACTACAGAGGCACAAACTAGCGGTCCCTTGACTTTCTTGCCTGCAGTGACCTCCTCTGCTCTACCCTTGACCCCCATGCTCAAGGTCACAGCTTAGCTTTGCCATCCATCCCCTCAGCTCCACCCCATCAATCTCCCCTATAAAAAGTGCCCCACGTTGTCATTGGTCTTGTTCACCAGTTCCCAGGAAAATTCCTCGTGGGTTTCCTGGAGAGCCACGGAGCAGATGGTTAACATAGGAAACCCTCCGGCTTCCCCTGGCTGCTCTCACCCTCTCAGTAGCTGAGACTCATGTTCTGAGGGCTAGTTCCATTCTGGACTACCCCTAACCGCCTTCACTCCTCTGTCTTTCTTCAAGACAAAGACCCGTCCTTGGGTTTTCCAGTCATCCTATTGGAGCCAGGAAGCCTGACTGAGAACATCACACAG
>NW_012115244.1:2522271-2523549 GCF_000951035.1 Colobus angolensis palliatus | reverse complement strand
CCTGACCTCAGGTGATCCACCCACCTCAGCCTCCCAAAGTCCTGGGATTACAAGTGTGAGCCACCTCGCTTATGTTTTCTTTAAATCAGTAATTGGATCATGGTCGGACTCTGGTTTAAATTTTGGTAAGAAGGCCTCACCAGAGAACCTTTCGTGTCCTTTTGACTGCGTCCCATTCGTCAGGAAGAATATCAGAAATTAATGAGCGGTTGTCCTGATGTGCCCATCACATAGTTCCCTCAGCCTCTCACTGGGTCATTTTAGCAGCTGTTGTTGAAAATTGTGCAGATGTGTCATTTCATTAAAGAGAGTGGGTGTGTGTGAGAGAGACAGAGAGAGGAGGGAGGAAGAGACTGGCTGGGCTCTGTCTTCCCAGCAGGGTCACGGTCTCGTTTTTTGGGATGGCATCCTCCTTTGCCCACAGTGTCCAGAGCCCAATAGCGGCTCCATGAACGTGCCCTGAAGAAGGAACAAAGGCATCCGATAAAGGCTCAAGGAAAACCAAACACACAATGAACCTTCTCTAGGTCACAAATAGTCACTTAAAATGCCATCTGCAGTGTTTGGCCATTTATTTACAAGCATTCAAATTCTGCCCCTTTGACAACATCCACAGAAAGCACTCTTCGTCTTTGTCCAGTGAGGAGAAACAGCGGTGAATATCCGTAAGAATCCAGTGTGAGGAGTCAAAACTGGGGGCAGGGAAGGGTGGCATTCACTGCTTCTGTGTCCTGAGAAAGCACAATTCCACCATTCAAGAGGGGCTTGGGCCTGCGGCCTCTGTGGGCACCTCTTTGAAACCTCACGTGGAGATGTCTTTGAGAGACCCTAGCAGGAATTGATAACGGAAATAATTTGCATGGAATTCCCTTGGGATCAGAAAATAACCTCCAGGCCAGGTGCGGTGGCTCACGCCTGTAATCCCAGCACTTTGGGAGGCTGAGGTGGGTCGATCACTCGAGGTCAGGAGTTTGAGACCAGCCTGGCCAACATGGTGAAACCTTGTCTCTACTGAAAACACAAATTAGCTGGGCATGGTGGTGGGCGCCTGTAATCCCAGCTACTCAGGAGGCTGAGGCAGGAGAATCACTTGAACCCGGGAGGTGGAGGCTGTGGTGCGCCAAGATTGCACCACTGCACTCCAGCCTGGGCAACAGTGTGACACCCAGCATTTTTTTTTTTTTTTTTTTTTTGAGACGGGTTCTTGCTCTGTCGCCCAGGCTGGAAGGAAGTGGCACCATCTAGGCTCACTGCAAGCTCTACCTCCTGAGTTCACGC
>NW_012115244.1:2514337-2521827 GCF_000951035.1 Colobus angolensis palliatus | reverse complement strand
GAAGGGAAGGGAAGGGAAGGGAAGGGAGAAAGAAAAGAAGCTCCAGATTCACTGCCCCCTGGACTTGGTGGTAGAAAGCGGTCGAGGCCCCATGCCTGGATGGCCTCAGGAAACTCAGCCCACGTCCTTGGATTGGGGAACACTTTTCCCTGTGCTCCCCATCACTGTGGAGTTCAGACTCCAATTCCACTCACTGGCTCTGCCCGTGCGACCTCTGTGGCATCTAATTTCACATTTTTAGAAATCCTTAAGACCATTTCTCTTTCTAATAAATGTGCCTCCTAGCTTGAAATATATACAGTCCAGGGTTTTTTGTTTGTTTGTTTGTTTGTTTTTTCTTAGCATCTCGCAATTAGCAATTCTTAATGAAATGAGTTTCTTAAATTATGTCAGCAACGCCAATTCTGATACAAAGTGCAAATGTTACTTTGGTTCACATTCATTGGCCTTACCCCCTCCAAAAATAAACAAATCAATAAATAAACCCACAGAATTCAATTTTCTCTGGCAAGTTTATCTCACTATAACATCCCGTTGAAATGATGGGGAAATGGAACAGTTTATCCCAATGAGGTGAGTATTACGGTAGGACAGAAATTGACTTTGGAGAGATCCGTGGAGGATGAAATAGATCCCCAAGTCTCAGCGTCCTCAGGCCTCGGTGTCCGTGCTCGACCGCGTTTCCATTCTTGTCATTTCCAGGACAAGCCGGGCACATGCTCTGGGGAAGCTGGTTACCCTAATGACTGTTGCCATTTCAAGCTCCAGAAACCTGCTCGCTTCGCCCTCCAGGGGAAAGTCGTGTTCTACAAAAACCAAGCCACTGGCTCCAGCAAAGGGAAATGGAGAGGGAGGAGCACCTCCCGCATGTCCGCCTGTGTTTCCATCACACTCCGCATGCCCTCGAGGTGAGGAGGGTGTCTGAACGCCGACCTGGGCACCTGGGCTCGGTCCTCTGGGAGGGCCACGTTCACAGACTGTGCTCCAGAGCCGGTGCACCGAGGGCAGAGACATGGGGTAGGGCCCTGGGGTGGGTCTGCAGCCCACGCAGCCTGACATGGGCATAAACCAGTCTTTGCAGGGGGTCCTCCCTCTGTCCCCGCCCTGGCACTGACCCTATGCAGCAGCCTTCCGCCGTGAGCCGTGACCACGGCCACTCACTGCCCAGGCCTGGGCACTGATGTCTGGAAGGCAGCCTTCTGCTGTGAGCCGTGAGCCGTGAGCCGTGAGCCGTGACCACAGCCACTCGCTGCCCAGGCCTAGGCACTGATGTCTGGGAGGCAGCCTTCTGCCGTGAGCTGTGAGCCGTGAGCCGTGACCACGGCCACTCGCTGCCCAGGCCTGGGCACTGACGTCCGGAACATCTGAGGACAGGGAGCTTCTTTTCCTCACTGACCCCACGTGGGCCATTTGCTCAGCCCTGAACACACCTGAGGGGCCCTGGGGCACGTGCACCACTGGACAGGTGTCATCATCGGCTCCGGCTGCCATAACTGAGTATCACAGACTGGGTGGCTTAAGTAGCAGAACTTTAATTTTTCACTGTTCTGGAGGCCAGAAGTCTGAGATCAAGATGTGGCCAGAATTTGTTCCTCCTAAGGGCTCTCTCCTGGGCCTGCAGACACCATCTTCTCCCTGCGTCCTCCTTGCCACCCTTCTGTGTGTGCCTGCGTCCTCATCTCCTCTTCTGTTGAGGACGCCAGTGGGATTGGATCAGGGCCCACTCGTATGACCTCGTTTTCCTTAATCACCTCTTTAAAGACCCTCTCTCTCCAAACATTTGCATCCTGGGATACTGGAGGTTAGGGCTTCCACATAGGATCGCAGGGGACAGGATACAGACTGTGACACCAGGCAGCCAATGTGTGTCCCTGGAGGGCCTGGGTCGGGGGAATCTGCACCCAGATTGCACACCCCATGGAGCAGGGGCACTTCCACACCAGAAACGTGGCACAGGTCCAATGGTTGGGGCTGGTGTCCTGGGTGGTAAGGTCATGTACCAAGACAGTCCCCAGTAAAGAAGGACAGATCGATTCGAGGAAAAGTGTGTTGCACGGATGCAATGGACAGTGCAGCAGAGAAGGGGCTGTCTGCAAAGAGGCAGGGGCTGTGGGATTTGACAGAGTCGTGCTGGAGGGGCTACCTACAGAGGAAGGTCCTTGAGGCAGTGTGCTGTTTGCAGTTAATGTGCCTCAGAACAATCACTGTCCCCCAGCTGGAGGCCCCCCCTCAGTGTTGCTGACTTACCAGGACTCCACAAAATTTCCGAGGGTTTTTACCAGAATAAGGGTGACTGGACTCCAGGCAGGAGAGATGACAAGGAGGACCTGGGCTTGCTATGTCTAGGTTCCCAGAACTGAGAGAAGCAGACAGAGGACAACACAGACCCCTGCGTGAAGGGAGGTGGAGGGTGCTCCTCCCCCAGCCAGGCAGACAGCCAATGGCCCCAAAACCACATGTAGCTCCACGGGTCCCCATCAGCCACAAACAGGCAACTCTAGATGGGATCAGATGGGGACTGAGCCGATGCCTCTTGGGAAAGCGGAGCGTCAGGAAGGACTGAGCCCAGCCTTCACCAAAATGGTGTCCTGATAGCCCTGTGGAAACAGAACATCCGTGCATGAGACGTGAGCTTTGGGGTAGCAAGGCCCAGGTAGGTTCTCTGCTCACCACATAACAGCTCTCTGAGTGCGGGAAGGGGCTCACCTTTTCCCAGGCTTGGAAAGTTGAGCTACTTGTTATGAGTATTATATATTGTAGCTACATTTCCAGTTCCAGCAATAGGGCAGAATAAATAAACTAAAACAATTCTTCTTAAAACATAATCCACCTAGAAAAGCAAGATAAAGCATAATAAACACATCCTTTTAATTGAATGGCTCAGCTCAAAAAGGAAAAAGGCAATGAAGGGAAAGATGCAGGAGTGAGCCGAAGGGAAAGGAGAGAGTGGGAAGGGTGAGCGCGTCCTCTCGGCGTGGGTACCCTTAGCTACTCTGCAGGGCACTGGAGCCTCTGGTGAACCCAGGAGGGCTCTGCCATCGTGTTGGCCAGCAGAGGAGCCCCTGTGAGACGTGAGTGCTGAAGTAACAGAAAGGCAGATCCCCCTGACCCAGGCCCTCCAGCGACACACATTGCCTGCCTGGTGTCACAAGCTGTATCCTACCCTACCCCTGCAATCCCACGTTGAATCCCTAACCTCCAACACCCCGGGATGGGACTGTATATGGAGAGAGGGTCTTTAAAGAGGTGAATAAGTGAAAATGAGGCCAAGGATTCCACCAGGCTCCAGTGCAGTCCCAGTCCCTTGCACGCCATCCTCAGCCTTTCTCTGGACCACTGCAGCCTCACAGCTGCCTGCAGCACTTGGCCAAGGGTGAGCAGCTGAGAGGCCCTTGGGGCAAAAGCTCCCCGCAGATCTGCCTTCTATCAGCTTCCCTTTGGCTGGACGCATGCGTTCCCGGGTCCAGGGTCCCCTCCCAGGTCCAGCAATGTCCCTCTCAGGCCTCAACTTTCCTGGCTCCCTTCACCATTTCAGAAAGTTGAATTTCTATCCTGAACCTCTTCCCCCGTAACACTGCGGACACTCCTGAGCCTGGGCTGGACATGCTCGTGTGCTGCGATGGGAGCAAAAACAGATGCAACAGGCTGAAGAGCAGTTTAGGAGCCTCAGAAAAAGATGCTGAGACCCAGGGAAGCAGTTTCTGGGAAACAACCTAAACCCCCAGCAACAGGTGTTTGCAGAATGCGTGTTATATTTGCATGAAGCAATACCATCAATGTTTAAAATGAATTAACTACATCTACATGAATATCTATGTACACGCATAAAACCCAACACGTGTTGAGCAAAAATGGGCAAGTTGCAAAAGGGAAGATGACATAATTCCATTTACAGTAAGTCTTAAAAAAATGAAAATCAATAGTACATGTTGTTTATTATATACACATACATTATAGAAATATAAAGTGTGAATGTGTAACACAGAAGTGAATTTTAAAAGGGAGGAAAGGGAGTTATATGCGATAAACAAAAAAAATGGTGTTTAACTAAATTGTAATTTATTTTTTATTTTTAAAAATGCCTTGAAAGAAATAGCAAAGTGTCCCTAGCAGACCTGGATACTTGTTGTTACATTATCTTCCCACACTTGGAATATGCTACTGAACATGAACATCACACGGGCCATTCACAGCATAATCGCAAATGCCAAGTGCCTGGACCAGAAAAAGCACTGGACAAGAGTTACTTCTCACCTCTGTCATTCGATGAGCTAATCAATCACCTACTCAGCCAAATATCGTGTTGCAATTTCCTCTGTTTTTAATTTTGCTCTTGTCATGAAGGAATTTCACATTGTTAATCTTATTTATCAATTTTAAGGGGTATGAAAGGATCCCTATCATTTGACCCCAAACAAGGAATTTTGAGATGGTATCCTAAGAAATCATTCAACGGAAGAGAAAAATTATACTCACGGTGACGTTCGCTATTGCATTGTGTGTAATAGAAAATAATTTCTCAGGGGAACACAACTCTGTTGCTACATTTTATAATTTTATTTAAAAAACAAGCAGTAAGGAAATTAGTAGGTGAACAAGAACAGTAAAATATCCAACTCTGAAAAATCTGCATCCAGGTGACCAGGTCAGGCCAAAAGCCTGGGAATGGAAACCGGCGAAAAAGATTTGCCACATGGTAGACTTATGAGTGTGGATTTAATGTTCCTTTTTCAAAATTGTCATACAATACTTTTTGCCTATATAATAATTTTTAAATGATGTAACAAAAGGTTTTTATCAATTAAAAATTGTTGCTGTTAAAATATGCCAACCCTTTACAAAACTATTTTAATACACTTTTTATTGTTTTAAAATTTCCGATTTTCAAACATGTTGCAAAGATCGTTACAGGGCATTTCCATATATCCCACGCAGTTTCCTCTGTTATTAATCTTATAGTCACATGATGTAGTTGTCACAAGAACTCACGTAATAATTACTAACCAATGATGAGCCAATATTGATTCAATGACCCAATCGTGATACAATATTTTTGTTGTTGTTGTTTGTTTTGTTTTGTTTTGAGACTGAGTCTCACTCTGTCACCCGGGCTGGAGTGCAGTGGTATGATCTTGGCTCACTGCAACCTCTGCCCACTGAGTTCAAGTGATTCTCCTGCCTCAGCCTCCTGCGTAGCTGGGATTACAGGTGTATGCCACCACACCTGGCTAATTTTTTGTATTTTTAGTAGAGATGAGGTTTCACCATGTTGGTCAGGCTGGTATCGAATTCCTGACCTCAGGTGATCCATCCACCTCGGCCTCCCAAAGTGCTGGGATTACAGGTGAGCCACCTCTCCCAGCCGATACCACATGGTTAACTAAAGTTCCTACTATATTCAGATTTCCTTATTTTTTTTTTTTTTTTACCTAATGTTCATTTTCTATTCCAGGACACCATCCGTAGTACCTCATTACATGTACTCATCATATCTCCTTGGGCACATCTTGTCTCTGACAGTTTCTCAGATTTTCTTTATTTTTTGACAAACTTGACAGTTGGGAGACGTGCTGATCAGGTGTTTCATAGAATGTCTTCCAGTGGGGTTTGTCTGATGTTTTTCTCATGGTTTGACGGTGGTGATGGGTTTGGAGAGGAGGACCACAGAGATGACATTCCTCTTGTTACCTCAGATCCAGCATATTGACATCAGGAGGCACTATCATCACTGGTGAGGAGCTGGAAGATCATCTGGTGAGAAGAGTGTCTGTTAGGTGTCTCCACTATACAACTATTCCTTTTCCCTCCTGTCCACAGCGAACTGTTGGGCAGGAAGTCCCTATGGGAAGCCCACACTTGGGTTGAGGAGCTTTCTCTACATCTTTTTGAGAGTGGAGTTTCTACATAAATGATGTGGAATCATTCTGCATGAGAGATTGATCTCTTTCACCTTACTTATTTATTAGTTTGCCTGTGTATGTATTTGTTTAATCATGTATTTCTGCTTGTATAGACTCATGGATATTTGTTTTACGCTTGGACGTCATAGAATACTCCTTTGTTTCTTTTGTTGTTCTCGTTGCTCTGGCTTTGGCCATTGGGAGCTCTTTCAGTTGGTTCTTGTTTCTTTTTAACATAGTCCCATCCTTGTTGGTTTGCTATGACCACTTCCTTACTTTATGGCACTACAAACTGCTCCTGGCTTATCTTGTATATTTCCTGCCCCAGTCTTGGAGTCAGACATTTCTCTTGGTTCTGGTTATTAGAGAAAGGCATGAGAAACCAAATTTCAGGAATCAGGTGCAGTCATTGCTGTGAGGGTACCATTGCTTCAAGGCCTTCTCATCTGAGGAGCAAAGGAACGTGCATGTGTGTTCTGACCCGAGTATGTGTATGAGTCCGTAAATATTCTCTATGTAACCATCTGTGTCTAGACTGAGCTAAATGTGGGTTCTTACTGACGCCACCAACTCTCATCCATCGCCATGTGGATCGTGAGAGCCTCTTCTCCCTGCTTCTCTGTACATCTCCACTCCAACATTGTAAACCTTAGCACTCCCTTTCTGCCACTGTTTACTTGGTTTCTCAGTTTTCGTGCACCTGTAGAGTGGTATTAGAATTGCTAACCCATACCCTTGTGGGAAGTAACTCTGTCAGTCAGAGTGCAGCACTTATGTACAGTGTCTTTTACCCTTAGTCTACAGACTCTATCCATTTCCAAAGTTACTTACGTAGCTCCTTCTCTATCCATTTCCAAAGTTACTTAAGTAGCTCCTTCTCTGTCCATTTCCAGTTGCTTAAGACAGCTCCTTCTTTCAGTAAGCTTCTTTCGCACATTGGTAATACAGTTGAATTCTTGTTGCTGTGTTCATTCCATCCTCACACCCCTTCACACTTAAAGTTATTTTTAAAAATAGGCTGGGCACAGTGGCTCATGCTTGTAATTCCAGCACTTTGGGAGGCCAAGGTGAGTGGATAATCGGAGGTCAGGAGTTTGAGGCCAGCCTGGCTGACATAGTGAAACCCCATCTCTACTAAAACACAAAAATTAGCCATGCGTGGTGGTGCATGCCTATGATCCCAGATACTTGGGAGGCTCAGACATGAGAATCACTTGCACCAGGAGGTGGAGCTTGCAGTGAGCCAAGATTGCACTACTGCACTGCAGTCTGGGTGACAGAGTGAGACTCTCTCTCTCTCAAAAAATAATAATAATAATTCTTATTCATTAATATTCATTTCTTGTTCTGTAAAGACATGTAGGTTTTGATAAAAGCATGGTGGCATGTATTTGCTATTGCAATATCATGCAGAACAGTTCACCATCCTAAAGATGTACAATACTTCACCTCTTCAGTACCTGATCCACAGAACCTCTGACAACTCCTGATCTCTTCACCATCTGTCTAGTTGTGTCTTTTCCGTTAGTCATATAATTGAAATCACGTAGTCTGTTACCACTTCAGACTGACTTCTTCGACTGAGCAATA
>NW_012115244.1:2511941-2513182 GCF_000951035.1 Colobus angolensis palliatus | reverse complement strand
CTGATTCACAAACACAGAACATGCCTCGATTTAGTTCTTCTTCAATTTCTTTCACTGCTGTTTGATGCCTTTCCGCATACAGATCCTGGACATATTTTGTTAGATTTATACCTAAGTACTTATTTTTATTGGTGTCATTGTAAATTATTTTTTAAATGTTTCTGATTCGAAATGATCAGTACTAATATGTAATGAAGCAATTGACTTTTGTAGATTGACTTTGTTTTGCTATACTCACTGATTCAAATAATTTTTTTCTACAGATTCTTTGAAGTTTTCTGCATAGATATAACATCAACTAATAGTAAAAGCAGATATCGTTCTTCCTTATAATATGAATATATTTTATTTTATGTACTTGCTTTATGGGAGGACTAGGACTTCCAGTGTGATGTGGAGTAGGAGTGACGAGAGGGGACATCCTGCCTTGTTCCCAGTTTTAGAGGGAGAGAGTTCAATCTCTCATTCTGGAATGTGATGTTAGTTGTGAGGGTCTAATAAGCTTCCCTTAATAGGTATAGGAAGCTCCCTTGTATTCCTAGTCGGGTAAAAGATTTATTATAAATAAATGTTTAATTTCTCAATGCTGTTTTGGTACGTTGATATGATCATATGGTTTTATTTGATCTGTCTGTTAATATTAAAAGTTCCATTAAGCATTCCCTTTAAAAACTGGCAGAAGACAAGGGTGCCCTCTCTCACCACTCCTATTCAACATAGTATTGAAAGTCCTGGCCAGGGCACACAGGCAAGAGAAATAAAGCGTATTCAAATAGAAAGAGAGGAAGTCAAACTGTCTCTGTTTGCAGATGACATGATCCTATATCTAGAAAACCTCGTAGTCTCAGCCCAAAAGCTTCTTAAGCTGATAAACAACTTCAGCAAAGCCTCAGGATACAAATTCAATGTTCAAAAACCACCAGCACTCCTATACACCAACAACAGTCAAGCCAAGAGCATGCTCCCATTCATAATTGCCACAAAAGAATAAAATACAGCTAACTAAGGAAATGAAAGACCTCTACAAGAACTACAAACCACTGCTCAATTAAATCACAGATGGCACAAACAAATGAAAAATCATTCCAAGCTCATGGGTTGGAAGAACCACTATCGTTAAAATGGCCATACTGCCCAAAGCAATTTATAGATTCAATGCTATTCCTATTAAATTACCATTGATATTCTTCACAGAACTAGAAAAAACTATTTTAAAATTCATATAGAACCAAGAAAGAGGC
>NW_012115244.1:2509497-2511891 GCF_000951035.1 Colobus angolensis palliatus | reverse complement strand
CATACTGCCCAAAGCAATTTATAGATTCAATGCTATTCCTATTAAACTACCATTGATATTCTTCACAGAACTAGAAAAAACTATTTTAAAATTCATATAGAACCAAGAAAGAGGCTGAATAGCCAAGGCCATACTAAGCAAAAAGAACAAAACTGGAGGCATCAGACTACCCAACTTCAAACTATACTACAAGGCTACTATAACCAAAACAGCATGGTACTGGTACAAAAACAGACACATAGACCAATGGAACAGAGTAGAGAACCCAGAAATAAGACCACACACCTACAGCTATCTGATCTTCAACAAACCTGACAAAAACAAGCAATGGGGAAAAGATTTCCTATTCAATAAATGCTGCTGGGGTAACTGGTGAGCCATATGCAGAAAATTAAAAATGGACCCCTTCCTTACACCATATAAAAATTAACCCATGATGGATTAAAGACTAAAATATAAAACCCCAAACTATAAAAACCTTGGAAGACAACCTAGGCAATAGCATTTAGGATATAGGCATGGACAAAGATTTCATGATGAAGACACCAATAACAATCACAACAAAAGCAAAAATTGACAAATGGAATCTAATTAAATAACAGAGCTTCTGCACAGCAAAACAAACCACCATTAAACAGACAGCCTACAGAATGGGATAAAAATGTTGCAAACTGTGCATCTGAGAAAGTTCTACTATCCAACATCTGTAAGGAACTTAAACAAATTTACAAGAAGAAAAAGACAAAGAACCCCATTAAAAAGTGAACAAAGAACATGAACAGACACTATTCAAAAGAAGACACATTAATATATGCAACCAATATTCATATGAAAAAAAGCTCAAATCACCTATCATTAGAGAAATGCAAATCAAAACCACAATGAGATAGCATCTCACGCCAGTCATAATGGCTATTAATAAAAAGTCATAAAACAACATACACTGGTGAGGTTGTGGAGAAAAAGGAATGCTTTTACAGTGGTCATGGGAGTTTAAATTAGTTCACCCATTGTGAAAGACCGTGCGGCAATTCCTCAGAGTCCTAAAGATGGAAATACCATTCAACCCAACAATCTCGTGACTGGATGTATACCCAAAGGAATATAAATCATTCTATTATAAAGACACATGCACGAATGTATTCATTGCAGCACTTTTCATAATAGCAAATACATGGAATCAACCTAAATGCCCATCAATGATAGATGGGTTAAATAAAATGTGATATATATTCACCATGGAATACTATGCAGCCATAAAAAAGAATGAGATCATTTTATTTGCAGGGACATGGATGCAACTGGAGGTCATTATTCTTAGCAAACTAATGCAGGAACGGAAAATCAAATACCACGTGTTCTCACTTATAAGTGAGAGCTCAATGATGAGAACTCATGGACACAAAGAGGGGAACAACAGACACTGGGGACTATAGGAGGATGGAGGGTGGGAGGAGAGAAAGGATCAGGAAAAATAACTGATGGATATTAGGCTTAGTACCTGGGTGATAAAATAATCTGTACAACAAACCCCCATGACACAAGTTTACCTATGTAACAAACCTGCACATGTACCCCTGAACTTAAAATAAAAGTTAAAGTAAATAAATAAATGAATAAATAAATAAATAGAGTTCCCTTGTTTGATTTATGAGTGTTAACTAGTCTTGCATTCCTGAAACAAATTCTATTGGTCATGAGGCTTTATGTTTTCTTACATATTACTGGATTTGGTTTGCTAATGTTAAAATATTTAGCTACATGTTCGTGACAAATATCAGTCTGTATTTTTCTGGAAAGAAAGCTCAGGTAAGCACATCTGAGCTGTGTCTCTCTGATGACTCCATCTCTCCAGATTTTGCCCTGTGACCTCCATTTTCTGATGAGTTGTGAAAAGCTGTTGATTTTAGATTGTTCAGGTTTTCTCGTAAGGAGGAATGACAAGTCTTGTAGGTAAGGACTCACTTGTCACCCCAACATGTAAAAGCAGGGAGGAAGGAAATTATTCCAAGTGGACAGGGTCATAGTCAGGAACATCTTGTTTTTGCTGTGAGATGCTAGAAATGTATACAAAGGCCCTGTTACAGAGCGAGGGGTTTTGCAAAGGTGAAGGCAAGTCAAGTGGGTGCTTCGGTCTTCCTTCATTTCACAAATGTCTTAGGTGCCTTCCACACTGGCATCATGCTGGTGGCTCAGCAGTGCTTCTCAGAAGCCGAATTAGTCTGCGGTGGTTGTTTCGATGAATCTTTTGATTCAACAGTCCCTTTAGGGAAGTGGTTTTTGTTTTTGTTTTGGAGGGTGTTTCACTCTTGTTGCCCAGGCTGGAGTGCGATGGTGCGATCTCGGCTCACTGCAACCTCCACCTCCCGGGTTCAAGTGATTCTCCTGCCTCAG
>NW_012115244.1:2480885-2509447 GCF_000951035.1 Colobus angolensis palliatus | reverse complement strand
CTCGGCTCACTGCAACCTCCACCTCCCGGGTTCAAGTGATTCTCCTGCCTCAGCCTCCCGAGTAGCTAGGACTACAGGCACCCACCACCACTCACGGCTAATTTTTTAAAATTATTTTTTATTTTTGATAGAGATGGGGTTTCACCATCTTGGCCAGGCTGCTCTCGAACTCCTGACCTCTGGTGGTCTACCCACCTTGGCCTCCCAAAGTGCTGGGATTACAGGCGTGAACCACCAAGCCTGGCTGTTGTTTTGTTTTGCTTTGTTTTTAACTTTACAAGTGATTCGTTCTGTGTGAGTATTTTTAAAATTAATTTCTGGTTTAATGCATTAGAATGACTGTTATTTTTGTGGCCTAACATATAATCTCTATTTTGCATATGTTTCACAGCGGCTTGAAAGGATAAAATAATAATTCGTGCAATACAATATTTGATAGAGATGCTCTAATGTAACATTTTTAGTTAAACTATTCAAATTCATTAGGTCCTTAATGTCTACATTGTCTATTTGATCAAAGCCTGGGAATCACATAATCTCCTATAAATGGATTTCTGCCCAATTATATCTACATTTCTAAAAGTATTTTTAGTATATTTAGATGTTGGCATTTAGCACAAAATATTCGAGACTGATATAGCCTTGTTGAACAATATCCTTTCTTTCCAAAAAACAATGTTTCTCTTTTTTCGTTAAATGATGGTTGCTTTGCATTTGGCCTTTGTTGTAAAAGGCTATTTCAAGTCTTTCTTTCTTTTCCTTTGCTTTGCTCCACAAGCTTCTCCTGGAGTTTCCTCCTGAACCTCCAGCTGTTGTGTGGTGGATGCATTTTGTGGTCCCTCAAACCCGGGCTTCCATTCTGGCGGAGGCACTTCGGAGACTCGTGGTTGGAGGAGCGTCTCTTCACTCTCCAAGCTTGTTTCTTTACTTATAAGATGGGGGCAATAATAGCTATACATAAGATGGAATTAAATGAGCGAATGAATTTAGGGTCCATCTGTGAACAGTTACTGACTGAGTGATTCAGTGGTGAACAGCAGACACACACAGTTTTCCAGGAATTTGAAACCCTGCAAGCCGGCTGAAAGACAAGGTGCCATGGATGCAAACTAAGAGGTCTCAGGAGAGCTTCCAAGAGAGAAGTCCAATCAAACGGGCTTTTAGGAAATGTACCATGCTTCACACGGTAAGTCGTGGTGCATACATGGGAACTCTTTCTTAATCGAAATTATCATTAAATTACCATTTTGCTTTATGTATTCTTCTTAGAAATGGGCCTAACGGTTTACCCTAATCTGCTGGTCTTTGTCACAGAACAGGAGAGTTTAACTTATTAATATTTATTGTCACAAAGTAATATTTTTGTCTTTCTTCTGTCATTAAAAGACAAACGGCATATTAAGAAAAATATTAGTAACAACTCTGGCAAAGCCTTAATATCCTCCACGTTTCAGGAGCATTTACCCACCACCAGGAGACAAGTGGTATGAATGGGTAAGTCACAGACATTCTAAACATGTGAAAAACACTCAGCCTCCCAGGGATTTTAAAATGCAAATAGGAGCAATATGAAACTTTTTTCACCTTTCAAATTGGCAATTTAGCAAGATAATATGTGATGTTGGGAAGAGTGAAGTGAAATGGCTACATTTTTCCTTGCTGGTGGAAATAGAAACTTGAATTGCCTCTCAGAAGGAATGTGGTAATCGAAGAGATGCGAGTTAAGAATTTACACTCTTTAATGCCATCATCACGCTTCCAAAAACCATCCTCGGAGTAGCTCAGAGATGCAGGCAGCGATGTTCACGCAAGGATGTTCACTGCAGCTTTCACAGATGAGCTCTCAGCCACCGGGAGGAATCTGTCTGGGAGAAACAGCCCAGCACAGCACAGCCTTCCAAGAGGATATTTAGCTAAATATTAGGGGCCTCCTTCTTCCTGCCAGACGCCAGTTTATAAAAAGTGTATATAGATTTGCAAGTAAAAGATTGAGAATTCTGATGGAATTTGCTCAGGATATTGTAGATTCCTGCTTTCTACGCAAGAATGCATTCAGTAATGATCAGATACGAATCATCCCCACTGTTTCCTTTCTTAAACCAGTGAACACTTGCAGAGGCCCACACAGAATTGAGGGCTTCCCAGTCCCCTCCCCATCTTGGGAGAGGAGGAGTTTCTCTAAGGCCAAGAGCTGTGGGCCATGCTCTTGGCTCCCGCCCTGGGTGAAATCTTCATCCTTCCTAAAAATGATCATTGGTTTCTCCTTTAGGACAATCGGAGGCAGTCTCAGTCCTGCCCTCATGTGAGGCCAGCAACTTCAGAGCATCCCCGCTACCCACCACTGGCCCAGAGTAGGACAGTCCTCCTTGGTGGGCAGGGGTCCCAGTCCTAGCCCATTCCAGTTGGGCAGGACGCTGATTTCTGCCAGGTGGCCCCCAACATGTTCTCTGCCCACAGCCTTTTCCTTCACTTCCATGAAGTCCCTGGAGGCACAGGACAGACCCGCAAGCAGGAAGAGCAGTGGGGCAGGCCAGAGGCTGGCACCCAGCACCCAGCACCCAGCCCAGGTGAGGTTCCTCCACCCGCAGTGGGGCAGGCCACAGGCTGGCACCCAGCACCCAGAATCCAGCCCAGGTGAGTCTCCTCCACCCTCAGTGGGCAAGCCACAGACTGGCACCCAGCACCCAGCACCCAGCCCAGGTGAGGTCCTGGCCAAGGCTTTGTGTGTCTGAGGATTCTAAATTCAAACCTCAGCTTCCAGGCGGTTATGGTGGCACATCCGTCAAGGCTGGAGATCAGAACACAACGCGCCTAGTAGATTCTTGGCTCAGATGTTCAGACATACACATGTGGGTCTCTTTTTCTTCTTTTTGTCCTTTTTCATCAGGTCCCAAAAATGTCACAGCCAGACCTGCAAGAGCTGCCCCCTAATGTGAGACATGGCATCCAAGCGTTCTTTATGACATCGTCTAAGACCAAAATATGTAAAAATTAAAGGTCTCCTCCTATGTCTTTTTATAAATACTTTCCAAATTATCTAAAAGAATTTATTGTTTTTCATGCTCTATATTTCAGCAGGCAAGTTCTATTTAAATGAAGAAAGAAAGCACATTCCAGATCCTTTTGTTCATCCAGAGACTTCAGGTAAAAAGTGAAGTATTTAAATTATGCATCCTGGCGGCCTTCTCTCACCATCAGCATGTGAGTGGAGATTTTTTTTTGAGAAGTGAAACATGAAATTCAAAACATATCTCAAGTCACAGCATGATGGTTTATCAGATGAGCGGAGAGGAAGACCTCCCTCCCTTCGGCCATGGGGGCTGCCTGAGGAGGGCACCGGCCAGTTCTCCAGCGGTCAGGTCCCACAGGCTGGGAGCCTTCATGTTATCCCCAGGCCAGATGCCCAGACATGTGGAGGAATCGCGTGGACAAGGAAGGCCGGTGCTGACGGGCCTTGAACGCCAGGCTAAGCCGTTTGAATTCAGTTTTGTGTCTAATTAGGAGGCTTGCCGTCTCTCAGGGAACTGCAAGGACTTTCACAAAATGCAGTTTGATACACAAATTTGTTTTTACACTAAGTGGTTTGATTGCCCATATAAATATAAGTATATATATTATATATGTTGCATTTTTAAAATATTGTTCTTATGTCCCTTAAACCGAAAGTGTAGGTTGCGGCTCAAGCCAGGGAACCTTCGCACCTCACCTGGGTTTTTCTCTTCCCGCTCTTGTGTTCTCAGGGCAGCAATTACACAACTATTTGCTGAACTGATTAGGTGTGAATTCCAAGCTGATGATAGCTCTTCATCACTTAGCATTACAAAACTGTATCAAAGCCCCATGTATAAACGTGTTTTTGCACTTTTCTTCATCTTTTTTCATACTTTCTTGCCCCAAGAAAAATTTTTTATCGCTTCCCTAAGGAATTTAATAGCTGTGAATTACAAACCCAACAACTAGCACACCTGTCTTAACATTTACTAAGGTGCCAGAGTTGATTGTTTTTCCTTCTGTAAATTCAATGTCAAATGCTTACAAAGTCTCAAGCACCAGTAAGTACAGAGGCTTCAAATGAGAGGCTTCAAATGAGAAGCTTCATCTTAGGAGCAGCCAGGATACAGGAGACTTTCATTTTCAAACTGAGTTCATTTTGTGTGTCCATGGAGGTGTGCCCCCAAACCCCTAAAACCCACAAATGCAACAATGAAGCTGTGCTCTCTCTTCCATCCTCCAGAAACACCATTTGACTTACAACTTTGTGTCACTACTACTTGTAGAACTGAGCAAACAGGAAACACAAGCCTTATCTTCACATACGCTCACACAGTCTGTACACAGTACAGACAGTACAGAAATTTGGGATTTTATCAGGGAAAGCTGGAGACAGGGCAGTTGCTTTGTTTTCTCATCACAGACACCTCTGGATTCACAGCTCATGTCGACTTAAATTCCAGCCTAATGAAGGTGTGGACATCCGAGCCGGGCACCCATCCTCTCATTCATCAGACAAACCTCCAGCCAGCACCTCTGACAGGCTTTCAGCAGCATCTCAGAATAAATGTTGAAAACCACAACTTCCTAACAAGTAGCAAGCAGGTTGGGCTCACTGCATTAATCTATTAGCAATTAGATGATTGCCATCTGCAGTCTGTGCTGTTGTCTGGAGTTGAATAAAGTCAAGGCACACGTGTCGATGTGGTCAGGGAACTACCTGCTGTTTTCAATGGGCTCCTTGAAGCCCAGCCTGAGAACTGCTGTTCTTTCCTGTTCCCTGTCTGCAGATACCAGGTTAGCTAATGTAAGCTAAGCAACGGGTAAGCTAATGTAACCAATGGGTAAGTTAATGTAACCAACGGGTAAGCTAATGTAACCAACAGGTAAGCTAATGTAACCAACGGGTACGGGTAAGCTAATGTAACCAACGGGTAAGCTAATGTAACCAATGGGTAAGCTAATGTAACCAACGGGTAAGCTAACGTAACCAAGGGTAAGCTAATGTAACCAAGGGTAAGCTAACGTAACCAACGGGTAAGCTAATGAGCACGTCACCAGCCTTGGGACACTCAGCAGGATGATGGCAGAGATGAACTCCTTGAACTAGGACCAAGCAAAGGGCAGCTCCCTTCCTGACGGCTGGGTCAGAGGCAGCTGTTGTGACTCTGGGGAAAAGTTTGAACCACACCCCTGAAGAGCCCTCCACTCAGGACTGGGAAGGGCATGCACGAGGGGCTGAAGGGGACTCCCTGTGGCCATGGCAGTGCCCTTGGGCAGCTGAGGCCCGCAGCCTCCCTGGCTTCATCGCCTGTAGCCCTTCCTGTGGCTTCTGGTGGAATCTGCAGGGGAGGGGCACCGAGGGCGGGTGGCCCACTCCATCAAGTTAATACACACAGCAGCCAACAAAGGGCCACATCCATCATGCAGGCGCAGACACAGAGCAGAGCCCCAGGAATCAATAACCAGGAGGCCGCAGAGGCTCACTGGGGGCCGGCTCTGGCCACAGACCATCATGCACCATCCCATTTAATTCTCAGCAGCCAGTGAAGAGCCCTTGTGACCCTGCCTTTGACGGTCAGCCCCTCCAGGGGTGGGAGGTGGGAGGCTGAGCATCTGCCCAAAGCAGCTCAGTTCACCCCAGCGGCTGGAGATGGGCCTGGCCTCCTGAGGCTGAGGCCTATTCTCTGTGCTCTGCTTCCTGCCTCCCCCAAAGAAGGCGTCTCTGCAGGAGGCTTGCAGCCCACCTTCGAGGACAGAGTCTGGAAGCCCATCCTCCGGGGGACTGGAGCAGGACTCGCTCCGGGCACCCTTCCTCCTGGGCTTGTTTCCACCGTGCCACGTTCCTGGTTCACTGAGGCCGGTGGTTCCTGTCTCTGAGTTTCTCAGTGACCATGTGCAAAAATTGGCCATGGTGACCAGGTTTACAAGGCGTCTCTGCAGGAGGCTTGCAGCCCACCTTCGAGGACAGAGTCTGGAAGCCCATCCTCCGGGGGACTGGAGCAGGACACGCTCCAGGCACCCTTCCTCCTGGGCTTGTTTCCACCGTGCCACGTTCCTGGTTCACTGAGGCCGGTGGTTCCTGTCTCTGAGTTTCTCAGTGACCATGTGCAAAAATTGGCCATGGTGACCAGGTTTACAAAGCCAACGTGTTTAACCTGGGCTGGCAAATCGGGCGGTGGGTGCAAATATTGGCCATGGTGACCGGGCTTACAAAGCTAACGTGTTTAACCTGGGCTGGCAAATCGGGTGGTGGGTGCAAATATTGGCCATGGTGACTGGGCTTACAAAGCTAACGTGTTTAACCTGGGCTGGCAAATCAGGCGATGGGTGCAAATATTGGCCATGGTGACCGGGCTTACAAAGCTAACATGTTTAACCTGGGCTGGCAAATCAGGCGATGGGTGCAAATATTGGCCATGGTGACCGGGCTTACAAAGCCAACGTGTTTAACCTGGGGTGGCAAATTGAGCGGGGGAGAGGTACAAGTGTCGTTCAGTAAAGAAGGCCAAATAAGGATGGGGGAATTTGAGCTGATTTCCAACTGTAAATAGGCATCAAATCTAGGGGCCACATAAGGGAGAGGTGCTCCAAGGCTGAGGTGGTTCTAGGGTGTAGAATCTGTGGCCAGTGATGTGTTACAGAGCAAACCGGGCCAACATGTTAAGTCCCCAACATGCCTCTGGGACACTAGTTTGGGTGTATTCATAGGTGCTATTTTTTAAACACTAGTATATGATGAGTTGAACAGAGTTAAACTGACTTTTTAAATTGCAGAATGTCTTGGAGCTCTTGCAATACTAATGTGCACAGTCATCTCTAAGAAAGGGGCATTGCATGCTCTGATTCACAAACTTATTAGGCCAGAAACCCTGCTTTCCTGTAGGATGCTTCTGGAAGATATCGAATGAGGTCTTCTCTCTCCACTGTGAAGCGACGTGGTGTCAGGGGAGACTCCTCATTGGACGGTCCTGAGTCAAATCCTTTATCCTCACACAACTGACGATATGATCATGAACTCTGGATCACCAGGTCCTCCTCGGGGGAAAAACCATAGTATCTGTTTGGCAAGGTTGAGGTCAGACTTGAGGATGTGCACACAGCACGTGGTGGGTCCTCCAGGGACAGCGCCATCCTCCTGGGCTCACTGAGCAAGAGATGAAATGGTACAATTATCCATCGGAAGGCAGGGTCCCTCTCCATCCCTAAATTCTGGCTAAACACTTTTAACTCAATGCCTACTTCTGCTGTTTTTATTTTAAAAGGATTGGGAGCCAGGGGAGAAGTAAATTTACCCAGCAGATACTAGGAGTCCATTAGATGAAATGTTGATTGTTTGATAAACTTCTTGAATGAATGTGAGGGCTGCCCTCTGCACTCACCAGCAAGCTCCCTGGGGACAAGGTAACCCCTGCACCAGGCCCCGAGGAATCTGAGCTCCAGGCCTTGGTGCTGGGGGAACGGCCTCGCCAGCAGGTATCAACACGGGGGAGCAGAGATATTTCCATGGAGCTTCAGAGGATTTTTTTTTTTTTTTTTTGCAGGAAATAAATCTTCAGAAGTGAGAATTATAATTGAGCCGAGTTCAGGATAGCCAAGTGTAATTTTAGCAACAAAAGTAGAGGGTTCCAGAAAAAGCATCTCAGGAACAGTCAAATTAAGCTGCAGGGAGATAATTGGATGGAAGGTTTGGTTAGGCAGTGCTTTGAGTGTTGAAAGGAAAAAAGAATCTTTGGGCAGGAGGAAGTGATGTCTTCTATTGTAAGGATGGGAAGGGATACAGAAGAGGCGCACACTGAAAGTTTGAGGCTTAGAGAACTTTTATTCCAAGTTGTAAGAGTCTCAGCTGAAAATTATCCATGAAAAGGTGATCCGCTTAAACCTGCCTAGTGACAGGGTCTGCACCTTCAAAGTTCTCGTTTTGACGTAACTATTCCTGCTCCCAGCTCAGACCCCAGAACTTGCCTAAGGGACAGGACCTCCTCCTTCCCTGCTGAGCAAACTCCCTCCTCCCAACAGCCGTGCTCCAGGGCCCCGCCATTTGTCCTCAGTCACCTGGATGGCCATAGGGAGGCCTTGAATTGACCAGAATGACTCCATCCCTTCAGCTCATCCCGCCATACTCAACAGAGTGCCTGACATGCAGCAAACGTTCAAGAACCTTTAATAAATAAGGGGCATCATTCTCATCATCATAATATAATAGATAATAATTTTGTATTATCAGGTTTTTGTCCAAGGAATTCAAAGAGACATTTTATTTTTCTTTACCTAGTTCTGCTGTTCTTATTTCAAGGTGGGTGGGGTTGGAGGAAGAAGAAAATGTATGTACACAAACTGTAAGTCCATTTGGTAAAATACCTACTATTTAATAAACTCCTTGGAAGGCAGCTGGCATTCTGAACCCAAGGGTTTCGATGTTCTATCTAGAGTCATGTCAACTAAACAAATGCTTGATCCATGGTGCATTCGCTTCCTAGGGCTGCCATTAAAACTTACCACAACCTGGGTAGTTCTAGAAGCCAGAAGTCCAAAATCCAGGTGTCAGCACGTTGGTTCCATCCAGAGGCTCTCAGAGGCTGTGTTCTGGGCCTCTCTCCCAGCTTTCAGTGTGGCCGGTACTCCATGGCACCCCTTGACTTGTAGATGGAGAACTCTGGTCTCCCTTGCCATATCTGTGTGGCCTCTTCTTTCTGTGTCTTCTCCCTTCTCTTCTTCTGTCTCTCAAAAGGACACTTGTCACTGGATTCAGGGCCTGCTTGGATAATCCAGGATGACCTCAACTCAAGATCTTTAACTTCTTAGCATCTGCATGGACCCCTTTCCAAATAAGGCCATATTCACAGGAGCAGCAGGTGGACAGATTTTGCGGGTCCACCATTCAGTCCAAACCCATGGCTGAGTTACTCACCAGTTAAACCATGATTCAACAAGACGATAAGAAGGAGGGTCCAGGTGAGCCTCATGTCACAGCTCCACACTCACTGTTGAGATGACAGCCCTCAGGGACTAGAGAGCCTGCATTATGGCATTTTGCAGAGACATAGGATTTCATTATTTCGAGCTCCCTGGAGTAGATCCAACAAGGCCCAGAGACCGCTCCTCCAGACATGTGACCTGTCGTGGTTCATGGCGTCTTTCCGCGCTGAGAGGGGGTGTCACTGCAGCTGCAGAGGAACTCTTGTGTGTGGACCCCAGGGAAGTGCCAGAGGATGTTATCTGCTCTGTGATGGTCCCAGTGAAGCATCACTGTTGAAAAGTTTTCAGACCTGAGTGCGAAGCAAGGATTCCCTTTTCTTACTCGACTGGTGTGTTTCTCCTAGCGGACAGGAAAGACATGTTGCTGGCTGAATTTGCTTTTTCCAGTAAGAAGCTCAGTGCTGGCTGGGCATGTTGGCTCATGCCTGTAATCTCAGCACTTTGGGAGGCCGAGGCAAGTGGATCACCTGAGGTCAGGAGTTCGAGACCAGCCTGGATAACCAGGTATTAGCACATTGGTTCCATCCAGTCTCTACTAAAATACAAAATACAAAAATTCAAAAATTAGCTGAGTGTGGTGGCACACGCCTGTAGTCCCAACTACTCAGGAGGCTGAAGCAGGAGAAATGCTGGAACCCAGGAGGCGAAGGTTGCAGTGAGCCAAGATCACGCCATCACACTCCAGCCTGGGTGACAGAGCGAGACTCCGTCTCAAAAGAAAAAAAAAAAAAAAGGCAGCTTAATGCTGCATGTGAGGCTCCCATTAAATGCCGATCCAGGATCCAAGGCCTAAATATTTTCTTTCCCATCTTCCCATGATCTGATCTCTAATTCTGACATTTTTCCAGATCCTAACAAATGATTATTTTGTTATACTTTTTCTTCTAAATGATTCAGATATTTTTGTGGAATGAATGAAAGGTTGGCTGGATGGACCAATGCATGATTAGGTGGATAGATGGATGGTTGAGTGGCTCATGGTAGAGTAGATGGCTGGATGATGGATGTATAGATAGAAGGGTTGATATGGGTGAATGGATTAGTGGATGAGTGGGTAGGTGGGTGAATGAGTGGATAGGTAAACGGATGTAGAGATGGATAGATGGATGGGTGGGTTAGTGGATGGGTGAATGGATTGGTGGATGACTGGGTAGGTGGGTGAATGAGCGGATAGGTAAATGGATGTAGAGATGGATAGATGGATGGGTGCATTAGTGAATGGGTGAATGGATTTGTGGATGAGTGGGTAGGTGGGTGAATGAGCAGATAGGTAAACGGATGTAGAGATGGATAGATGGATGGGTGGGTTAGTGGATGGGTGAATGGATTGGTGAATGAGTGGGTAGGTGGGTGAAGGAGTGGATGGGTAAATGGATGTAGAGATGGAGAGATGGATGGGTGCATTAGTGAATGGGTGAATGGATTAGTGGATGAGTGGGTAGGTGGGTGAATGAGCAGATAGGTAAATGGATGTAGAGATGGATAGATGGATGGGTGGGTTAGTGGACGGGTGAATGGATTGGTGGGTGAGTGGGTAGGTGGGTAAGTGAGTGGATGGGTAAATGGATGTAGAGATGGATAGATGGATAGGTGGGTTAGTGGATGGGTGAAAGGATTGGTGAATGAGTGGGTAGGTGGGTGAAGGAGTGGATGGGTAAATGGATGTAGAGATGGAGAGATGGATGGGTGGGTTAGTAGATGAGTAAATGGGTGGAAGGAGGGGTGGGTGATGGAGGGGGTAAAGGGGGTAGTAAGGTAGATGGCTGGGTATTTGGATGTTTGGATGGTTGGATGGATGGCTAGTTTCCAGGAAGAGGGTACTTCAAAACCATATGGACATCTGATTCCATTTCAATGAGTATAAATATTCAAAATAGAATTATAACTGTTGGTCAAGATTTATCAAACTTTTCAACTTACCATAATTCTTTGATTTATTTTACATAATTCAAACAGGTAATTTTATTTTCATTTTTCTTTTACTGACATTAATTTTGTGGGAATCAATTACTTTGGTTTGAATTTTACAAGCATTCAGCAACAATCAATGTGGTCATACACATTTTCACCAATTATACCAATGATAAACACTCAACATTTTCTTTTTAGGTGCATTCTTTCTACACAGTTTAAAATTCCCAAGTTAAATTTTGCATATTTAAAGTTTTCAAAAGTGATAAGAATACGTTACTGTGTGAAGTTTTATTGCCTGACAGATTTATTTTGTGTTACTTCTACCAGAAATATCATCATAAAATAAATGAAATATGCCTTTCTTTCTTTCTTTCTTTCTTTCTTTCTTTCTTTCTTTCTTTCTTTCTTTCTTTCTTTCTTTCTTTCTTTCTTTCTTTCTTTCTTTCTTTCTTTCTTTCTTTTTTTTTCTTTTTCTTTCTTTCTTTTTCTCTTTCTTTCTTTCTCTCTTTCTTTCTTTCTTTTTTCTCTTTCTTTCTTTCTTGTTTTTGTTTGTTTGTTTGTTTTTTATGACAGAGTCTCACTCAGTCACCCAGGCTAGAGTGCAGTGGCTCAATCTTGGTTCACTGCAAACTCTGTCTCCTGAGCTCAAACGATTCTCCTGCCTCAGCCTCCCAAGCAGCTGGGATTACAGGCGTGCACCACCACGCCTGACTAATTTTTGTATTTTTGGTAGAGACAGGGTTTCACCATGTTGGACAGGCTGGTCTTGAACTCCTGACCTCAAATGATCCATCTGCCTTGGCCTCCCAAAGTGTTGGGATTACAAGCATGAGCCACCGTGCCCAGCATATCTCTTATTTCAAAAGAAAGTTGTGAGAAATTTACCTCTGATTTCCAGAGTTACTCTTTGGTTCAGGATCTATTTACTTTCCTGCCAGTGTCTGGGGTTTTTTTCCTTACTTGTTTGTTTGTTGTTGTGTTTGAGGGAGTTTTGGAAGACCAAGAAGGGAACAGAGGAGTTAAACAGTGGTGTTGGCACAGCAGGGTCAGGCTGGCTGGGCAAGGGTTCCTCTGGACTGACTCCCCTGGGGCTCATCTCTGCAAAACCCCAGGACTGATTGTGAAGGGAGGAGTGAGGTGCTTGTTCCTTAGAGGGACAGACAGCAAATGTGGTCAGCCTTGGGGACAACAAGGTCTTTGTCACCACTACTCAGCTCTACCTTTGTAGCTCCAAAGCAGCTGTAGATAGATGGGGAAGGGCTGTGTGTCAATAAAACTTTATTTATAAAATCAGGCAGAGGGCCAGACTCGGCCCACAGGTCATGCTCTGCAGACCCCTGCTCTAGAGGGTCCTCAAGGGTCACCCGTGGGGCTTGTGAAATGAGGCCACATGTCCCAGTCACTTTCTGAAGAGGAAAGAAAGGGTCGACAGAATACATGCATGCATCTACACGTGTAGTGGCATGTCTGTCTTCAGGGACCATGAGAAAGAATGGAAGACCGCCAGGAAGGCCAGCATGCTCCTGCAACCTCACTGTCTTCTGCCCCTTGCTTCTTGCAGCCTTTATGATTATTAAAGCCACGTGGACAGCCCTCACAGCAGAGACGCCACCTGGGGCTGCAGCCAGGGACGGCAGAGTGCCTGGGCACTTCAGTTGGAGTGGATAATGGAGCAAGTGAAAAGAATGAAAATTTATCTTCCTCTTATTTTTCAGTCCTGTCCGGGATTAAAAAGCACTCCGGTGTGGAGCCTCTGATTCATGGCTTGGCTATTCTTTGGTGGAGTTCCCTAAATATTTTGTAGCCAGCTTTGACTTGGAAATGCAGCCTTTGAAATATCTTTACTTGACCGAGAGGCCCCCAAGTGACATTAAAATAATGATTATCACATATTTTGCATTTCTTTGAAAAGCGTATTGGAATAATACCACGCGCATCGGTCTCACCGATGAAAGTGATTTAGGAGCGAGGCTCTGATTTGGAATGGATGGCGGTGGGGCCTCCCTCCACCTCCCATAAAAGGCCTGAGAAGGAGGACTTCATCTTTACCACAGGGCTCTTCTGTCTGGAGGGAGCCTTATTTCTCCTTTATGCACCTTCAGGAACTCTGCTGTTTGCTGAATTTATGAAGTGGAGAGAAGAGGCCTTTGTGTGCCTGGAGCCATGTGACCCTTGGAGCTTCCCTCTGCCGCAGGACCAGGGTGCTTGACACCGACATCCTCCATTGCCGAGAGTGTCTCCAGATGGGACGTGAAGGTGGGCGATGGCTGGGGTCTTCCCGCACAATTGCAGTCCTCCATCCGCTCACAGACGCTTGACGCTTTCTTGACCACCTGGATGCGGCAGTGACACTTCCAGGCAGGCGCTGTCGGAGCAAATAAGCAGGTCCAAATCCCCACCCAGAGCTGCTGCCCATGCTTGGGGAGACACTCAGGACACAGAGGCAGATAACCTGCGCCGAGGGACTGGAGGATGGGAAGGGCTTGCTGGAGGAGGTGTACAGCAAGATGGGGCGGGACCCCGGGGCAGGAATGCAGTTGTCAGCAGGACTGCCAAAGCATCCCTAGAACGTGGCACTTGGACCAAACCAGAAGGGAGTGAGGGGTACAGGCAGGCTGGCCACAGAGGCGAGGGAGCAAGCGCCAGGGTCCTGAGGCAGGATGCGGGGTGGTGGGTGCCCTGGAGTGGTAAGGATGAGGACAGAGAAGTGGCAGGCCCGTGAGCATTGCTGAGACCCCGCAGGTCCTCAGGGAGAAGCAGGGGCCAGGGAAGGGCTTGGGTCTGACGAGCACAAGACCTGGCTCTCTTGGTTCCCTAGAGAAGCCGGAGAGGAGGAGAGAATCCGAAGCAGCCCCCGTCCCACCCACATGCCCACCCCCTCCAGCTGACAGCCCCGGCCAGACTGAACTTCTTCCAGCTTCCTGAATGTTCTCTCCACCAGGGCCCATGGGCTTCCCTCGTTTCACCCAGCGACTAGCTCTTCCACAGGCCAGAGGAGCCTCACAAGGGTGAGCTTGCTGGGCGTGGACATCCACAGGCTGCACGCAGTGGAGACAGGAGATCAGCTCTTCCGGGTGCCCAGGCCTCCCTATGTGCACTCTGCCGGCGCAGCTGCTCCTCCAGGATCGGGGAGGGCAAGACCCACTCTCCTGGGCTGAGGACCAAGTGGGTCCCCAGGCGGCTCTCAGGGTCACTGAGGCTTGCTCAGATCCTGTCACCGTATCCCCAACACCCCAAACGTGTGACTCGGGCCAGAGACCCGCTTGGACCAGCCCAGCAGGAGAGCAGAGGACATAGGGCTGACAGCCTGGTTCTGGTCCAGTGGCGGGCAGCCTGGAGTGCCCGCTGAGGAGGCAGAGATGGCCCCGAGGGTCCTGGGGAGATACTGCCGTGCCGGGAGGGACCCAGGCGGGAGGGAGGCACTGGGTGTGTTTCCTTCCGCATTGGCCCCAGGCCGTCAGGGGTTCAGAGAGGTCAGCTCCTGGGCCGGCTCCTGGGAAGTGCCCAGGAGGGCTGAGGATGGCCCTGATCTGAGTGTCCCCTTAGCTCACCAGGTGGCCCAAGAAGCCCTGTAGATGCTCATCCTTGGAAGCCTGCCTCTAGGCTCTGTCCACCCTGAGTTGATGTCTCTGATGACCAGCAGAGTAGCCGGAATGGGTTCAGAATGGCTGTTCAGGGGAGCGTGTTGGTGTGCGAGTGCAACCTCGAGCGGGGTGGAAACCTGTTCATCATTGTGTCGCAAGCTCGACCTGTAGTGGCTGGAGCAGGGAGCAGCAGCCAGAGGCCTTGGTCCGTCGCAGGGGCACAGGAAGGACCACCCCTATTTCTCTGAGATTCCCAAGTCCTTCCAGCTGCACTTCGGCTGGGTCAGAGCCACCCTTCAGATGAGTCCTCCGTGGCAGTTCACCCCCAGGAAACGTGACCTTGAGTCATGAGGATGGCGTTGGACCTGTGACCAAGCCCGGGCTGTAATAGAGAAAGCTCAACAGAACCTTGGACCCAGTAATGGAGAAGGCAGAACATAGACAGGATGCCTGACATGCTCTGTCCCCAGGAACACAGGGAGGGGGACATCAGGGACCTCCAGGGAGATGGCACACTGGACCCATCCTGGCTGCTCTGCTGGTCAGCAGAGACGTCAACTCAGGGGTGGATACATTCCACCTTCCTTACACACTTCCTGTTCCCGAGGGCTGCCCTCTGCTGTGTATCCCACTGCAAGGCAGTGAGCACACCGGGGCAGGGCACACCTGAGCAAGCACACCCGGGCAGGGCCTCCCTGGCCTTCTGGTGGCCCACCTGTTCCATGTACACCTGCTGCACAGGGTCTGGCTGAGCGCTGCTGCCTGCCCCTGGGGTGGGTCTGCGAGTGGTTGTAGACACAGGGGATTCTGCTCTGCAGATCGAACAATCATTCCTTCCCTGCAGTCCTCCTCAAGAACAAGAGTTGGGGGCAAGCAGGGACTCCCCCTCTGCAGCCTCAGCACTCAGCTGCTTTCATCAAACCAACTCTTGCTGCAGGCCCAGCATGACGCCATCTGTCCATGGTGGGTCCTCTGGCTTCCAGTTCTTGGCAGGCATGCTGTCCAGCCAGAACCCCCTTAAGAAACAGGTCAGTGTGCCTGAAACCCATCGCATGGTGGAGGGAGATGGAGGGACTTCAGTCCCAGTCTCACATCATCCCACTGCCTACCCTGAGGCGTCACGGGCAGCCACCAGCATCTCTGCATGTGGCCTGGGACCCTGTGGCCATCTCCAAAGGGTGGGGGTCACAGTGTCGTGTGCATGTCTGCACCTCAACGCTGAGCACTTTTCGGAACTCTCATAACCCCGCATGGATTGCACGTGTGACCTTCCAGGCAGTGTCCCAAAGCTGTGTGTGCTGAGTCCCTTAACCTTACTACAGTCCAGTAAGGGAGGGACCGTGTGACCCCAGCTGCAAAGCAGAGCACTGAGGCACACCCAGGTGCAAAGCAGAGCACTGAGGCACACCCAGGTGCAAAGCAGAGCACTGAGGCATACCCAGCTGCAAAGCAGAGCACTGAGGCACACCCAGCTGCAAAGCAGAGCACTGAGGCACACCCAGCTGCAAAGCAGAGCACTGAGGCACAGGGGAGTGAAGTCCCCGGCCTGACGATGAAGAGGACAAGCAAGGATGTGAGCAGAGGCTGCTGAGGTCTGGTGCGCTTGGCCACAAGCCCTGCTGGAAAAGCGCATGGGCTAGATGAGTGGATGCGAGCAGCCCGCAGGGGGAGGGTGCCCATGGGTTTAGGCTCGCCTGCTGAGGAGGCCACTCTGCTCCTTGCGGGTGGGCGGGAGGAGGATTTTAGACACTCTCTCCTTGCCATGGCAAAACACCCCTGCTTGTCCCCCCTCTCCCTGCCAGGCCCTGCAGTGACTGCTTTCTGTGCCTGAGACCTGCAGAGAGTGGGTCAATAGGGCTGGGAACAAAGGCCCCTATTGATAGGCAGAATGGATTTCTGTCAATCTCCAACCGAAACAATGGCTTTGCAAGTGGGGTTTCCATGAGCAGGAGCCGTTCTCTATAGAGAGCGTGAAGGGTTTGCAAATGCCAGACCTGAGGACCTGGAGCCTGAGAGTCACAGGAAAAGCCAGGATTGTGGGGTGTCACCTTCTAAGCCAGTGGCTCTCAGAGAGGGTCCTTGGACCAGCTGTCAGCATGACCCAGGAACCTTCTAGAAATGCACATTCTCCTATCCCCGGCCTGGGGCCCACCCCAACTCCCCATTCCTGGGAGGAGATCAGGAGAAATGAGGAAAGCAGAGGATGCTAAGGCCCCAAAAGTCCACCCCGAGATGACCCTCCTGGTCTGGAGAGAGTCAGTTTCTGGTCCATTCGGCATCCTTGGAGGCTCAGGGAGGGGAGGACATGTTGGTCTTGTTAAACACGGGACAAGGAAGTGAGGCCACAATCAGTGTGTCCTGGGACCGAGGGCTCCCAGCACCCTGGACCTAGCGAGCCTCAAGAACACAGAGGGCCTGCAGCCCTCAGTCTGCACACACGGGCCGGGCGTACCCCTCACCACCTCCAGGGGACCAGCACGTGCAGTGGCGCTGTCTGGGAACTCCAGGTGTGGAATGCGGGTGCCCTGTAGGGTGTTGAATCCCAGGCAGGCTTTCCGGCTGCATTGCTGGGAAGAGGCACCAGGAAGGCACATGTGGCCTCGGCCAGGCTGCCCTGTGAAGCAGGATGAGCGGCCTGGGGCATGGTGTGTGGCCTGTTGACCTGCCCTGTGAGGACAGAGGCAGTGGGCAGCCAGGCCTGCGGGGCCCGGTGTTCCCTGTGCCCCTGCGCCTCTCGCCTGTAATTCCGCCAGCCTGCCACGCCCCCTTCCTTCTCACCCAAACCTCCACTCGTTCCCTGTTCCAGAGAGAAGCTGGGCTTTGGAAGGAGCTGCTGAGGAGATGAGATGCTGCAGCTACCTGGCCCCCATCAGCATATTCCCCAGAAAGGAGCATTGGTTGAACGGGAGAAAGGCAAATAAGAGGAACAGGCCCAAATCCGTCATGCGGGGTAATGAGTTGGATTTATAGAAAAGGAAACACTATGATTCCACGTAATGGCTGTTGACAGAGATTTGGGCTGTTTGTTTTAGGGTATTAAACTGACAAACAGCGAGGGTTGCTGGGCTCCT
Source organism: Colobus angolensis palliatus (assembly GCF_000951035.1). Lineage (NCBI taxonomy): Eukaryota > Metazoa > Chordata > Mammalia > Primates > Cercopithecidae > Colobus > Colobus angolensis. Next base: position 2,491,908 of record NW_012115244.1, on the reverse strand, counting down.
GTCTCCAATTCGCGGGTGCCTGTCAAAAGGTGTGCGTTTCTGGGCACCAGTCAGGGGCGTGGAGATTTCCAGATAAGGAGAACATACAGAAGGGCCTAGGAGGGCCCTCGCTGACCGAGACCGGCATTTCCAACGCCTCCAGAGAAGCCCCGCGCCACAGATGAGCTAATTCCTGAAGGAAGTGGGGTGGAAAAGCTGCCTCCGTTGTTCCCAGAGAGAACAGGCCGCATTTTTAAAAATTTAATTAAGGCCTTAGATCAGGTTTGCGTAATTAAATTGCTGCTGTGAGTAAGCAGTATGATAGATGAGATCCCCTCGGTGACGCTCAGTCAGTGTGAGGTGGAAAAGGGCCCTCTGGCAGCTTCCTGGGTGATCCTGATGCTTTAAATTCCACGCCAGCATCTCAGATGTGAAAAATGCTCTCATTCCATGCATTGTTGTTTTGTTTTGCTTTTTTTTTTTAATCTTTGGAGAATGTTCTCTTCATGAATGCAAGGAAAGAGGAATAAAACATCGATAATTTCCGTGATCTCAGGACGTGTCTACACAGCCATCTAGTTGTGCATTCCGGCTGTCTACATAGCCATCTAGCTGTGGATCCCGGCTGTCTACACAGCCATGTAGCTGCGCATCCCGGCTGTCTACACTGTGATGCAGGGGCACTTGTCATTTCAGAAGGTTGCTAATGAAAAGTCAGAAGTTTCCCAGAGACCCCACAAAGGCTAGAAAAATGGGCCGTTTGCATGAGAAATCCTCCGTCAGCGATAATAACTTAGCAGGAGAGATTCCGTACGGTGGGAAGTGATTGTTTGGATGGTCATTTGCTTAGGGAAATTAAAAGGAGGGAGAGACCCCCAAGCTGGAGTCAGTTTTGAATGAAAACCAGGAGGACTGCATCTGGTTCTTTAAGGTAGGCATGAAAGTTCTCGGGAGAAAGAGGAGGGAGGCAAGAGGGCTGGAAAGAGGGAAGGATGGAGGATAAGAGAGAGCGGCAGGTGGCAAAGACCTTGCAACCCAAAGGAGTGGAGAACCTGAAAGCCGTCAGGTTGCGGAGGAACCTCTGCTGGGGTCTGAGCCCGCATCTCTGGGGCCCTTGGGCCATGTGACTTTGAGAAGTCGATGGACACATTTCTGGAGAACAGGCAGAGAACAGGAGAAGCCAGTGTGAACCACCTGAGAGCTGCTGGGCAGAGAGACGCCTTCCTGAGGCACAGAACTAGGAGAGTCTGGCTGGGAAGGGCCGGCCAGGGAACTGTCCAAGTTCCCCTCCTCGAGGGCTTCCGCTGCTCTTCCAGGCTGGGCCTGGCACTCAATAGCTGTGTACCAAGAGACCCCCAAGGTAAACTGAGGCCTCACTGAGCAGGAAGGACTTTCCTGTTAGGGCCATTCAAACGGGGTCAGCTTTAGAATGTGTGGAAAGGCTCAGGCACAAACGCTGTGTGGGCGCCGTCTGTTAGCAGTGCTAACGGGAGACCCATAACAGAGGAAAACCAAAGGAAAGGATGATTGATGTCATTCTCTGAACCCCAAGAAGATGGGGAGCAGTCTATGAGTGAGAACAGTGTCCTCCACTGCTCGTGGCCCTAACAAACACCTGTGGAAAGGAACCGCGTTACCTCTCAGAGACCCTCTCACCTGAAACACCTAGGCCAGGCTGCCAGTTCCAAGGCCTCACAATCTCAGGGACATTGGGACGCTCAAAGTGTGGCTTGTCCAGGTAGCAGCGGGTTATGATCCTCCTGTCTGTGGGCAAATGGGCCGTTCAAGAGCTTCAGGGAAATTTGCTATTTAGATGGATTAAACACTCACTCCGGAATAATACTGATATCAGAAAATCTCAGGCCAGGCACAGTGGCTCACTTTGGGAGGCCGAGGCAGGCAGATCACCTGAGGTCGGGGGTTCAAGACATGCCTGGCCAACGTGGAGAAACCCCATCTCTACTAAAAATACAAAATTAGCCGGGCGTGGTAGCACATGCCTATAATCCCAGCTACTCGGGAGGCTGAGGCAGGAGAATCGCTTGAACCCGGGAGGCGGAGGTTGCGGTGAGCCGAGACCGCGCCATTGCACTCCAGCCTGGGCAACAAGAGTGAAACTCTGTTTCAGAAAAAAAAAAAATAATAATAATAATAATAGAAAAGAAAAAAAGAAAATTTTTACCTACAAAGCACAAGCTGGCATTTTCCACTTCTCAATGCACCCCCAGACACCCACCTTCCCATCTTCCCTGCTGGGCATCCCTGCCCTCCTCCCTCTCTTGCTCAGGCCCTCCCCTGCCCCCTGCACACATACCCTCTCGAGAGCACCTAGAATCATGCGTTTGAATTTTTTGGCAGAGGATTCAAGTGCACGACTCCACACTTTGGCCACAAATGTCTACCCACCAGATGAACTGGTTGGTGAGACACAAGGATCTGTTTGACTAGATATGGCCCCAACATCCTCAGAAACCAGAGACCAGAGCCACCCTCTGAATTGTCACAGTGAAAAAGCAGTTTGAGGGAATCCGCAGCTCGGGCAGAAAACTGGTGGAGAAAGTGAACTTGAGTGAAGGGTTTCTTCCCGGAGGGTGGGAAGGCGGCCAGGGTCCGCTGACGCTGGAAGCGCCCTCCCCATTTCCCAGCGTGCCCAGTTCCAGGGTGATTTATGGTTGTGTTATTCATAAATCTGTTCGAAGATGTAAACAGGGAGATTGTGCCTCCGTAAGATATTAATAACTTAATGAGTCTGTGCTATTTGTTTATGTAATGGATAATAGGGTCTCTGCAGGGGCCAGATATAATATTACAATCTGGTAATTCAATGACTGCTGTTCAACACATACACAAATAGTATAAGTTTGGATCCTTAATGGCATCATTACCAGCACAGGTCTCCTCAGTGGCTGTCAGGAAACGCTTCCTCTGACAACTTCCCTGGTGAAGCAGCAACTCCCAGAGCCAGGCCAGGCCACAGGGAGCAGAGCTGGCCTTGCGTCTCCCTGACCGTCCTCCCGGGACCTCTCTCACCCAGGACTCTTGGGCACCCACCAGCCCTCAGTGCCACCCCAACCCTGCTGTGCTCAGCCACCATGGGCCCTGCCGGGGCCCCCACCCCACCACTCATCTGGTCATTTCTCCCCTGCTGCCAGGCACAGCTGGACCGGCACCTGGCCCACCCCCTCTTTCTCCAAACCCCACTCATCCTCAGGCCTTCCTGCCTGCTCCCTGGGTCCCACCCTTTGGCTCCACCTCCAACTGTCCCCCAGCATTCAGGCACTGGAGTGAGGAGCTCCAATACCTGCCACTGGGACCTGGCTTGGAGGGAGGGTCATTGAACAGGTGGCTGAGTTAAGATGGGTCATTAGAGAGGGACCGGATCAAATAGGGAGGTGTCCTATAAGAAGAGGTGATTTTGACACAGATAAGAAGGGGGCGGGAGGGGACGTGAAGACTCTACGCACCAGGGGAGAGGCCTGGGGCATGTTCTCCCTCAGAAGGAGCCAGCCCTGCCCACACCTTGATCTAGAACTCCCGCCTCCAGATCCACGAGGCAGTCCCTTGCCGCTGTGTAAGCTCCCTGTGTGTGCATGGTACAGAGCCCTTGGCCCCCTGGTCCCCAGTGGCTCACTGTTGGCTCCCTGAGACCCTCATCCAGGGGGGTTAACGGGAAGCTGCACTCAGAGAGCTCATTCTCTGTGCAGCCCCAACCACGGAGACCAGGCTGGTGTTGGAACCGGGTATGGGGTCTCCCTTGGCACTGAGACCCTGGGCCTCGATGCACGCAGCCTGGCGCTGTTGGACTCAGGGCTCTCCTTGGGGTCTGGCAATTGCATAAACCAAACCGGGCGGGGTAGGTGGGGAACCAGGTGGCTATGGTCCTGGCCGCTCCCAGGAGGAGAGACAGATGGGCTGGAGGCTCTGAAGTGAGGGGTGGGAGATGGTAAGGATCCCATCAGAGCGCTCTGCAGGCTGTCATGAGAATTAAGCAGCTTCAAGCCCAAGAAGTTCTGTGCCTGTGTGCGGGGTAAGTGGGGTAGAGGGTGCCTGTCCTGCAGGGGATCAGGCAGGTTAAGTTAAAAGACTCTGAGCCTTTTCCCTTTCCTGAGGGCAGAGGGGGTGGTCAGCGGTCTGTCCCCAGCCTTCTGCCCACCCTCCAGCCCTCACCACACCCCTTTCCTTCCTCTCTGCCGCTCAGGGGCCACAGCTCAGCTGTGCTCTGGACCCCGTCCCCACCAGCCTCAAGGGCTTCTCTCTGTCTCTCTGTATCCAGAAAGAAGGATGACGGCTTCCTTCAATTACATTCATCTGAAGTTAAGAAAAGAAAAATAAAGGAAAAAAAAATACCCAGTCACCATTACTCAGAATGACAAGGCTGCTTTTGATTAAGCTCTGAAAACGCGAGATCCTTTATTGAGAGATTCTTTCACTGCTCAGCTGCAGCACACAGCCTGGGAGGGGCCTTGTCACTTGGGGCTGGTGACAGCCTCTTTGAGGTGGCGTCTGTCTCCCTGGCACGGTGTGCCCTCCTGCCAGGGCACGGAGGGTTTCTCATCTTGGCACTTCTGACGTTTGGGGCCGGACCATCTGCCATTTTGGGTGTCCTGATGCTCAGATCATCCCTGCCTCCACCTACCGGATGCCAGTCACCCAGCAGCACAGCTGCCCCAAGTCCTAACAACAAAAATGTCCCCAAACCCTGGCAGGTGTCGTTTGGAGCAACATCACCCCGCTAAGGCATCCTTCCCATCCCGGGCCCCGCCCTGTCTTCCAGCCTCATATCTCTCCATGACTCCCTCCTCTGGGCTGAGTCTGACCCCTGCATATACACCCCTCTTTTCTTCTCTAGGCTCAGTTTCTCCACCTGTAAAATGAGGGTGCCGCTGGCCATCTTGCAGGACTAAGGTGGAGGTGGACTGAGGGTCTGACCGCCCCATCTGGACTGTAAGGAGAGGGTGCCTTGTAGGACTCTGCTCTTCTCATTACGAGACTTTGCACAGTGGTCCTTCTGGGTACTGGATACATGGAGAGGATGGAACGCCTCCGTCCTCAGGAATCTGAAGGCCCTGAAGCAGCATCACTTTCAGGTTATGAGTGTCGTAATTGTCTCCTGATGGGCTGGGAAGGAACCGATGGCAGGAAAAGGAAGACTGGCCACTGGGGAGAACTCGGGCTACAGCAGGACGGCCTGGGCTGAGCCGAGCTTGGCTGCTGTGTCTCTGGGGATCTCCTGTTCTTCGGTGAGGCCAGGCAGTCACGGGATGGGACCAGGGCTTCTGTGAGTCCCCCGTGCCCACGGCTTCTCCAGTGCCGCCGTCTGAGGACCGTCCTCCTGAGCCGACCTCCTTCCGCCTCTTTCCAGGGCTCCTCCTGGCTACCCGCCTGCCTGGTAACGTTGGGCCTCATTTTCTTTGAAGATGGCCGTTGAGTTGCCTCTTTCCTGTTTATATGCGAGCTGCAGTGCGGAACAGCTACTAATTCAGATTTGTACTGTGGATAAACAAATACAGAAAATTAACAGATGTGTTTTGCAGATGCTCTTGGCAAAAATAACATCCGTCGCGATGGCAGGCACAGAGGACGGAGCCGTGAGGAGGCCCCGAGGGCCCGAGCCCAGCATCCACAGTGGGAAATGGGCTCACCCGAGACCCAAGAGGGTGGCAGAGTGTGACGTGGCCAGGTTAGCCTCCTGGACCAGAAGGGACACAGGGCAGGAACACGTGGAGCCCAGAAGGGCAGGGAGCTGGAGCCCCAGGTTGGACCAGGTGGCCATGAGTTTATCTGGAATCCAGCGTGGCAGAGACCCCAGGCTGGAGGCAGGGGAAGACTCTGTAGAGGAAGTTGGACCGGAATACGTGGATTTCAAAGTGCATCGGGAGGCCAAGGGCCTGCAGAGATTTGGACGTCAGGAATGGAATGGGGACTAGACCTCTAAAGGCAGGACAGAGCCCCCGGGGATGCCCCAGCCATGACAAGCCAGGACGGAGCCCTCAGAGACACCCCAGCCACAACAGGTCTGTGTCTGCATCCCAATTCAAGATGCAGAGAAACCTCCGAGCTTCTCGTGCCTTAGGAAAGGGGGTGAGCAGGGCAGGTCCCTGGAAAGGACTGAGGAGGAGAACGCGGCAGGTGCACCCCACAGCCCTGGTGCCTTTATCAACTCCTCCTTGTACACTGGAGCTGGTGTGAGGGTGTGAGTCTATTTCTGATTCTTGAAGTTTAAAGGGCTCTGCCCAGAGCCTCTTCCCTGGGATGCTCTGAGCAGCAGGGGCCTTATTCTGCTCTCTTCCCCCAGCTCTGGCCAGCACTGGATAGGAGAGGGGCCCTGTGCTGGGCTCTTCTGACAGCCAGCCACAGGATGTTGGAGGGGCCAGGGCCCAGGCTTGAACAGAGTCCAAACCCACGTGCTACAGGCAACCCCACAGATTCACAGGGTTCTCACAGCAAGGGCAGAGCCAGGCCATGCTGCAGACACAAGCCTGGCTATATTCATAAGTTAGGGTTCTTCTGCTCATTTATTTGGTTGTTTGCATACAGACTTCTCATTTTGCTTTAATTAATTAATTTATTAATTTATTTATTTATTTTTGAGACTGAGTCTCGCTCTGTCATCTGGGCTGGAGTGTAGTGGTGCAATCTCGACTCACTACAACTTCCACTGCCCAGGTTCAAGCAACCCTCCTGCCTCAGCCTCTCGAGTAGCTGGGATTACAGGTGCCTGCCACCACACCTGGCTAATTTTTGTATTTTTAGTAGAGACGGGGTTTCACCATGTTGGCCAGGCTTGTCTCAAACTCCTGACCTCAAGTGATCCACCCATCTTGGCCTCCCAAAGCACTGGGATTACAGGCCTGAGCCACTGCTGTATTCTTACTCTATTTATAAATATTTGCCGTAGTCTCCTAATTTTAACAAGTAAGCATGTGGGACTTTCATGTTTCTCTCTTGCTGACATTTTTTTTAAAAAGGCTTTTACCATTAGTTTCCCTTCTCTGGGTCATGGTTTCCATAAACATCAGGTCTCTGTCTTTCCCCCAAAATATCTGAACCCCTTTACTCCCCCACACGATGTATAACACACACACACAAGTATGTACATGCACACTCACAAACATACACATACATGTAGTCACACACATTCCCTTAGTGTGTGCATTTGCACAGGCATAAACACACATACAACACACACTGGCACCCATGCACACAGACATACTGTCACTCGCCCGTGCACACAGGCATACGGTCACACACGCATGCACACAGGCACGCACACACTGGTTTGTCCCCTGGAGCCTAGAAAACCGTCGGCAAGCACTGAAGAAACCATCAATGAGTAAATGGAGGGCCTTCTTCCTCTTCCTCTTCCTCTTCCCTTCCTCTTCCTCTTCCTCCGAATGCAGGTCTGGGCTTGGGGAGGAAACATTCTCCACGAATTGTATTTCTCTCATGTGAAAGGAGACATAGCCTCCTGGGGATACTTTAATTTGCATTTTCTTTCAGAAGGGACTGTCATGCAGAGGGAGCTTTCATCTAATCTAATTTTACCCCTAAATAAAATAAGACTCAAAGCATATGAGAACTAGGGAGAAAATGGCTTGGTTCAAGCCTGACATCCAGTGCCTGTGGAAAGGGAGGGGCGGAGGGGACAGCAGGGATGGGGGATCACGCACCTCGAGGCCTCTGTGCTGGCGGCCCTGACTCTTCCTGCTCATGCAGCCAGGAATGGGAGAGTGGCCAGGAGCGGGCAGCCATGTTCCTGTTCGGGGAGGTGTCCCCTGCTGGGGAGCTCCTTAAAGCCTGCCCCAGCTCCGATGCAGAGTCCATTTATCACAAACACAGGAGTGAATTCCGGCTGCAGCAGTCATCGCCCATGGCTCTCCTTTTGGGTCTTGGGCTGCTGTGCCAAGACCTTGCCTGGGACAGTCAAAACCCTGGACAGGTGATGCCTGCACCTTCTTTGGGCAAAGCTACATCCAGCTCTTACCCAACCCAGGCAAAAGCAGTCACCTGGAGCCTGGGGTTCTGGTGGGCATCACAGGGGATGGCTTCGCCAGGGTCCGCACCAGCAGGGTGGACAGACCCATGGTGGTGACAGACCCCATGTCGTGTGGCTGGGATGTGAGGGGTGTGTGCTGCACAATTGTGATTGTGGGGAGTGTGCGCAGCTCTGGATCCTCCTATTTTCCTTAACATCATCCTCTGAACATTTGCAGTTAGAAATTCTTCAAAAACATCATGCTAGTAGCTGCTTAAGGCTGTATAGAGTACAGGTGATTCTGATTAGTGCCTCTTCATTCATCTGACGAAAATTCACTGTTTTCTTCCATGGACGTACAAGGTGGCAAAAGTGAGGGGAAGGTAGATAGAAGAGAAGCCCACCCTCTCTTCCGGAACATCAATCCCAGAGGGAGGAGTCGGAGAAGCAAGTGGACAAATAAGTGCACAAGGTCCTCCTTTGTCTGTGACCTGTTACGAAAAGGTAACACAGGATTATGAGGCAGAGATAAACCAGAGGACTTTAGGCCAACAGCCATTGTCTCCTGCTAAGCATTGATGGGTTAATACTTTGTAAAACGTCTCTGAGTGCATCTCAGATTATGTCCTCAAGATAAATTCCTAGATGCGATATTACTGGCATAGAAGTATGAATATTTTATGGTTTGTTTGTTTGTTTGTTTGTTTTGAGATGGAGTCTTGCTCTGTCACCTAGGCTGGAGTGCAGTGGTGCGATCTCGGCTCACTGCAACCTCCGCCTCCTGGGTTCAAGCAATTCTCGTGCCTCAGTCTCCCAAATAGCTGGGATTACAAGCACCCGCCACCACACCCAGCAGATTTTTTGTATTTTTAGCAGAGACGGCGTTTCACCATGTTGACCAGGCTGGTCTTGAACTCCTGACCTCAGGTGATCTGTCCATCTCGGCCTCCCAAGGTGCTGGAATTACAGGCATGAACTACCGTGCCTGGCCATGTGCTTCTTAACAGACATCGTTCAGCCGATTCTCACCCCTGTCCATGCTCTGGTGATCACTTCCGGGAAGGCACCAGCTCACCTGAGCACCTTCTTTCCTGTTTTGATATTGTCCTGTGGATTCCCCTGCACTTTGTTTTACACAGGGACCCAAACCTCCCACCGCAGTCTCTGCGACAGGAATGTGACTCCACCCTCTCTGGGGACCCTCTGTCCTCCACGGGGTCAGGCAAGCTGGAAACACGGTCAGATGTTTCTAAGCCCACATTATCATTGTTCAAATCTCCACCCGTTGGTAACACATAAAGGAGGCAGGCACCAACTCTCCACAAAGCTTGATTTTTAACAAAACAAAACCGACCTGGTCCTGGGGAGTCATGATGGCAGGTGAGCCACTGTGTCCCTCACCTGTGCCATGGCAGGCACAGCTCATCAGTCAGAGCACCCCAGTCCACCGTCCTGAACAATAGCGATGTTGGAAATGAGGAATCCATGGGGAAACCTCATCAAGTAATGGGATGAAAACAAGAAACCACATTTCCGTGTGGCAATGCCCAGCATGGGGAAGATACGCTATGGTGGAAACCCCATAATGGCACGCCCCGGCAGGCAGGACACCAGGACAACCACTGGGGCAACTGTTTCAGTGGACAGACCAGCAACAACCAAGCAATTCCAGATCCGAGAACCCCAGGCCAGGCCACGGAAGAAGACAGGAGGAATGCCTGAGGCCCCGCTGTCCATGACAGCAAGAGTGTCGGCAACAACGCAATGCCCATTAACGGTCACCGGGACAAGGTGGGGGTCATGCCTGCATGGCTGCATTCTGCACTGGGGCGAGGGGCACACCATGCCACACACAACCAGGATCACGGACAAGCAGGAAACATCACAGAGAGAGGAGAAGACCTCAAGTCACAGAAGAATAGAATCAAGGCGGTCCCACCTAAATAAAGTTTTATAGCATGAATGTGTATTGTTTATAGATAAAAATCAACATGGCGAGACTAAAGACAAACAAAGAAATGGCAAGGTGGCCGGGCACGGTGGCTCAAGCCTGTAATCCCAGCACTTTGGGAGGCCGAGACGGGCAGATCACAAGGTCAGGAGATCGAGACCATCCTGGCTAACACGGTGAAACCCCGTCTTTACTAAAAAATACAAAAAACTAGCCGGGCGAGGTGGCGGGCGCCTGTAGTCCCAGCTACTCCGGAGGCTGAGGCAGGAGAATGGCGTAAACCTGGGAGGCGGAGCTTGCAGTGAGCTGAGATCCGGCCACTGCACTCCAGCCAGGGTGACAGAGCGAGACTCCGTCTCAAAAAAAAAAAAAAAGAAATGGCAAGCATTCCATTGCCAGGATAGGGGCTGCCTTTGGTGGGGATGGGAACAGAGAGGGCGGCACTCAGGATGGTAGAGATGACACCAAGTGCTTGTCCTCAGACTGTGTGGAGGGTTGGTTGTACTCACAGCACCCTGACTCCAACAGCCTACATCTGAGTCTACACATGCTCTTTTTGATCTATGAAATGTTTATTAAAAGTGATAAAAAATAAAATAAGGAGGAAAAGAAGCTCTATCTGGGAAGAGCTGCATCATTCTCAGAAAAGGGCATGGAAAATTGTTCCTTGGCTTTGAGAAGGAAGAGACGGGAGACGATGAACAGAAGGACATAGCCCGGGCGTGGTGGCTCATGCCTGTAATCCCAGCACTGTGAGAGGCTGAGGCAGGCAGATCACCCGAGGTCAGGAGTTCGAGACCAGCCTGGCCAACATGGCAAAACCCCATCACTACTAAAAATACAAAAATTAGCTGAGCATGGTGCCACGTACCTGTAATCCCAGCTACTCAGGAGGCTGAGGCAGGAGAATCACTTGATCCTGGGAGGCAGAGGTTGCAGTAAGCCAAGATTGTGCCATTGCATACCAGCCTGGGTGACAGAGCAAGGCTCTGTCTCAGATAAAGAAAGAAGAAAGAGAAAGAAAGAAAGAAAGAGAGAGAGAGAGAGAGAGAGAGAAAGAAAGAAAGGAAGGAAGGAAGGAAGAGAGAGAGGAGGAGGGAGGGAGGGAGGGAAAGAGA
>NW_012115244.1:2479462-2480691 GCF_000951035.1 Colobus angolensis palliatus | reverse complement strand
AGAAAGAAAGAAAGAAAGAAAGAAAGAAAAGAAAGAAAGAAAGAAAGAAAGAAAGAAAGAAAGAAAGAAAGAAAGAAAGAAAGAAAGAAAGAAAGAGAGAGAAAGAGAAAAAGAGGAACACGAAAGATAAAGTTGGGGTGTGGGAGAGAGGAGATGGGGGAAGAGAGAATGTTGGAGGCCGAGTCACAAGGTGGGTGGAAGGCGCCTGAGTGCTGGAAACAGCTGAGGGAGCTTTAGAAGCAGGGCTGTCTCATGGCCTCAGCTACCTGCGATGCGAGGATGCGAAGTCTTCATTTCCTCAAAGCCTCTGTCAGGCTCACCATCCTCCTTAGCTCCTGTGTGGATGCTTCTGTGGACAGTATAGGGGGCCGACTCCCCACCTAGGTCCACCTGTGCTGGTGGACACAGTTGGCTTACATTGACCACAAAGCCATGCTGACACCAGAAATTACCTGGACAAGAGGCTCCAGGACACGGGAGTTCCTACAGGCATGAGACCAGGGTTTATGAAACACACACATTTCTCAATTAAAGTCTGGGTGATAGAATAAGATGCCCACATTGGACAGTAAATGAAGGAGACTGTAAAAGCGCACGCCTCTGTGGCGCCCCCTAAGCGTCCTGCAGTCCACATCTTGATTTTTGGTGGGAAAATCCCTTTCAGCAGCAGAGGCCCCGGCGGACGAACAGTCCATTGTCAGCCTTGGCCGCCTCCTCTGAGGTCGCAACATCACAGAGGCGAAGCCGGTGGAGGGTCCGATTTTTGCTTCTCCTCCTAGGCTGGACGGAGCCCTGGGTCCCAGTTCTACTTGTGAACATACCGAGCTGGTGCTGAAATCACACGTAATCCCTCTGAAGTCTGAGGAGCAGAAGTGAACATTCTCCTGCATCAGCCTCCTAAGTAGCTGGGATTACAGGCCCCTGCTACCATGCCCAGCTAATTTTTGTATTTTTAGTAGAGACAGGGTTTCACCATGTTGGTCAAGCTAGTCTCAAACTCCTGACTTCAGGTGATCTGTCCGCCTTGGCCTCCCAAAGTGCTGGGATTACAGGCATGAGTTACCGCACTCAGCCTACATCTTGATGGAGGAACTGTTAGATTTCTGTTTCCTCAGTACCTAGAGAAACACCTTATGGGACATTAATGAAGTAGCCAAGTGACTCTTGGAGGGAGGAAAAGTAAAATAGAAGGGAAAGAAAGGGAAGGGAAGGGAAAGAAAGGGAAGGGA
>NW_012115244.1:2449629-2479331 GCF_000951035.1 Colobus angolensis palliatus | reverse complement strand
GAAGGAAGGAAGGAAGGAAGGAAGGAAGGAAGGAAGGAAGGAAGGAAGGAAGGAAGGAAGGAAGGAAGGAAAAGGGAGGGAGGGAAAGAAGGGAAAGGAGGGAAGGGAGGGAAGGAAGGTGGTTTGGGAGTTCTGTCCCTGCCCTCAAGGGGCTCCTTGTCTGGCCAAGTGGGAGGATGTCCCTGGCTCTCTTCACTCTGCCTTTTTCCCTCCCTCTGGGGACTCTGGAGGCGTCTGCATGGACCTGACCCCAGCAGCCCCTGTGGTGTAGGGAGCAGTGGCTGTTGGTAGCACAGGCCTTATTTAAACTTTTTCCATGTAAATAACCAATAGTCATAAAAAGGAAAATTGCATTTGCTTTGAGTGGGCAGAAGATACATTTAAGTCAAAATGAGGAATATTCTCCAAGCGTGGCTTCAGCTCATGAATAACAACACTATATTACTTTTATTTTTCCAGGCTTTCAGCTCGACAGAGCTATTTGTCCTTGCATACCAATGCAACAAATTATATTATTTAATGAAAAATGCGCCAGCCCCAGCTTCCGAGGCAAAGTCTCCCTGTATCAGTGACATTATCGTTAATGCATCAGAACCCACAGATCAACCCAGCCTCTGTCGATGGCCATGCCGAGAGGGACAGCTCATGGAGCCCAGCGCCCAGCAGATGCCTCACAGATGCCCGTGTGCTCACCGATGCAGATCTGGGGCTGCTTAAGGGAAACTTCTTGTGGCTGGAGCCGCCCCAGGGCCCCAGGTGACTAACCTGGCATTGTTCTGGTAAGAGCAGAACTGAGGCTTTGATCAAAGCTTCTCTGGGATTCCCAGGTGCCCTTCGTTTCAGGGGTCTGCAGAGTGGGGCTCTCCCACTTCTTCCCGAAGGCTCGTTGGCTCACTCACGCGTGCAACCCCATGTCCTCAGCCAGCGCACGCCTGCAGCGCTCACATGCGCTGACCGATCTTCCTGCTGGACGACACACCTTGAGGGGCAGGGCCGGGTCTTGTTCAGCTGCAAAACACAAAGATGTGGGCCCACTCCATGCAGGACACTGAGTGCCTGCCGTGCACCCTGAACTGGCCCGGAGGAGGCGCTCGGGGCACAGCCAGGCCAGGAGCCACTGGTCTGACTGCCCACCTGCCCAGGGAGTCAGTCCTGCCGCAGCTGGGAGGTCAGACAGCAGCACCTCGTCTGGAGGAGCTGATGGACTAGCATCTCCAGGCAATTGCAGCCCTGTGGTCAGTGCCGTGAGAGGCCACAATTCAGGCCACGTTTCCTGATCACCTGCTCTGTGCTAGGGTGGGGTAAGAGGTAGGAGGGAGGAGGCACAAGACATAGGCAGATGGTGGCCACCCATGGAGGCTCTGCTACCCCCTGCAGCCCCAAGCCATCCTTCTTGGAACCCTCAAGACCTGGCTGAAATGCAACTGCCTCTTCCAGGGAGCCCTCCAGGACTCCCACTGGCAGTGATGTTTTCTCTATCGTCTGCTGCTCTGCAAGCGAAACCTCCTCTGCGAGGGGCAAGTCTATGGCACATTTTCACTCCTAGTTACTTGGCAGAGTTTTACTCCCGTGAAATAGATGTGAAAACTGAGACCTGGCAAATTGAAGCCCTCTTTGAGGACGGCCGCTTGCAAACGGCAGAAGAGGGGCAGGACGGTGCATCTTCTGTCTCTAGGCAAGCTGGTTTGAGAGGTCGGTTCACAAAACTTCTCTTTGCACACCTGCATCGCTCAGGGCTGATGGGGGGTGCCCAAGATTCGGGACTTCCAGTTTTATAGCCAGGAAAGTCCTTGGAAAACCTGGATGCATTGGCTTTCTCTCTCTCCTCGTTCAGAATGACTTGAGGTATGAAGAATCCAGGAGGATGGAAGTTAAATTAAAATACACACAAATAAACTAGCAAACTACCATCAAAAGACATGCTTGCTGCTGCTGGAGCAAAGTCCACAGGCATGCCTAGCTCTGCAGCCCCGCTGGTCCCCCAGTGCTGAGCACGAAGAAGGCTCCTCACTCACACCAGCCCAGCGGTGCCGGTGAGGAGGAGCTGGTCAGGAGGAGTCCTGATCTGCAGACACCAGCTCCCATGGTGTGAGTCACACTTGCCCAGCTTCCCCTCTGCCTAGGAAGGCACCCCACTGTAGCCCTGGCAAAAAGCTAGTGTCAGGGTTCAAGAGTGGCATTGTATGTGGACCTTTATGGAAACCAAAGTGTGGGGAGAATGTTTCTTTCTCACCTTCCCCGACTTTGTGCTACCTTTTTCTTTTCTGTTTTGTTTTTTGTTTTTTTCTCTTTTTTGTTTGAGATGGAGTCTCGCTCTATCGCCCAGGCTGGAGTGCAGTGAAGCGATCTCAGCTCACTGCAAGCTCCGCCTCCCGGGTTCACGCCATTCTTCTGCCTCATCCTCCCGAGTAGCTGGGACTACAGGTGCCCGCCATCATGCCCGGCTATTTTTTTATTTTTTTAGTAGAGACGGGGTTTCACCGTGTTAGCCAGGATGGTCTCGATCTCCTGGCCTCGTGATCTGACTGCCTTAGCCTCCCAAAGTCCTGGGATTACAGGCATGAGCCACCGCACCCGGCCTTCCTACGGGACATTGGCCAACAATAGTTTTAGAAGATGCAAGCACTGCCTGTCTTCCTGACTTTGATGCCTCGTGGAACACTGCAGCCTGGATAGTTCCTGTTTGAAAATAGGGAGATTTGGAGTCCTTCACTCCTTCCTGCCAAGTGTGCCCAGATCACTGTGTGCTGACTGGCGGCCCCAGAGAGCCAGTGGTAGGCTCTGGCTGCAGGAGTGACAGGTAGGGAGGTGAGGCCCGCCGGGAGGTTCTGCTTCTCCCAGACCCCCTACCCCTTCCAGGGATGGAGACCTTCTGTGCCTCTAACAGCCCAATTCTGACTCCTAAAAATTTACACCGTTCATCATAAATTTCCACAACTAATGCTTTTCCCTTAAATAAGCGTTGAAATTTATGGGTGATCATGGAAATCTCTCATCACATGTGAGTCAGAGCCACGAAAACGGTGAAGCAGGAATTCTAATTTTTAATGAAAGAGCTGACCCAGGCTGAGTCATAAAAGATCAGACGCTGCCGTGTCTGTTTGTCTCGGGGTGCACCCATTCCTTCTTACCCTGGTGAGGAGTGGTCTCGATTCTGTGATTCTGCCAGCAACTGTGAGCTCTGTGCTTCTCTGTGGAGCCCACTGCTGAGCCAGCTAAGGCACCAGGCGGCTCAGAACCAGGGGCCCTGGGTCACTCTCTCGGCATCCCAAGCTGTCCTACCCCATGGAGGGGCTGCAGGAGACCTTGACACACCTAGGCCTGTCCCTGGAGCACAGTAGGTCTTCAACCCCCTTAGCTGAGCAATGTGCCTGCACTGCAAGCCCAGAGCACTGCCCACAACACAGAGGACAAGGAGAGCCATTCTATGCTCCCAGTCATTCCTTCCTCAGCTCAGCCCTCTCTACCCTGCTCCCGCCAGCCATCGAGACAGTCAGGTCTTCATGGCCAGAGATCTCTGCCAAGCCCCCTGCGGCAGAGCTTCCACACCAGACACACAGTGGGTGCAACACACACATCGGGAAATGACGTGAGGGCAGGACTTTCTCAGCCCTGGCTGGAACCCGGGTTCCACACTCACCGTGCCAAGAATCCACTTAACCTCTCTACACCTGTATTTCCTCACTGAGAGGTTGAGGTCACAAGGCCAACATAGGGTCACTTCCGGGATTTAATGAAACAATATGGGTCAAGGCCCAGCCCACCATCAGCGCTGTCATGAGTGGCTTTCCCCTGCGTGTTCCGTGCTCCTGAACATCTGCTAACCTTGCTTTCCGATGTGAGCAGGGAGTTTCTCTATCTGAATAATCCAACCGCTGGACCACGGCACACTGACGCTGAGAAAGTCAGCGTGTTCCGTAACTTCAGTACCACTGAACAGGAACTTAGATGGATACAGGGTACTCAGGAAGTGCTGCATGACCATGTAAAGAAATGGATGTGGACAAATCCACAGATTCCGTGAATAATATGGAGCTGAACTAAGTGTACAGTAAAGCCCTCATTTTACAGGGTATTGAAAGCAAATATCTACAGAGATTGGATCACTCACCCAGTATGGCCAGGAAGAGACTGGCAGAGCCAGCGCTGGGCTGACCAGGGGAAGTCCCACAGGACTCCCAACTTCTGAGACAGCCGAAATTATAAAGGAAATGCACTTTTAAAGATAATCAAATCAGGGACACTTCAGTGAAGATTCAGCCCAGGCGGCAGGCTTCTTTCCTAACCCCAAACTCCATGGTCAGCAAATAAACACCACATTTATTGGCATCCTCCATTCCCAGCTCTTCTACAGACACCATACAGCCAAGACAACTGTGTTTTGCCCTACAGCCTGCCTTCTCATGATGTTCTCTCTACAGCCTGATGACAGCCTTCCTTCCCATGATGTTCTGTTTTACAGCCTGACAGCAACCTCCCTTCCCATGATGTGCTGCCCAATAGCCAACAAGCCTGTCTTCCCACGATGTTCTGCTCTACAGTCTGACAACAGCCCTTTCTCATGATGTGCTGCTCTACAGTCTGACAACAGTCTTCCTTCCCATGACATTCTACCCTACAGACTAACAAGAGCCTTCCTTCCAATGATGCTCTGCCCAACAGCTAACAACAGCCTTCTTTCTCATGATGCTCTGCCCAACAGCTGACAACAGCCTCCCTTCCCATGATATTCTGCTCAACAGCCAATAACAGTCTGCTCCCCGTGATGCTCTTCCCTAGAACCAGCAACAGCCTGCCTTCCCATGATGCTCTGTCCTAGAACAAACAAGATTCTGCCCTCCCATGATACTCTCCTTTAGAACCAACAACAGTCTGCCCTCCCATGATGCTCTTCCTTAGAACCAACAGCAATCTCCCCTCCCGTGATGAAGGAAGCATGCCATGATGCTCTGCTCTACAGTCTGACAACAGCCCCCTTTATTTGCTTTACAGCCTGACAACAGTCTTCTTCCCATGATAATCTGCCCCACAGCCTGACAAGAGCCTCCCTTCCCATGATGCCCTGCCCAAGAGCTGACAACAGTCTGCCCTCCCATGATGCTCTTCCCCAGAACCAACAACAGTCTGCCTTCCCATGATGCTCTGCCCTACAGCCGACAGCTACACCTCCCTTGGCACCAGGATTTGCCCCCAGTCTGACAGCAGTCTTCTTTCCCAGCATGCCTTGCCCTGGCCTGGGCAGCGTTGTCTGAACCCACATGAGGGTGGTGTCGGTGCTGCCCACGTCCCAGCCTTGAGGTCAGCCAGCCACAGAAGCAGCAGCTGTGGGGACAAGCTTCTGTGCGCAGCTCTGCTGTTCACCAGCTGTGTCCTTCAGAAAGCCCTGGAGCTCTCTGGGCCTCAGGTGGCCTTTCGGAGTGTAGACAAGGCCAACAGCTCTGACCTCAGATGGCCATGGCAGGCAGGGTCCGTCAGTGACTAACGATACTTGCAGCAGAGACATGGCAGGGGCACAAACCATCTTGGGACCCTGGGAAAGAAGAGAGGGTGGGCGGATTCCACAGTCTTATGAGGTCACAATGCACAGGGTTTGTTGGGTGACTGGGTGCAGAGGGTGACAGAGGAAACAGTGAAGGAGTCCTGGGTCCTGAAGTGGCAACTGTGGAGGTCGCTGTGTTCCATCCTATTCTGCAGACACAGGGCCGGGCCACAGAGCTCAGGAGAGGGGTGGGAAGAGGGTGCGGGGAGGAAGAGGGGCCAGGTGCTCTGCCCACACACTGAGTCTGAGGAGCCGTCCAGGAGCAGAGGGCTGGAAGGTGCTGAGACCTGGGGGGCTCGTGGCTCAGGAGGGGGCTGAGCATCCTCAGCAGAGGGAAGCCCTGGGATGGGCAGGCCGAGGAGAGGGCAGGCCGAGGAGGAGGCAGGCCTGGAATGAGCCCTCTGCCATACTTTGACCATGTGGCCGGGGAAAGGACCCAGGCGTTGCAGCTGCCCCCACTAGCGCTGCAGAAACTGCTTCGGAGGCCTTCTCACAGCAGAGAGGGAGGGCAGGGAGGAGCATGGGAAGAGCAGAGAGCAGGCTTGGCTTCAGAGGCTGGGCCCAGGCTCTGCTCTGTGGGTTGCTAACTCCGCCCCCAAGAAAGCCACCCTGGCCCTCCAGCCCTGGGGACAGAGACACTCAAACAGGTGGCTGTGCTGCCATCACATCTGGGTGTCTTCATACATGAACATGACCGTGGAACTCTCTCCCCCTAGGCTTTCTTTCATTTCAAAAGCTCCTCTCGCTTGAGGGCTGGTCCTGGGCTGGGTGCCGGTGCCAAGCCATGCGTGTGTTTTCTTAATGCACGCACCCAAGCTCTGAGGAAGGTCTCATTGTTCTTGTCCCACATCACAGATGAGTAGACTGGGCTGGGGAGCTCAGGTGGGAAGTGGAGAAGCCAGGATTCAGGCTCAGGTACCCTCACTCTCCCAGTGGGCCACTCTGCCTCTTCCCGGGGCCTACTCGCCCATGGGTGTTTAGGGGGTGCCTGTGATGTGCGGTGCCTGGAACCTGGAGCTGGGGAAGCAGAGAGGAAGTCAGATCCTTCTCAGACAGGAAAGAGACAGGACTCCGCAGGGTGGAGAGGATTTTCTGGAGGACGAGGGAGCACTCCTTTCTTCCTGGGGCTGGAGGCAGGTGGGCACCTGGAAGCCTGAAATTCAAGACTGAAAAGATGCTCCGCAGTGGGGGAACTTGCCTCGGTCAGCGGCTTTCCAGGAGCAGAAGTCAGTGAGTGCAAAGGAGGAAGCAAGAAATGCTGGGTGCTCTCGGGGAATCACATTCACTGCCTTCCCTGTGACCTCCAAAGCAAGGCCCTCTGTCTGGGTGGATGGCACTGCCCTGAGACTCATGGGAGGGGAGAGGGCTGGGCGGGGCGATTCTTCCTAGCAGGTGGCCTGGGGAGGGTGGCGAGGCTGACCGGCGCCCCTGCCTGCTGCTGCCTGTGACGATTTGCTCAACATTGTGTGATGAAATTTCATTATCCACCACACTTATTTTTGTCTTCTCTATCTATTCTGGGAAGCGGATTCTTAGATCACCAATTAGAAATGTCACTTGAGCTTTTGAGAAAGGGGGGGTAATTTGCAAAGTCTATAATTGAGAATAGTAATCAAATTCGTTGACAACTTCAATGATACTAAAATGGTAATTAATTGTACATTTTTGACGGAATATATAATATTTATCTATTTTTGAACTTTTTACTGATTAGCAACAAGCTCTGGTATATTGGTTCTTTTTAAATCTGATTTCTATAGTTAGCATCATCTTTTTGTTTTCTTTTATTTTTTTCCACTGAAAGTTTCCTATGAAAGAGAGAATCCACTTAAGAATAAACTTCAGGGCTGGTCACAGTGGCTCACGCGTGTAATCCCAGTACCTTGGGAGGCTGAGGCGTGTGGATCACCTGAGGTCAGGAGCTCGAGACCAGCCTGGCCAACATGGTGAAACCCCATCTCTACTAAATGCAAAAAAAAATCATCTGAGCATGGTGGCACATGCCTGTAATCCCAGCTACTTGGGAGGCTGAGGCAGGAGAATTACTTGAATCCGAGAGACAGTGGTTGCAGTGAGCCGAGATCACACCGCTGCACTCCAGCCTGGGCAACAAGAGTGAAATTCTGTCTCAAAAAAGCAAAAACAGAAACAAAAGAATAAACTTCTGGTTCAACTCACCCCTTAGTGCCTGCTTAGCGGGAACGGTGAAAACAGGGTCTCCTGGGCCTCGGGTGGCAGGAAGCAGGTGTGGGAGGGGAGAGAGAAGGGCCAAAGGCCCTCTGCAGTGAGACACACCAGGCACAGCCCCGCAGGAAGCTGAGTAAGGTACGGGGCACTCATGGGAGCGTTGACCGTCCAGCCTTGCTGGTGAGCACCTGGTGTTAGCACCGGAAGGCCTGGACCCTGGACCTGTGCTCAGCCGGAAGGCCTGGACCCTGGACCTCTGTTCAGCTGGAAGGTCTGGACCCCGGACCTGTGTTCAACCTGCTCAGGCTGCTCCATGCATGTCATTTATTCAAGGCAGGCCACTTCCAGGATGACAAAACCACACCTGAGATGGACTATGAGTTGGCTCGGGCAGTAATGACAAAATGCCACAGCCTGGGAGGCTTTGGCAACAGGAATTTGTTCTCTCCCAGTCCTGGAGGCCAGAAGCCCAAGATGAAGGTGTCGCAGGACTCCTCCCCAGGCCCCGCGCCTGGGCTTTGCAGATGGTTGTCTCCTCCCTGTGTCCTCACATGGACGTCCCTCTATGGGGGTCCCTTCCCTCATCTCCTCTTCTTATGAGGCCCCCAGTCCTGTGGGATTAGGGCCCACCCCAAAGATTCCACTTTAACTGAATTGTCTCTGGAAAGGCCCCATCTCCACGTGAGGTCACAGGCTGAGGTCCTGAGGGTTGGGACCTACAGGTGAAATTTGGGGGAGGAAGGTCGGCTGGAACAGGTGACAGGCGGATGAGCAAACTCTTCCCCCAGAATAGCAGTGGGTGTCCACGAGAGGCTGCTGAGAGACTGTTCTCGATGAAGGCCAGGTCCCCGTGGGGCATCCCAAAGGCACTGAGGCCATGGAAGACACACGCCAGGGTACAGCCCTGGGCATGGCTGCTGGGTCTTCCTTAGCTTCCTTTATCACAGAAACAATGCTGCGAAGGATAGGAGGAAAGAGGAGGATGCCACCAGTCACCCTTGCTTGTCGGGATGCCGACAACGGCCAGGACTGAGCAGAGGAAGTGGTGGCATCGGAAGCCGAGGCTGTTCTGGGATTTGCCACTGAGGTCACATGGGAGCAGTCCTGCAGGCCCCGCCTGTCACCCTTTCTCGAAGATGGGAGCTGGGGGGTGCCGCTAGTGAGTGGTAGATGCAGCAGTTAAGTCCAGCCCCCTACGGTTAATGATTCTCCTTGGGGAAATGGATGAGATCGGGCCCACAGCACATGATTCTGATGTGGCTTTGGTGACTACAAATGAGGTGTCATTAGGGTCAGCAGTGAGCACTGCCTCCCGGTCTCCTTTATCCAGGTGCCTGGCTTCCAGCACCCACCCGAGCACCATGGGGACTGAGGCACTAGGAGCTGCAGTCTCTGCCCCCTCCCAGGGCACCGTCTATGCTAAATCTTATCTTCAGCTTTATAAGTTGAGAATGTGCTCTCAATCTGCATTTTAATTATATCTTCAAATCTCGTCTTTTGCTTCCCAACAAGTCAATGGCACAAATTTTCTCTTTCTACCACGCAGTCCTCAATCTGTTGTCTTCATCAGCCCATAGATTACCCACAGCAGTTGAACTCTTCCTGCAAAGACATTGACAGAGGAATTGAAACAGAACAGTGAACAAAGTTGAAGAAATTTGGAATAACAGACTTTCTGCTGGAAAAAATAAAATCTATTTGCACTTATCGAGACACGCCGTTGCCTCAAGTAATGAGAACAACCTGTTCGCTGCACCAAGCGCTGCCTTCTGGGGCTTGGAGAATCCTCCCCATTCTGAGGGAAGATTCCAGCAGTTACCCAAACCCCAGGACACTGAGAAGGTTCAGACCTCCCCGTCTCCTGGGCCGCCTGGGGTCCAGCCCCTGGTCCGTGTTCACCGAGCTCTACTTGCAGGGAGATACTTCCTCCCAGGGGCCACCCTCGTGCACAAGCTGATGAGCCCCAGAGGAAGCATGGGAGATGGCGTGTGTAGCCCCCAGACTGCACCTGAGTCCTGCGGTGAGGGCCTGTGCATTGGGACGGGACAGAGCGGGGACTGAGGAGAGATGGGCTTCTTGGGAGCCCAAGAAGCACAGAGTCCAGACCAGGCTGGCTTTCCAGGCGCTGATGTCAGTGAAAGCCAAGGAGGAAGCAAGAAGGGCTGGATGTTCTCGGGGAACCACATTCGCAGCTCTCCCTGCGACCTCCAAAGCAAGACCCTCCCACAGGGTGGGTGGTGCTGCCATGAGACTCATGGGAAGGGAGAGGGCTGGGTGGGGCAACTCTTCCTAGCGGGTGGCCGGAGGAGGGTAGCGAGGCCAAAGCATCGAGTGCAATGAGGACAGAAGCTTAGGTGCCTCCTCCCTGTGTGTGCAAAGCACACAGCTGAGACCACACTAGGCACCCTGAGATTGCAGGGCCACAGCTCCGGCAGCCCCCAGAGACGGACTGTGTAGCGTAGTTCTCAGCATTTAAAACACAGCATGCTGTGGCTGGCTCTGCAGAGGGTGAGACACCCCGTGAGTTCTCCCGGAAACAGCTAGATAAGATGTGAGAGAACAGGGACTCTGAGAGCAGATGGGGCAAGGTCCAGGGACATTTGGATCCTTCCTGGTAATGTGGCCCATCCTCATAAACCAGAGGGAGGTGGCGAGCTGTGCCTGCCAGCAGCCAGCACACTTTCCTTCTCCTGCAGCCTCAAGAGCATCTCGCTGGCCTCTGATGAGCTCCCTGGTGCCTCCCACCCCTAGGACCTGCACCCCTTTATCATGCGAAATCGGGGCACCAGCAATATTTGTCACTACTGACCAAACGCCAGATGGGCCAGGCAGAAGGGGTGATGGATCCAGGCCAGGAAGTCAAGGCCTCATCCTGTAGCCAACAGGAGCCCCTGCTAAGCCCTTGCCTCCCCATGTCTCCCACGCAGAAAATGAGGTAGCCGGTCCCTTGGCTCTGAGCAAGGTGGGCCATCCAACAGCCATTCCTGCACCGCCACGTCCCTAATCACCGCAGTCAGACCTCACGCCCCCGCCACCACGCAACATGTCCCAAATCCAATTGATAAGATGTAAAACATTGCCTCCCCCACCTTCTGTGCACAGCGGGTCAAAAGTAGGTGACGTTCATTGCATTACTTGGCATAAACATGATTTTAATAATTACCATGGGCCAGAACCCGCGCCTGCTCTTGAATAATGAGCACTGAATTCTATTATAGTTCAGGATTAAATATCTTCCAGCTCAGTTCCTGCAACAGGCTGGCGAGGCGATGTCCGTGGCCCAGAGCATGCCTCCGTGGTGTATACGGCCCAAGATGAAAAATCCCTGCTGCTATTCTGAGCCCCTAATAACATATCATTTTGCAGCCATATACAGCCGCATCTGAATTATATTCTGTGTTTTGTAATCAAGAGGACTTGCTGGAATTTGTTATAATTTTAGGTGGTTTTCTTGTTCACTGAAGATAATAATTATTCTCTACCTGAGGACACCTATTAGTCTTTTGACAACATCTTCACATTGGAAACGGTTTATTTATAGTTCTTATCTGCGCCATCAATATCAGGTAGCTTTAATATCTGCACATTTTGGTGAGCTGCGCCCAGCATCTCAGCCCCAGAGCAGGGCAGGAGCTTGGAGACCACTGCCAGAGCCCATCTCCCAGAACCTCTTCCTCTTGCGAAAGAGGACTGTGAGGCCCTGGGAGGTTAATTGGCTCACTTAAGGTTACCTGAATAATTTAAGGCCCTTTGGTAACACACATTAACTCTGCATTTCAAACACCTCCCCCGCAAGTGTATTTCACTGGTTAGTTTGCTTCACTAACCCGTACGTGAGGGAGACAGAGGAAGAGAAGTGCAGGTGGTAAGTTGCAGGTGACCAGACACTTGTGTTAGCAAAATCCAGAGTTCCCCACGCTCCACGGAAGCAGCCAACGGAGAATCGCCTCCGTGGTGTGGGTTTAGAAAGCTGAGTTTAGAGATTTCTCCTGAGAAATTGTGTGGAAGGATAGTTATTTGAGATGTTCATGAAGTGAAAAATGCATGGACATGCACACACACGCACACATGAGAGAAGGGGAAACCCCTCCCATCCGACGCTGCCTCATGATGTTGATGCTAAAGTCATAAAACCTTATTTTGCAGATTACAAAACAATTTCAATAGAATATCCCATTTGATCCCTCCAAAACAAAACCATATGTGGTAGAGAGACAAGTATCATGATTACCATTTTTCAAGAAAACAAAAGAGAGATGGAGATCCTGGGAGTTGAGAACTCACTCCCAGGGGCCTGTGGGATGTGGGCACATCTCCTGGTCTTGGCTCCATTGTTCTTCCCTTGGTGCCTCACCCTCTACCCCAGGAGGGTTTGCAGGGTCATCCCTGTCCAGGTGCCTAAAATCCCACCATCCAGAAGCAACCTGTATCTTGTCATTTATTTGGATGTTATCAATTCTACATATAAGTCTTTTTTTTTTTTTTTGAGATGCAGTCTCACTCTGTCACCCAGGCTGGAGTGCAGTGGCACAATCTCGGCTCACTGCAAGCTCCACTTCCTAGGTTCAAGCGATTCTCCTGCCTCAGCCTCCCAAGAAGCTGGTATTAGAGATGCACCTCACCACGCCCGACTAATTGTTTGTATTTTTAGCAGAGACGGAGTTTCACCATGTTGACCAGGCTGCTCTCGAACTCCTGAGTGATCTGCCCGTCTTGGCCTCCCAAAGTGCTGGGATTATAGGCGTGAGCCACCGCGCCCGGCCTGTCTACATATACGTCTTATGCTTTGCTGATTAAATGTACCCTTAGGTATTTTAGAAAGTTAATTCGTTATAATTAATAGATTTTCTGTCCATCTCCACTTGAAATTGGATAGTTCTGAAAGAATTGTTATTATTCTGTTGTGAATTGACCTTCTCCTGCCCCAGCGACGTCACCACATTCACGGGTGGTGTTCATAATACCTTCAGCCTTTTGGTTTTCTGGGGATACAACCGTATCCTGGACCAGTGAGTGAGTCTTTTCAATGTTAATTATACATCTGTTAACATTCCAACCAGATTCCTCATGGATATTTTGGTAGACTGGACAAAGCGATCTTCAATTGCACATAGAAGATAGAATGTCCAGGAACTGCTATTTGTTTAATTAAGTATAAATAGCTCCTTCCATCAACACAATATGACGTTTCCACACATAGACCAAAACAACTCAATGGAACATAACAAAATACCCAAATTTGTCACTGCCATGGCCACTTTTATGTGTCAACTTGGCTGGGCCGGAGTAGCCGGTTACTTAGCCCAATGCAAACCTGCGTGTCGCTGTGGAGGTATTTTGTAGTGTGGCTCACACCTCCTACCGATGGGCTTTAAGTAAAGGAGATGACCCTCAATCATGTGGGTGGAACTCAGTCTATCAGCCGAAGGCCTTCAGAGGAAAAACTGAGATTTTCTGGAGAAGAAATTCTGCCTCCAAACAGCAGTGCTGACTCTCCCTGAGCCTCCAGCCTGCCAGCCTGTCCTATGTATTTTAGACTTACTAAACCCTGTGATCACATGAGCCAACGCCTTAAAATAAACCTCTCTTTCCACACCTCAAATTTTCTGCATCGGTTCTCTAATCGGATTAGATTTCAAAGCCCTAATGACTCCATTCCAGGGGTGAAGCGTCTGTAACACGATGTGGCGATGGAGAGACAGGCAATCCCACAACCGCATGCTCCTCATCAAATGCGCAGAAGAGCCAAGGTTCCGGGTGGCCACTTATTTGGTGCCTCAGAACATTTTTGTCAAACTAAAGAGCATAAGGAGATTGGTTCTCCTAACTGTGCTCAGCAAAGTAGGAAGAAAAAAAAAGAGATGAGCTCAGGGATTAGAATTCCCGCACAAGCACCCGGTAAGCGACCTAAAACTGTCTGGGTCTACCCCGAAGGAAGCCTTTCTCTCCTGTTGCTGCAGAGATGAGATTTCTGAAAACCAAATCTAGAGTCTCATCCTACAAGTGGCTGAATTGCAACCAAAAGTAAACCCCCCTTTTTAGGGAGGGTGTTGATTGGTGGACAGACCTGAATGCCCTCAGGACCCCCACCCTCTTTGTTTCCAGGCTTGTAACTAGGCTCAAGTCTCAGAAGAAGCCGAGAGGTCAGGGACTCATGCATGAGTGTGACCTGTGAGAAGGTGCACTACAGGTTTTGTTTTTTTTGTTGTTTTTTTGTTTTTTTTGAGACAGAGTATGGCTCTGTAGCCCAGGCTGGAGTGCAGTGGCGCAATCTCCGCCTCCTGGGTTCAAGTGATTCTCGTGACTCAGCTTCCCAAGTAGCTGGGACTACAGGTGCATGCCACCACACCCAGGCAATTGTTTGTATTTTTAGTAGAGACGGGGTTTCACCATATTGGCCAGGCTGGTCTCTAAATCCTGACCTCAGGTGATCCTCCCGCCTCAGTCTCCCAAAGTGCTGGGATTACAGGAATGAGCCACTGTGTCCGGCTGCACTACAATTTCAAAAACCCACATTTTTCCAATTTATAGGGACAGAAATCTCAGGACTGTATGTGGAAATGGACATTGAATATGTTGGATAATGGTGGAAGGAAAATAAATTCAGGTTGAATTTGTTGATACAAGCTCTGTAAGCAGAAATCCTCAATTCAGTGCTGTAGCTCGGAGGTGGAGGGCAGCAGATGGGGTGGAGGGAAGGGGATGGAGGGGAGGGGGTGAAGGGGAGGGTCTCTGACCATGTGTCAGGCTGGTTGCCTGAAGCCTGAACCACAGCATGTGAGCTGGAAATGCTGGGCTGGAATTCGTTTACTGTAGAAGAAGGGATTTGAAGGTCTAGAGAGGCTGGAGCATGAGAGTGGATATGTCAGTAAGACCTGCTCTCACCCTGGGAGGGCTCAGAGGCCATGCCTTTGCCTGTGGCCATGATAAATGAACGCATGCGGGATCCCAGCTTTGCTGAAGTGCCCTGTCATTGTTCTCTTCTGTAGGTCAGATATTATGGTGGGAAACGCTGCCAGGGAACTGAGATCCAAAAATGCAGTGGGGGTCATTGGCCCCTGGTGTGGCAGGGCCAGGGCCCAACATTTCATAGCCAGGGAACAAGGGGGCGTGGTTGTAGTGATGGACAGCAGAGTCACTGCACCAATTAGAATAGTCTGACCTACAGAGACCCATTGTATTGGCTGGTGGACTACAGTGTCCATAAAACAGAAGCAGACGGGCAGGTCGGGCATGGCTCACACCTGTAATCCCAGCACTTTGGGAGGCTGAGGTGGGCAGATCACCTGAGGTCAGGAGGTCAAGACCAGCCTGGCCAACCCCATCTCTACTAAAAATACAGTAATTAGCTGGGCATGTGGTGGGCCCCTGTAATTCCAATTACTTGGGAGGCTGAGGCAGGAGAATCACTTGAACCCAGGAGCAGAGGTGGCAGTGAGCCGAGATTGCACAATTGCACTTCAGTCTGGGCAACAAGAGTGAAATTACATCTTTAAATAAATAAATAAAAACATACGTAAGAATTAGATGAAGCCGGGCACGGTGGCTCATGCCTGTAATCCCAGCACTTTGGGAGGCCAAGGCGGGCAGATCACAAGGTCAGGAGATCGAGACCATTCTGGCTAACATGGTGAAACCTCGTCTCTACTAAAAATACAAAAAATTAGCTGGGCGAGGTGGCGAGCACCTGTAGTCCCAGCTACTCAGGAGGCTGAGGCAGGAGAATGGCGTGAACCCGGGAGGCGGAGCTTGCAGTGAGCTGAGATCGCACCACTGCACTAGACTTCGTCTCAAAAAAAAAAAAAAAAAAAAAAATTAGATGGGCAGTCTACTAAGTTTTTACTTGACCTGTATAAGTGGAAACATTCCATCAAGTGAACAAAAATGTAACTTGAATCACTCAGCCACAGCCCCTCCATCAATTTCCAGGCTTGAGCCAGTTTACAAACACAAAATCCCTTGAATAAAGGGGAGGCCTGTTCCACGTTAGGAAGGACCCAGCTCTGCTGCCAAAAATTTAGTCAATTTTTCTCCCATCCTTCCCCAGAGGATCTGTGGCCTTTTACTGGGGTAGATGTACATTGGAGAAAAGAAAGTAATCAGAGCTTTAGGGGACTGCTGGACGCTAGCTCCGAACTGACATTAATTCCAGGGACCCCAGAAGTCACTGTCACCCTCCAGTTTGAGTCGGGGCTTAGGGAGGTCAGGAGGTCAATGGAGTTTTTGCTCACGTTCATCTTACGGTGGGCCCAGTGGGTCCCTGAAACCATCCTGTGGTTATTTTCCTAGTTGCAGGTGCGTCGTTGGAATAGATGCCCTCAACACCTAAAGGGTCTCCATGCGGATTCCCTGACCTGTGTAGTGAGGAATGTTACTGTGGGAAAGGCCACAGTGGAAGCCACATTAACAGCCTCTACCCAGGACAGTAGTAAACCAAAAGCAATACTGCAACCTTGGAAGCCCTGCAGACATTGGTGCCACCATCAAGGACTTGCAGGATGCAGGGGTGGTGAGTCCCACTGCGTCTTCATTGCATTGTATTTGGCCTGTGCAAACGACAGCTGGATCCTGAAGAATGACACTGAATTCTCAAGTCACTTAACCGAGTGGGGACTCCACCTGTGGCTGTGTCCCAGATGTGGTTTTACTGCTAATGGACACACCCTCTAGTCGCTGGTATGCACACCCAACTTTGTGGCTTGATGGGTCAGATAACACCAGTTCATGATGAGCAGCTCCGATCACGTGGTAACTAGGGGGGCCCTGGTGAAGGGTTCCATTTGTGCTAAGGCCCAGCAGCAAGCCAAGAGCTGTTTCTCAAAAGGACAGCAGTGACAGGGGATGGTAGGGCTTTGCTCCCAAATCCGAAAAGGTCCTGCACTGTGACTTACCTCTGGGGCCTGCCAAAGGCTCCACACACAATCCCTGTCCGCCACTGACATGTCCAGCAACACTGGATCTGCTGGGTCTTTTTTTTTTTTTTTTTTGGTTTGGAGGTTTTCTATAGTAGTACTCGCTCTGTCCCCCAGGCTGGAGTGCAGTGGTGCGATCTCGGCTCACTGCAAGCTCTGCCTCCCGGGTTCACACCATTCTTCTGCCTCAGCCTCCTGAAGCTGGGACTACAGGTGCCCGCCACCAAGCCCGGTTAATTTTTTTGTATTTTTAGTAGAGACAGGGTTTCACTGTGTTCACCAGGATGGTCTTGATCTCCTGACCTCGTGATCCAGCCGCCTCGGCCTCCCAAAGTGCTGGGATTACAGGCGTGAGCCACCGCGCCCGGCCTCTGCTGGGTCTTATGACCCAAGTGGGCCCAATGTGGCAGAGAGCCAGATGTGTAAATGTCTTACCAGTAAGTCACGAGCAATTGCTACTCCTTGCTCACTCGGTCTAATCAGCATAAAGTCATCCATGGAATGAACTAGCGTGAGCTCTTGTAAACGTGAAAGGTGATTGACATGCTAAGAACTCAATTCTGACATAAGTTGGAGAGTTGATGGACTACTGGGGTAGGCGCTGAAGGTGCCTGGCTGGCTTGCCAGCTGAAAGCGAACTGCCTTATAATGGGGATGGAGAAGAAGACATTTGCCAGATCAATGCCTGCATACCAGGGATCATGAACAAAGAGCCCATGGTGCCAGGGATGGAGGCTGTGCGTTGGCTCAGAAACATAGACTCCCGCTCATCAAGCCCCAGTGGCTACAGCCACCACAGACTGTCCAACCTGCCAGCAGCAGAGACCAGCACGGGGCCCCAGTGTGGCACCATTTCCTGGGGTGATCAGCCAGCCGCACCGCCACCTCGGGGCCGGCATCAGCTGCTTTTGACCACTGAGAAAACCAAGACCCAGAGAGGCTAAGACACACCCTGTTTCTTGTAGGTGGGAAGAGGCAGTGCCAGGAAGGGAACCGGGGGCTGGCATCCCCCAGCCTCAATGCTCCTTCTCAAGTGGAGAGAAGCACCTTGCAGAGCTGACAGAGTGTCCCCACCACCTGCGGGCCAGGTCGCCTTTCCCAAGGGCCAGGAGCATGTCCTGGGTCCATCCCAGAACCAGACCTGAGCCATCCTAAGAAAGCCCTGCCCCGGGTGACACCTGCTGTGGGAAGAGCCCTGCAGCAGCAAGGAGGATGTGAGGCAGATTTGGGGTGGGGGAGGACTGCGGGAGGCCAGGTGGGGGAGGGGTGTCACCTTCCCCAGCAATCCAAGGAGGGCAGTGCCCAAGACACACACAGGCACCGCCTCTGAAAGCAAGTGATGGTATGGAATGAGACCACCACTTCTCCTCCTGTCCTTCCCAATTTCTCCCCCACCTCCCCTTTTCCCTAGTTTATAAGACAGGAGAAAATGGAGAAAACAAAACGTTAGAAAGAAACAGAAGAAGATTAAATAGCTAGAGGACCTTGGCACCACCACCCGGCCCTGCTGGTTAAAATAATAATAATATTAACCCCTGACCAAAACTATTTGTGTTATCTGTGAATTCCAGACATTGTATGAAAAAACACTGTAAAACTGTTTGTTCTGTTAACTGATGCGTGTAGCCCCCAGTCACATTCCCCACGCTTGCTCCATCTGTCACAACCCTTTCACGTGGACCCCTTAAAGTTGTAAGCCCTTAAAAGGGCCAAGAACTTCTTTTTCGGGGAGCTTGGCTTTTAAGACGCAAGTCTGCCGACGCTCCCGGCCGAATACACTTCTTACTTCTTTAATCCGGTGTCTGAGGAGTTTTGTCTGCTGCTCGTCCTGCTACAATAGAATGATGGAATGGTCTTTTGAAGACTAGGTCACAGCAACAGCTTGGTGGACACCCATCTTGCACAGAGCTCACCAACTCCCCATTGCAGCCCCAGGCACTCCCAAAGCCTCTGCTCTTGCTTCCTGAGCCCTGGTCACTTGGGATAAACCTGGAAGGTTCTTCAAGGGCAGTTACAAGATGGAGAAGAAAGCCCAGCCCAGAGGAGAGAAGGTGGGGCATCCCCTCCCCACCAACGCCACCCTGCAGCCCCCCACAGAGGAGTACTGTGAGAAGGTCACTTTGAAGAGAGTCTGGAAGGAAGCCCTCAGGCTGCACAGGTTTTTGTTTGTTTGTTTGTTTGTTTGTTTTTTGAGACAGAGTCTCGCTCTGTCACGCAGGCTGGAGAGCAGTAGTGTGATCCCAGCTCATTGCAACCTCCACCTCCCTGGTTTAAGTGATTCTCCTGCCTCAGCCTCCAGAGTAGCTGGGATTACAGGTGCCCACCACCATGCCCAGCTAATTTTTGTATTTTTAGTAGAGATGGGGTTTCACCATGTTGGCCAGGCTGGTCTCAAACTCCTAACCTCAGGTGATCTGCCCCCTCAGCCTCCCAAAGTGCTGGGATTACAGGCATGAGCCACTGTGCCCAATCTAGACTTTTGACATCTGGAAGCAACCAGAAGAGCTTTGAGATGTGTTCAGGACTCCGCGGGACAGGGAAGGATGCAGGCAGAGCTCGGCAGCAGCTCATTTACTCTCAGCCTTGAGAACAAATGGACCTGCTCTGCCGCCTCCACCAAGGCTGGCTTCTCCGCTCCTGGAATAAACTCGCTGGTCCATGATGGATTATCCATCTAAATATACTACAGGATTTGATTTCTGATTTAAATTTTATTGAAGATTTTTGAATCCGAATTTAGAAATGAAATTAACATGTAATTTTTTTCTTCCTTTACTATCATGATCAATCTTTGGTGTTAAGCTTTTCATCTTTTTGTGTGATCTAGAATAGTTTAAATATCATAGGAATTAAAGAATAACCAGAATACAGTTTGGAAATCATTAACTCAAGGAGTCATTTTTATTAGATAATTTTTAAAATAGTCCCAAGCTCCACTGTGACCAGAGTCTTCCAGGTAAAATGACAGAACTTAGGGAACAAAATCAAGGTCAGAAGTGGCTGCATCAAGAAGGGCTGGGAGAGAGGGTTGAGTAGACGCTAGGATGGGGAATTTTCACTTCTCATTTTATAGAAATAGCTATGTTATTTTATTGAAATTATTTCAGATGTAAGACAAGACTACAAAGGAGACTAATAAACACCCTCTTGCCCCACCACCAAGGTTTAGCAAATCAAATATGATTTACTTAAAAATTTCTCATAACAACTTTTTATTGCGCCATAGAGAATACATCTGAAAGGCCCGCCTCTCTGAGTGTTCACACACAGAGCACATCAGATCACGAGGCAGGACCCGATGAACCCCCCAAGGCGCTCTGCCTTGCCCAAAGAGAGGCTCCAATCTTCCCTGTCATGGCAGGGATGCCTCTTGAGCCTCTTAGCCTCCATGTGAATAGAACCAGAGTCTCTTTTTGCTGATGGGATGTTTGTGGGATTCCTCCAGAAATGACCCTGTGCATGGCCTTGTGGCCCCTCCACTCCCGTTGTGTGTGAGTGCATCGTGTGTTGCATCTGGTGTAGGCACCCATTCTCTGGATGAGCAGGCAGCAGGCTCCAACCGGGCACGACCAAGAGAAGTGCTTCCAGACTATTCCAGGCAGGAAGTAGTTCTTGGTAAACACACAGACCCATTTTATTGGGTTTATACCCAGGAAGGGAACCACATGGGCATGGAATGTGCCTGGTTCTGGCTGCAGGAGATGCTGCCCAGGGGCTTCCCAAAGGGATGGTAGCAGACCCTGCACTGCAGCAGGGAAGAGGTGGATCCCAGCACTTCTGGAGGCCGAGGCAGGTGGATCACCTGAGGTCGTGAGTTTGAGACCAGTCTGGCCAACAGGGTGAAACCCCGTCTCTACAAAGAATACAAAATTAGCCAGGTATGATGGCGTAATGCCTGTGATCCCAGCTACTCAGGAGGCTGAGACAGGAGAACAGCTCGAACTTGGGAGGTGGAGAATGCAGTGAGCCTGCAAGCGCAACTGTTGCACTCCAGCCTGGGTGAGACAGAGCAAGACTCAGTCTCAAAAAGAAAGGTGGAGCTCCTGAGCCCCTCCCCCCAGGCACCTCCCAGGCTGCTGAACACACAGCAGCAGCTCAGGGAAGAGGCACAGAGTGCGAGGGCCCTCGGACATGCCTTTTTGTGAGGCGTTTAGTCAAACATGTGGCCCCACTTTCTGTTGCATTGTCTTTCTTTTTTTTTTAAGAGATGGAATCACTCTCTGTTACCCAGGCTGGAGTACAGTGGTGCAATCTCGGCTCACTGCAATCTCCACCTCTTATCCTCCACGAGAACCAAGCACATTCCGTGCCCATGTGGTTCCCTTTCTGAGTATAAACCCAGCAGAATGGGTTTGTGTGTTTACCAAGAGCCACTGCCTGGAATATTCCGGAAGCACTTCTCTTGGTCGTGCCCAGCTGGAGCCTGCTGCCTGCTCATCCAGAGAACGGGTGCATACACCAGACACTACTCCGGGTTCAAGCGATTCTCCCGCCTCAGCCTCCAGAGTTGCCGGGGTTATAGGCTCTGGCCACTGTGTTGCCTTGTCTTTCTTCCTT
The DNA here is from genome assembly GCF_000951035.1 of Colobus angolensis palliatus. Taxonomy (NCBI): domain Eukaryota; kingdom Metazoa; phylum Chordata; class Mammalia; order Primates; family Cercopithecidae; genus Colobus; species Colobus angolensis. Next base: position 2,458,136 of record NW_012115244.1, on the reverse strand, counting down.
ACCCGTGTGAAGCTCATTACACACGTTGGCTACGAGTCCTGCGTTGCAAGCGTGCCTTGTCAGTATCTCCGCCCACCGACAACTGTCCTCTCCCTCTCTTAATGGCGTCTTCTAATAAACAGAGCGTCCTCATTTTAATATAACTCAATGCGTCCACTTCCCCAGGCCTTGTTGACGAAACCTGCCCCCGCTAAGATCACAAAGATGCTTTCCTTTGCTTTCTTCTAAAAGCGTTCTGGTGTTCACATTTAGCCCTGTAATACATCTGAAATTGATTTTTATGTAAGGTAAAAGGCAGGGATCAGGATGTGTCTTTACCCACACAGATATTCAGCGCATCCCTCCCCACTTATTGAAGAGCCCCCCACCGCTTTTCTTCCTGGACTGTAATCTTGGCTTTCTTTCAAATAATTTTTTTTTTTTAATGAAACTCAAGCTTATACACAAGTTTTTCCATTAACATCCTCATTCTATTCCGGGATCTCATCCAGAGCCCTACATCAAATTTACTTGTCACAACTCTCTGGTTCCTCTGGTCTGCAACAGTTTCTACATCTCTCCTTATTTTTCACGACCTTGACGGTCCCAAGGAGTACGGGCTACGCATCCTGTGAACTGTCCCGGAGCCTGGGTTTGCCTGTTGTTTCTTGGAAATCACATCACAGAAGGGAAATGCCTGTCTCAGCACACCGCCGCGGAGATGCGGGATTTCCACCTGCCATCGCTGGGGTACCGACCTTCATCATGTGGTTAAGGTGGCCTCTGCCAGGATTCTCCACTGAGAAGTTCCTGTGGTTCCTTGTTGAGTCTATTCTTTGGAAACCAGTCATTGAGTCTGACCCTGCCACCTTGGAGAAGAGAGGAGCTTCGTAATCTCCACCTCCTGCATAACAAGGAGTAGCTACACAGAATCAGAATTCTATAACAAAGTTTAGTGTCTCCTCCACCATTTGTTTATTTATTCGGCCATTTATTTATATTCATGTGGACTTATGCATATTAATTTTCTACACTGGCAAGTCTTTTCAAACATTCAGTATTAAAGGCAGGGTTGTTGTTTGCTTCCGATTGATATGGAGCAAAAGGGACCAGACTCGGCCTCTCACCAGAAGCAATAAAGCCAGAGAAAATACATGAAAAAAATCATTTTCCAAACACTGGACATTGGGCAGGGAAGGATGGGGGAGCCTGAGAGGAGGGAAACCAGTGCAGTGATCTCTGTGATTGCTTTAGCCGCTGCCAAGAGTTTCCAGCCACAGTACCCCAAGGGGGATCCACGTGGGGCCTGGCGGACCCCTGCGTTGCATGGATGGAGCTTAGAGTCTATAGAGGCCAGGGCAGCTGGAATGAGCTGGCCAGCGTGGACAGAGTTCTTGAGAGGGGAGGGCAGCACGGGGAGTGGGCCCTAGAGTTCTCCAGGCCCCCACACCCCAGTGTTCACTGAATATGGATCAGTACATGTATGTGAGGAAGCTTCATAGATGTACTGCTCTGGCTACAAAGTCAGAGGAAGAACCACCCGAAAGAATGGAAGGAAACAATGCCCCAAGCTCGCCAGGGTGGGAATATCGCCCGTTCTCACCAGGCCTCAGGAAGAGCTCAGAGTTCCCGGAACATTGAGTAGATTCTTCAGAATGCTCATGCATGCCTCTGAATAGGGGGAAACTGACCCTAGACTACATGTTGCTCTCATTCTGCCTAATCAACGGGGAAAGCACTTCCTGAAAGGATAAAACTAGTTCCAAGTAACTTAATTGTATATCAGAACAAAGCTCAAAAATAATGTAGGAATATAAAAAATTTAATACCAAAGAAGATAAAATTCATAATGTCTGGCATCCAATCAAAAACTACCAGGTAGCCCAAAATGAAGAGTAAAAAAAAAAAAAAATCAGCTCATGCCTGTAATCCCAGCAATTTGAGAGGCTGAGGCAGGTGGATCATGAGGTCAGGAAATGGAGACCATCCTGGCTAACACAGTGAAACCCCGTCTCTACTAAAAATACAAAAAATTAGCCGGGCGTGGTGGCAGGCACCTGTATAGTCCCAGCTACTCGGGAGGCTGAGGCAGGAGAATGGCGTGAACCCGGGAGGCGGAGGTTGCAGTGAGCAGAGATCACACCACTCACTCCAGCCTGGGTGACAGAACGAGACTCCATCTCAAAAAAAAAAAATCAATTAAAATCAACTCATGACCAACACGGATGTTAAAATTAACCAAAAAGGACATGAATATAGTTATTTAAATTATAACCACAAGTTCAAAACACTAGAGCAAAGATTGGTCATGTTAAGTAGACGCTTGGAGGTTATTAAAAAGCACCAAACCAAACATGAAAACTACAGTGGATGAGATGAAAATACGCTGAACAAGATTAATGGAAAATTAGACATTGTGAAAGAAAATATCAGTGAACATGAAGGCATAGCAATAGAAACTATCGAAAATGAAATGTATAGAGAAAAAACTAAAACAACAGCATATTAGTGAATGATAGAAACTTTTTTTTTCCTTGAGATGGAGTCTTGCTCTGTCTCCCAGGTTGGAGTGCAGTGGCATGATATTGGCTCACTGCAACCTCTGTCTACCGGGTTCCAGCGATTCTCCTACCTCAGCCTCCTGAGTAGCTGGGAATACAGGTGCCGGGCAGCATGCCCAGCTAATTTTTTGTATTTTTAGTAGAAATGGAGTTTCACCATGTCAGGGAGGCTGGTCTCCTACTCCTGACCTCAAGTGATCCACCTGCCTCGGCCTCCCAAAGTGTTGGGATTACAGGCATGAGCCACAGTGCCCGACCGAGAACCTTTTTAGTAGCCTAATATATTTGTCCTTAGAGTCCCCAGAGAGACAGGAAAGAAAGGAAAACATATTTGAAGAAATAATGGCTGACATTTTCGTGAATTTCTGGAAAATTATAAGCCCACAAACACAAGATGCTTTTGAGCCCCAAGATTAAGAAATAAGAAAACTACCAGGTGCATCTTCATAAATTGTTCAAAACTACTGATAAAGAGAAAATTTTAAAGCAGTAAGATAAGTTATATTACATATAGAACACAGGTAAGAACAGGAACAGATTTATCATCGGAAACCATCCGAGCAAGAAGTCAGTAGAGCAGTGTCTTTAAAGTAAAAAAATGTCAGCTTTCCGTTCTACATCCAGTGAAAAATATCTTTTGAAAGTGAAGACAAAATAAAGACTTTTTTAGACATACAAATGCTGAAAGAATTCATCATGGCCAAGAAATATATCACTACAAGAGCTACTTAACTAGTAAATGAGTTTTGCAAAGTTGCAGAATACAAGATACATGTACAAAATCAATTGTAGTTCTACATACTATCAATGAGCAATTAGAAATTAAAATTTAAAAACGCCGTTTGCAAAGGCATCAAAAATATAAAATACTTATGACTCACAATATGTAGGTTAATACGCAATTTCTATCAAAGTGCCAGAAGGATTTATTATATCTGATTCTAAAGTTTATACAGGAAACTAAAGGAACCAGAATAGCAAAAAAAAAAAAAAAAAAAAAGAAGAAGAATGAAATTAGGGAAATTGCACTATCCGGTGTTAAGACTTAAAGGCTTACTCTGTAGCTGCAGTCATGAAGATAGTGCTGTTTTTTATAACCATAGATAAATACAACTATGGAACAGAATACAGTTCGTGGACAGACTTACTCTATGGACTGATTTAATGTCAAAGCTGCAAAGGAGATGCAATGGAGAAAGGCTGATCTCTTATTTAACCCCGTAGAATGTAAAACCTTTTTTTTGGCAGCACTAAAAATGACAGAAACAATGACAAAGCACAAACAACTGAAAGGTCAGTGCTTTTCAATACAAACATATGACAAACAAATGGCTGTCCTTAATTTACAATAAGCTTGTACAAAGCTTCAAAAAAAGGAAGACGAATGTGGCTGGGCGCGGTGGCTCACACCTGTAATCCCAAAACTTTGGAAAGCCGAGGCAGGTGGATCACGAGGTCAGAAGATCGAGACCATCCTGGCTAACATGGTGAAACCCCATCTCTTCTAAAAATACAAAAAATTAGCCGGGCGTGGTGGGGGGGTGCCTGTATTCCCAGCTACTTGGGAGTCTGAGGTGGGAGAATGGTGTGAACCCAGGAGGTAGAGGTTGCAGTGAACCGAGATCGCACCACTGCACTCCAGCCTGGGTGACAGAGGGAGACTCCTTCTCAAAAAAATAAAATATAAAATAAAATAAAATAGAAAGATAAATGTCCATCAGACACATGAAAAGGTGTTCAGTCTTATTTATGATTTATAGAATCAATCTTATTTATGATTGCTGGAATTCAAATAAAAACAGCCAAAATTTAAAAAAGAAATGTATTTTTTTCTCACCCAGCAGATCCCCAGTGGTTTAAAAGCTGTGGGCGGAGAAGGGACAAGTACTCCCTTACCCTCGGGGGAAGTGGAAGCTCATGCTGTGTCTGCAGTGGGTGAATGGTCAGCACAGACAGCCACCAGATCAAGAAAAACTAGTTGTCATCAAGGCCCACTCACTTAGAAACAATCTAAATAAAACCCGGAAGATCAGAGCAGATTATTTTAATATTTAATTTGTGTTTTATCATTAACAATATGTAAAATCCATGAACAAAATTTTTGTTCTATATTTTGTACTATAAATTTCTTAATGCAATTCATTATCTGAAGAATCAAACATTGACTGTGGGTTTTCAAGCGTGGTTTTTCCAAATAAATGTTACGATGGTAGAAATCTTTTCCACTATTTCAGGGTAGGAACGTAGTTTTATGCAATATTGAATGGCTTCATCAGGTTCCCCAAGGGCCTCTCTTGGCCCTGATATCACCACACCTGCTTTGTGTCTATTGGCGAATTTGTTTGTTTTTCTCCATAGTTAACTCTTTGAAGTCCTCACCTGTCAGTGACTTTGTAGAATTCAGGCAATCCTGTAGCATCACTGTCATTGACTTCATCAAAGTTCTGACTCCTTCGAGAAACTTGAAACACCAGGTTGTATTTGATCAACATCCTTATTTTTTATTTATTTATTTTTTGAGATGGAGTCTTGCTCTGTTGCCCAGGCTGGAGTGCAGTGGCACAATCTCGGCTCACTGCAACCTCTACCTCCCGGGTGCAAGTGATTCTACTCCCTCAGCCTCCTGAGTAGCTGGGATTACGGGTGCCTCCCCACCACGCTCAGCTAAGTTTTTTGTATTTTTAGTAGAGATGGGTTTTCACCATGTTGGTCAGGCTGGTCTCAAACTCCTGACCTCATGATCCACACGTCTCAGCCTCCCATAGTGCTGGGATTACAGGTGTGAGCCACCGTGCCTGGCCCACCATCCTCACTTCTGTATGTCAGTTGCCCACTTTTCAAACTCTGGTAGTTCATCTGTCCATTTGACTTCTAATTTCAATTATTACAATTTTCATTTCTATTGACTTAATTAAGTTTTCTTCCAACTGAGCTCTCATTTTTAAATTAATGTATTTATTTTAATTGATAGGTGTACATATTTTAGATGTACATATTTTGGGGGTACATGGGATAATTTGATCCATTCATATAATCGAATTAGGGCAATTTGAGTATCCATCACCTTAGATATTTTCTTTTCTGTATGTGAGGAACATTTGAAACATTCTCTTCTAGCTTTTTTGAAATGTACAGTGGATTAATCCTAACCATAGTCCCCCTACTGATCTATGGAACACCAGGTCTTATCACTTCCATCTAAGCATTTATTTGTATCCATTAATCAAACTCTCTTCATCCCCTGACCCACTTCCCTTCTCAGCCTCTGGTAACTGCCAAGCTACTCTCTGTCTTTATGGGTAAGCTCTCATTTCTAAGAGTTTTTTTTTTTTTTTTTTTTTTGAGAGGGAGTATTGTTCTGTTGTCCAGGCTGGAGTGCAATGGCATGACCTCGGCTCACTGCAACCTCTGACTTCTAGGTTCAAGCAATTCTTCTGTCTCAGCCTCCCAAGTAGCTGGGATTACAGGTGCCCGCCACCATGCCCAACTAATTTTGTATTTTAGTAGAGATGGGGTTTCACCATGTTGGTCAGGCTGGTCTCGAACTCCTGACCTCAAATGATCTACCCAACTTGGCCTCCCAAAGTGCTAGGATTACAGGCGTGAGACACCATGCCCGGCTGTTAATAGGATCTTGTTCCCTACCCATGTTTCATATTTCCACTTAAACACATGAAATGTGCTTATTCAGAACCCACATATCCCCACATCTGGAGTCGCTGTAGGGTGAATGTTTCTATTTCCTTATGTGGTGGTATTCTGTGCTCATGTGAGTTTATGGATTTTCAATGGATCATTCTCCGGACAGATTCTGAGCCTGGGTGGTGGGTGTCTAACTACGTAAAATAGTGCCTTTCCTTCAGTGAGCCCCATGAACCTGGGCCTGATAGAAAAATGCATCCACTAGAGCGTTTTTGGACCATGCAGAAAATTCAAGTCCTAACCCTTCTCTGGACTTTTGAGGTCTGAATTTTCAAAGGAATAGACCCTGCTCCCCGCCCTCTACTCAGAGCCAGAGATGAGTAACACAAATGTGCTTGCTGTCTCTTTTGCGGGGAAGATTTTTCTCTAAATTCCCTTTTTCCTGACAGTAGCTATTTGAGTCTTCCAGCTGCACACAATAATCCTTATTTATCTCCTCACCTTGGGTCTTGTGCCATTGTTAGAAACCCAAACTCCGTGTGACTGTGCCTGGCAACTGCCTTGATGGGCTACCAATGTCTCCAGAGCCTGCTTTTGTGCTTTCCTGTTACGTTTTATTTCTGAAGATTGTTCTTACTATTTTAGTTTGGTAAAGATCCGTATTTAAAAGCCTATATTTTGTACTCTCTCCACGATTCTGAAGTATATTATAGCAGGATGTTTTGTCTGATATGTAACTATCAAAAGAAGCCTCTTTTAAATATTATAAATGTCCTCTTTTAATATTAATTTTCAATATACCTGAATATTATTTTTAAGTATAATATAAAATAATGTTTTTCATACTGATTATCTGTATACCATTATTACATTGATTATATACCATTTTATAAAAAAAACAACCTCTTTTTTTCTCATTAAGGTTATAACACCCCTGCCATATATTGATTTCACTTATCTTAGGTCCATCCTGGGCTGTTTCTTTCTGTCAGTTCTGTTTGTCACAGTGCACTCTGTACATTGTCTTAATCCTATAGCTTTCTAGTATCTACTGATATTTGGTAGGACATGCCTCTCTTCTTCTTCGTCTTCTTCACAAATAACTCAGCCATTCTTTGCCCTTTTCTGTTATCCGATAATAAATGTCATGCTCCATGAAAAATACTATTGGAATTCTGCATGGACTTACATTAAATTTATAGACTAATTTAAGGAAAATTGACTTGTTCACGCTACTGAGTTTGAATCCATAAATACACCAAGCCATCCAGCCGGAGCTATAAGCACAATCTTCCTTCAGTATCCATGGGGATGGGTACCAGGACCTCCCACAGACACCAAAATCCCCAGATGCTCACGTCCCTGGTAGAAAAAGGCATAGTATTTGCATATAACCTCCACACATCCTCTGCACACTTTCAATCATCTCTCGATGACTTATAATGCTTAATACAATGTCAATGCTATGGAAATTGTTGTTAAACTGTAGTGTTTAGGGAATCACGACCAGAAAAAAAGTCCGTGTGTGATCAGTACAGACACAACCATCCACTTTTCGAAATATTTTTGATCTGCATCCACAGATGTGGAACCCACAGATATGGAGGGCCAACTGTATGTCTTAATCCTGCTTCTGGGGCCTGGTACATCTTTGGTATCTTATAGAATTTTGTGAGAAAGGTCAATGGAAATTTGTTTCCTGTTGTATTTCTATTTATTTTAACATTTGGAATGCTACTGACATTTTTTAAAAGTACACATCCAGAAACTTTCTCGGTAGTTTCGTTTCTTTGATGGTCCATGTATACAATTTTATCTTCTGCAAATAAATTGTCTTATTTTTATAATTTTTGGATCAATTTTTTCTTGCCTTATTACATTGGCTTGAGTCCAGTGAAATTTGAAGAGGAACAGTTGGAGCTGGCTCCTAAGTCTCGTTCCTGGCTTCAAAAAGAATGTTTTTAAAATGTTACTCTGAACGACGGGCTTGTTCATATCCCTGGTAGATGTCCGTCCTCGGGATAAGAAGCCACTCTCCACTCCTGCTTGATGAGTAGTTTCTATCCCGAATGAATCTGGGACTTTTTTCAGTATGTTTTTCTGACTTTCTTTTAATGAAAGTAGGTCTTGATAAAGTGGGGTCAGTAGTTATCGTGGAAAAATTTAAGACACTAATATGTCTCTTTAAAAATCCTCCTCAAAATCCCTTCTTCCCTCCCTGACCTTATATATCTTTGATACTGGCAATACTCTTCAGAACTCCTGGCTCATTCTCCACCATCAGCTTAAATTTCTTTTTCTTTTTCTTTTCTTTCTTTTTTTTTT
>NW_012115244.1:2439203-2448488 GCF_000951035.1 Colobus angolensis palliatus | reverse complement strand
TCCCAGGTTCAAGCGATTCTCCTGCCTCAGCCTCCAAAGTGGCTGGGACTATAGGCGCCTGCCACCACATCCAGCTAACTTTTCCTATATTTTTAGTAGAGACGGAGTTTCACCGTGTTGGCCAAGCTGTGTCTCGAACTGCTGACCTCAGGCGATCCACGTGCCTCGGCCTCCCAAAATGCTGGGATTACAGGCGTAAGCCACCGCCCCCAGCCGCTCCTGGACTTTAGAGCAAGTTTCCACTCTGATTTCATGAGGTCTCTTCACCTCTCGGCTGCAGGTCAGGAGCCTGTCCCAACCTCCATTCTGACGTTTCTGGTCACCATCTTTGGGCAGGATTCAACCCTGTGCACCTGCATCCGACTCTGGACTCAGGAAACCAGCTATTCCTTGCTTTTTATCTGAACGAGGCATCATTTCCAGGAGTATGGAGCAAAGGGGGTTATTACAAGGTGAATTCTCTAACCTGTCTTCATAGAAAACCCTTGCAATTGCTTTTAAGTGATAGAATTTTAAATAACAAATACTTTCATCTTTTATTAAGAAATTCTCAAACAAATCCATATCATGAAGGATACTTATTTTGTAGAATTACATATTAAAAATAATAGAAAATGAATATGCAATATGCAAGAATAATACATGCATATGGCAAGCCCTGAAAGAACTTGAAAAATTAAGACACTTAATTTGTAAGTGTTACAGGATTCTGGGTACATTTTTCTTTTGACTTCAACTACCATCAAGAGTATATAATCGTTTGGTAGACTGAAGATATAGAAGAATGAAGTCATACTTGTATTTAATGATTTTCTTTTTTTGCAAGAAACAGGTCAAGTCTACAAGCAGTTGGGATGCCAGTTAGAAAAATCTTAGCAGTTATAATGAAAAGTGAAAAAAAAAAGTAAATTAAAAACATTAACATTGGAAAGAGAAAAACTGTTCTTTCTGAATCATGCAGATGAAAGTCCGGGAGTTCTCCCAGAGGCCAGGAGGAGTTTATCCTATGCCGTGGGGCAGGTCCAGCCCTGGGTTGTGTGCGGGGGCTACGGAGGACTCAGCCCTAGAATCCCGAGGGACCAGGAGCCTGGGAGTGAGGGAACCAGGGTGGGGCTGCGTAGGAGTCAGTGGGATCCCACCCTGGAAGAAGAAAGACCAGGCTAAGTCACAAAGGAAGAACAGAAACAGCAGAGGGGTCTTCGGACAGTTGAGCCAGTTAGGGGACAACGTTACCTTTTACAGTAATATTAATGTGTCTTCCGTTTCTGCCAATGACCAACAAGGCCCAGGTCACAGAAGACCATGGAGGGCGCAGAGGGAAGGGGTGAGCACTGCCTGGATTCCACTGTGTACATTTTAGATAACGTTCCCCCCTGAGGCCAGAGTCACACAGCAAGCTGGGTGGGACAAGCTTCTGACTGGGAGACCTGGCCTTGCCCCGTCTGCCTCCCACAGGCTGGGGGACCTGGTCTCGCCCCCTCTGCCTGCCACAGGCTGGTGGACCTGGCCTCGCCCCCTCTGCCTCCCACAGGCTGGGGGACCTGGCCTTGCCCCCTCTGCCTCCCACAGGCTGGTGGACCTGGCCTTGCCCCCTCTGCCTCCCACAGGCTGGGGGACACCAGGCGATGCACTCCTAGGGAATATCTAACAGGTTGCAGCCTGGCACACACCTCTGAGGCTGCCAGAGCTCCTGCTCCTCCCTCTGTGTGCCACGGCCCGGGCACAGGGCCTCCTGTGTTCCACAGTGGAGGGAAGCTGGACCCTGGCCTCGCTCCATGTGGGTTCTGATCACACATGTGCCCAGGTGCCCTCCACTCTGGGCTGGAGGCTGACAGCCGCCTATCTCACCACACCCTCCACGGAGAGAGTCAGTGCAGCTCCTGGCTCCAGAAACTTCCACTGGGCTTCTGTGGGATTCCCTGCCTTACTGTAAGTCAGAGTTTCAGCAATAGGACATCCCATTTATCCTCTTCATCCATCAAGGCTCTTTGCTGATTGATGTGCTGAAAGCAATTCATGTTACTTTCTTCTATCATGGACCCCAAATCCCCAACTCTGATATCTGGCAAGGCTATTCTTTAACATCTTCTTTTTGTCCAACCGTGAAGTGTGGGTGGCTAAGCAAAGCATGGCAAGCCAATGGGACAGTTTCGCTTTACCAGGAGGCTGCGCTTTACCAGGAGGCTGTGCTTTACCAGGAGGCTGCTGCGTCTAGGTCAGCTCCAGGGCTGCCAAGACCCCACGTGCGTGCCCTTCCCGCTTCATTCCTCTGGGATGCACCACCCCACACAGGCCCAGGGCAGCCCATGGCTCAGGCCCAACCCCCTCTGACCTCCTCCAAACACAGGGCAGTTCACTCGCTTCCCAAACGTCTACGGAGAACTGCAGGAGGTGCCCATGCTTTGGTGATGCATTTTCACTCTTTACAGCCCCGGGTGCAGCCTTCAGTTATGTAGATGAGAGCTCAAGTTGTACCTGGAAAAGTGAGGTGATTTGCATGAGTGTCCACAGCTCATGGTGGAAATCGTATTGCCTGACAACAAATCCCAGGTCACAGAAGACCATGGAGGGCACAGAGGGAAGGGGTGGACACTGCCTGGGAAAAGGGACAGCTGAGATGATGGGGGCTGGGCACGGCTGCCCCACAGGACGGCACCAGTGAGCTGTCCGCGTGGACTCCCGCCTCTGCCCTGGCCGCAGTCTGGAAAAGACAGCTGGAGAAACCTTTCTCATCAGATAAAAGGGGCTGAGTGGATGGAATGGTGGCCCCCAAAACGTGTGTCTGCATCCTGACCTCAGAATCTGTGAAGGGACCTTACTTAATGAAAAGGTCTTCGGGTTTTGTCATTAGGTTAAGGATCTCGAGATGGTGTCATCCTGGGCTCTTCAGTTGGGCCCTAAATCCAATGACAGGTGTCCAGCTAAGAGACAAAAAAGGAGAAGACACAAAGAAAAGAGGAGACGGCTATGTGGCCACAGAGGCAGAGACGGGAGTGAGAAGCCTAGAAGCCCAGGGTCTCCTGCAGCCACTGGAAGTGGGAAGAGGCAGGGAGAAGCCTCCTGAGAGCGGGGCCCTGTGGACACCACACATGGATTTCTGGCTTCTGGTCTCCAGAGCTGTGAGAGAATAAGTTTCTGTTGCTTTGTGGTCACCTGTTTTGCCGCCTCTCCCAGGAGGGTGGGGCTGGGTGCCGCAGGCCCCAGGCAGCCGGGAGCACCTGACCCCTCCCCCAGGCAGGATGGAGAAGGACCCAGGGCGGCCAGAGTGTGGCCCTATGAGGACCTCACCGCTGTGGGTTGGACGAGGCTCACCCCGATAACTGACTCAGCTCTGCTGACCTGCATCCGCCACTGGCCCCAGGAGTTGGGCTGGGAGGAAAGAGAGCAAATTGGCCTCGAAGGTCCTGTCAGCTGTGGAATTCTGTGACCAAAGCCCCTGGGGTTGTGGGAAAATGGTCGAGTCAGATGCCCTGAATTTCCGCTGGTTTCTCCCCACTGTGCCCTGAGTGGGGACTCACGAGCATAGGGAGGTCCAGACATAGAGCTCCTGGAGTCCAGGAAGGGCATGAGCACGGGGCACCTGGGGCTCCCGGTTTCCACGAGACTGTGAAGGGGGATGTCTCAGAGCGTCCTTTCTTCTGGCCACCTGGTGACAGCAAACAGCAGTGCTGGCCCTTTCAAGGGAGGTGGCAGTGGGGAGGTCCAGGCCGCCTGGCCATGGTGGCGTGTGGGGCCACCCGCAGTGGTGACAACCAGGCTCATCCCACTCCACACACCTCGTCACCAGGCCTCTAGGTTGTCAATGACAATTGCGCAGCTGGCCTTCTGGGGTGTCCTGGGCTGCCTCGCCCACGGAGCCGGGTTTGGGCCCGGAAGCAGCCACAGGAAAGGGGCTTGCGAGGGACCAGATCTGCTTTGACTGTAACAAAATGTGGCAGCCATCTCGGGCAGCAGCAAAGGAGCTGAGGACAGAGACTCGGCCCTGGCTCCCGGCCCAGGCCTGCCTGCGTTTCGCTGGGTCACCTTGAACGGGCTGCACTGTCTCACTTGGCCTCAGCCCCATCCAGAGAGTGAACAGGACGGGCTCCTGGTGCTCAGCCTCAGGCTCAGCCTTGCAGTTCAGCGGGCCCTGGGCAGGCCGTGGCTCCTGAATGCAGGGTTACTTGGGACTACTAAGCCAGCGGCCACAGGGAGACCTCAGGCCAGCCCTGGAGAGGCCCTGGCCTGTGCTTCTAGACAAAGTTTGCAAAATTCCTTTAAAAAAAAAAGACTTTGATTAAGAAGCTGCTCTCTGGGGGCATCCTCCAATGCCCCAGGGAGGAATTAAGGTGTTTATCCTTGTTCACAAAAGAAATGGATGGTAAGTAGAAGAATTCCCTACAATTTATCCACACAACAAAAAAATAATGAGCATTAGTAAATTCCTTTTTATTATAAGAGGAAAAAAAGATACAAATGGTGATTTAATGAAGGATTTTGCTCCCAGTGCTATTTTCCACCATCACAAAAGGGACGTTTGTTATTATTCAGAAAGCACTTGGACTGAGAAGAGAAGGTTCCATAAACAGCCATTAGCATCTTAATTACACGATAATTCAAAAGACAGCTCCCCTGAAAAAACTTCGGCCCATGAATCTCTCAGCTTCAATGTCCGAGAAGGGAGAGAGATTCTCCCCAGAACGTGGCCCAGGAACTCAGGGGGTCTTCCTGGTGTGGTGTCCAGGGGTTTGTCTGGCTGATGGATGGCCGCCTGATGGGACAGTGTGCCCAGCCCTGGAGTGGTCACTCACCCTGGTGAGAGGCCGCTGAGCTGTGTGCAGGCGGGCATGTCACCGCGGCTGGTCGGAGGCCAGTTCACCACCCCAAGATCTCTGAGAGGCAGTGGGAGGCTCTGGTGGCGGGGAGAGAGGCTGCCTGGTTCATTCCCTGTCCTGGACATTTTGCTATGTTCTTGAGCAAATCTGCGACCAACGACCTTGTTGTGGCTAGAATCTTTCATTGCTAGTTGGAGACATCACTCAAACCCACCTCTTCGTAAAGGGAAATGTCTATGCACAGTTGTAAAAAATGCTGAGGAGCAGAAAAAGGGTGCATCCTCAAGGGTCAGGACCCAGGGGCCGACTGACGTCATCTGCAGTCACTTCCACCTTAGTCACGGCCTCCTCTAGGGACACCCAGAACCCTTGCTGTGAACTTTTCTTCAAGTGAAGCCTGATGTCCAAAGCCAACCATCGTAGCCTTGGTTGAAGAGAGGGACCCTCTGGCCACCAACTCCACCTCTTTTCCCCCCTTTAGTGGGGGCCAACCTCTTCCCCAGAACCCCCAGCACGCCACCAAACTGAACGAAAGCCAGAAATACTGTCCTCTCCATGAAGACTCAAGTCTTGGAGACCCTCATCCAGGGACAATGTCCAAGAGTGACAGAACAGTCCACCAATCCCGACCTGCCCTGAGCCTGCAGCCAGGACCCATGAGCTGAGGATGGGTTCTAGGGTGGCTTTTCATCATGTCAGAAAAAGAACCCGGCAAGAAATATAATTTCATCTGCAATAAGGCTGCCCAAGTCTTCAGCAATTAGCAGGCGTGGTCTTCCCAAGGCTGCAGGGACGCGGGGTGTCCTCACGGGTCATTGCCTGCTATTATGGCCACTTTGTTATGCAGACAGGTGGACAGATGGAAAAAACCACGCTATTTTAAAATAATAAAAGTGCTGGGGAAAAAAAAAGAAAAAAAAGACCCTGCAAGGCCAGGGCATGTCAAGTGGACACAAGACACAATTGGAAGAGCTCCCGATGGCCAGAGCTGGAAACATCTCAGCTAAAAATAAAAACCCAGTATGAAATTATAACCGTGAGTATAAGTAAATTTCCAAGAATCCATGCTAATTTAAATTCATGACTGAATAAATAAATAGGGAGAAGAGATAGATCTCCCAAGCAGAAAAATCTCAAATAACTTGTAGCCGCCCTGCCTTGAGGAGTTTGGGAAGGAGCGAGGGCTCAGAGGAGACGCCAGCACCCCCCATCCAGGTGCTCATGGCCACCACCACAGTGGGGGCATTCGCTCTTGATGTGATGAAAAAGGCCCTTCACCTGGGGTATCTTCCTCCCAAGAGCAGATCACCACCAGCCGAGATGTGAGAGAACCGGCAGACAAGTCCCCACAGATGGGACGTCCTACGAAACACCTGACAAGCTTTTTCAAGGTTGCTCAGGTCCTGGAGAACAAAGCAAACGTGAGACGCACTCCCGGCCAGAGGAGCCCCAGGACACGTGACGGTTAAATGTCACGTGGGATCCTGGATGGGATCTTGAGACAGACAAAAGAAGAAAGAGAACACACGGTGGGGTGGATCCATTAGAAAAACAAACAAGGAAATGAGAAGAGAGTCTGGATCTTAGCTCATGATAAGGTATTAGTGTCAGTGCGGTGACCGTGTCCCCATCCGCGTCAGACGTTAACAGAGGGAGAGGCAGGTGTGGGGTCGATGGGAGCTCTGTATACCTGCACGAGTTTTCTAAAACTGTTCTAAAATAAAAGTTTGCTGTTTATTTATATTTTATATTTATTTATATTTTGAGATGGAGTCTCACTCTGTTGCCCAGGCTGGAGTGCAATCTCGGCTCACCGCAACCTCCGCTTCCTGCGTTCAAATGATTCTCATGCCTCAGCCTCCCGAGTAACTGGGATTACAGCCACATGCCACCACACTCAGCAAGTTTTTGTATTTTTAGTAGAGACGAGGTTTCACCATGTTGGCCAGGCTGGTCTGGAACTCCTGACCTCAAATGATTCACCTGCCTCGGCTCCCAAAGTGCTGGGATTATGGGCGTGAGCTACTGTGTTTGGCCAAGTTTGCTTTTTTAAAAGGACATAATAAATGCAATTTGGGAGAGAATCCAACCCAGGACTGACACAGAAAAGGCGTTTTTAAAGTTATGGGAAACAGTAATCCCTGTGTGCACAAAGCCAACCGGAGACATGGAACATATAAAAAGACAAAAATTGAAACTTTAGAAATAAAAAGTATAAGGTCTGAGTTGAAAACTACACTCTTGGGATTAATGGCAGATTATAAACTGCAAAAGTAAAGGTTAATGGAGTTAAAGATAAAGCAATATAAACTACTCAAAAGGAAAGAGAGAGGGAAATAATCTTAAAAATAAACAGTGCATTGTTAAGCTGTGAGATAACTTCAGATGATGTGTAATGGGAGTCACTAGGGTGGAAACAGAAAAAAATAGAAGAAATAATGACTGAAATATTTCCAAATTTTGATGAAAATTATGAATGCACAGATACGAGAAACTCAAAGAATCCTAAATGCAGGAAACATGAAGAAAACTACACCAAGACACATTATAATCAATTTTCTAAAATCACCAATAAAGAGAAAAATCTGTCTGTGCTTGGCTTATTTCAATTAATTTCCTCTAAGTTCACCCATATTGTTTTAAATGACAGGATTTCTTTTCTTTTTAATGTCTGGATAGTATTCCATTGTGTATATGCCACATTTTCCTTATCCATCCATCTGTTAATGGACACAAGTTAATTCCTTATCTTGGCTCTTGTGAATAATGGAGCAATGAACATGGGAGTGCAGATCTCTCTCTCTCTCTCTCTTTTTTTTTTTTTTTGAGACGGAGTCTTGTTCTTCCTTCTTGCACAGGCTGGAGTGCAATGGCACTATCTTGGCTCACTGCAAACTCCGCCTCCTGGGTTCAAGTGATTCTCCTGCCTCAGCCTCCTGAGTAGCTGGGATTATAAGTGCCTGCCACCACGCTCAGCTAATTTTTTGTATTTTTAGTAGAGACAGGGTTTCACCACATTGGCCAGGCTGGTCTTGAACTCCTGACCTTGTGATCTGCCCACCTCAGCCTTCCAAAGTGCTGGGATTACAGGCATGAGCCACTGCGCCTGGCCAGATATCTCTCTTATATGCTGATTTAATTTCTTTTGGATATATATCCAGTAGTAGGATTGCTATCATTACTGTCATACGGTAGTTCTATTTTGAATTTTTTCAAGGAACTTCCATGCTCTTTTCTGCAGTGGCTGTATTAATTTACATTCCCGCCAACAGTGTGCAAGGGTTCCCTTGTTTTACACATCCCTATCAACACTATTATCTTTCATCTTTTTTATAATAGTCATTTCAAGAGGTGTGAGTGTATTAGTCTGTTCTCACACTGTTACATACCTGGGACTGGGTAATTTATAAAGAAAAGAAGTTTAATTGTCTCATGATTCCACAAGCTCTATGAAAGCATGGCTGGGGAGGACTCAGGAAATTTACAATCATGGTGGAAGGTGAACAGAGAGCAAGCGCGTCTTGTGTGGTCACAGCAGGAGGAAGGGGGGTTGCTACACGCTTTTAAACAACAAGACCTCATGAGAACTCACTCACTGGTATGAGAACAGCAAGGGAGAAATCTGCCCCCACAATCCAGTCACCTCCCACCAGGTCCGTCCTCCAACATGGGGAAATACAATTCCACATGAGGTTTAGGTGGGGACGCAAATCCAAACCTGAGCAGTGAGATAACATCTCCATGTGATTTTAGTCTGCATTTCCCTGATGATTAGTGATTCTGGGCGTTTCTTCATATGTCTGTTGGCCGTTTGGGTGTCTTCTTTAAAGAAATGTTGATTCAGGTCCTTTGCCCATTTCTGAATTGGGTGACTTGTTTTCTTGTTACTGAGTTGTTTGCGGTTCTTATATATTTTGTATATTAACTCCTTATAAGATGTAAGGTTGTAAACATGTTCTCCCCATTTGTAAGTTGTCTCTTCACTCTGTTGTTTCTTTTCACATGATCTGGCTTATACGTGGAATTTTAAAAAGCTGACTGCTTAGAAATAGAAATTAGAATGGGGGTAGTGGAGAGTTGGGGGCAGACATGTTGGAGGCATGATGATCAAATGGAGTGGTGAATACCAGGGGTGACCGAGGGTTAGAAGATAGAGGGGTTGGGAAGATGATGGTCAAAGGATACAAAATTTAGTTAGTAAAAAATGAACCAGTTCAAGGTATCTATTGTACAATATGTTGTATTCTTGAAAAATGGTACACAGTAGATCTTAAGTGTTCTCATCACAAAAATGATAATTTTGTGAGGTAATGCACATTATTAGCTCAGTTTAGTTATTCCACATGTATAAACATTTGGAAACATTACGTTGGCCGGGCGCAGTGGCTCACGCCTGTAATCCCAGCACTTTGGGAGGCCGAGGCGGGCGGATCACAAGGTCAGGAGATCGAGACCACGGTGAAACCCCGTC
>NW_012115244.1:2431708-2439153 GCF_000951035.1 Colobus angolensis palliatus | reverse complement strand
ACGGCCGGCGCAGTGGCTCACACCTGTTATCCCAGCACTTCGGGAGGCCAAGGCAGGCTGATCACGAGATCAGGAGATTGAGACCATCCTGCCTAACATGGTGAAATCCCGTCTCTACTAACAATACAAAAAATTAGTTGGGCATAGTGGCGGATGCCTGTAGTCCCAGCTACTAGGGAGGCTGAGGCAGGAGAATGGCGTGAACCCAGGAGGCGGAGCTTGCAGTGAGCCAAGATCGTGCCACTGCACTCCAGCCTGGTGGACAGAGTGAGATTCCGTCTCCAAAACAAAACAAAACAAAACAAAAAAACAAAAAAAAAATTACGTTGTACAGGATAAATATATACAATTTTCATCATCAAAGATATTAGGAATCAGAAAAAGAAAAGGGCACACCTTAGAAGCAGCCAGATAAAAAGGATATTACATTCTGAGGAACAAAAACAAGAAAAACAGCAGATTTCTTGTTGAAAACAATGCAAGAGAGAAGACAGTGGCACAACATTGATAAAGTACTGAAACAAATCACTTGTCAACTTAGAATTCTATGCCTAGAAAAAATATCTTTCAATGAAGGCAAAATAAACATTTTTGAGATATTCAGAAAATGAAGGAATTAATTACAAGCAGACCTGTTTTGCAAGAAATGTTAAAAGAAGTCCTTCAAGTAGAAGGAAACTAATACAGGTAGAAAAATGAATCTACTCCAAATAATAAGAACACAAAAAAGTAGAAACTATATGGATCACTGATACTATAAGTAAAGTGACAAAATAATATACCTTCAAAATGGCACAGTAAAGCTAGATATGAGAAGCAAACACTAGTATAATAAAGCAAAGAGTTACAGCTGATAAGTCAAAAAGAAAACACAAAAGTCAATCATAAAAATATTCAATTAATACATAGAAGACAGCATAAGCAGGAAAAGAAAGAAAAGAACAGGTTGCATAAATATACAATATTTGGCAATGTGGCAGACTTAAATCTAAGCAAAGAAATAATTGCATTAAATGTAAATTGTCTGAATATTCCACTATGACGTAGAGATTGTGAGACTGGATGAAGAATCAAGACTCAACTTGTTTCCTTAAAACTCACCACAAAAATAAGGACATAAATATTTTAAATGTAAACATATGGAAAAACATACGCTATATTATTGGTGTGAATATATCAATTTCAGACTAAGTAGACTTCTTACAGTGATCAATAGGATCATTTTACAATGACAGAAAAATCTACTCCTCAAGACGGCATGATATCCCTAAATGGTCTTGCACTTAATAACATAATTTCAAAATATTTCAGGCAAAAACTGATTAACTGCAAGTCAAATATGTCAAAGACCCTTTCTCAGTAATTGGCAGTCACTGGGGAAATAGATGATTTGAATGACACTATCAACTGACTTGATGGAATGGTGATTTAGAAAACTTCTCACACAACAACAGTAGTGTTTTTATTCTTCCTAAGTGCATATGATGCATTTCGCATATAGACTGTATTCTGGGCAAAAACAAGTATCAGATTATTATTTTAAAGAATTCAAGTCACACCAAGTATGTTATTTGCCAACATAAAATTAAATTAGAAATAAATAACAGAAAATCTCTGGAAAATAAATGTTTAAAGACTACCACACTTCTAAATAATGTATGGGTCAAAATAAATCAAAGGAAAAATAAGAAAGTATTTTAAACTGAATGGAAATAAAAATACAACTAAAGTAGTAATGTGAGTGGAGAGATATGATGCTCTCAGAAATGACATTTAGAAATTTTAATATCCTTTCTGAGAAAAAAATCTCTCCAAAAACTAGGCATAAAAAGGAATTTTCTGAACCCTAAAGGGCAGCTGTGCAAAATCTTCAGCTAACATCATGTTTAATGGTGGAAGACTGAAAGTTTTATTGCTAAGATAAGAAACACGACAATGATATCTCTTCCCACTACTAATATCATCATTACGCTTGTAGTGCTGGCCCATGCACTGAGGCAAGAAAATGAAATGAAAATCATCCAGATTAGAAAGAAAAAAATGAAACTCTTAATTCACAGATGTTGGAATTGTTTATGTAGAAAATTTGATGGAATCAATAAAAAACAATGATAGATCTAATATCTGAGTTTATCAAAGTGGTAGGATACAAGAACATAAAAATCAAATGTAGGTCTCTATATAATAGGAACAATAAAAAATTAGAATAAAAATTATTTAGAATAATAGCAAAAATATTATTTAAAATACAGAAAATATGATAAATATAACAAAAAATGGGAAAGACCTGTACACTGAAAACTACATAGTATTGCTGAGATCAAATAAATAAGACCTATGTAAATGGAGAGATACAGTGTCTACGGGTCAGAAGACTCAATATTGTAAAGATGCCAATTCTGCCTCAAAATTGATGTATATATTAAATTAAATTCCAGTTTTTTGTTTTGTTTTGTTTTGTTTTTTTAAAAACAGTAAAGAGCTGGGCACAGTAACTTGCACCTGAAATCCCAGCACTTTGGGAGGCTGAGGTGGGAGGATCACTTAAGGCCAGGAGTTCAAGACCAGCCTGGGCAACAGAGCAAGACCCCATCTCTACAAAAAATTTTAAAAATTCGCTGGGTGTGTTGTCACACACCTGTGGTACCAGCTGCTCGGGAAGCTGAGGTGGAAGGATTGTCTGAGTTCAGGGGTTCCAGGTTACGGTGAGCTAGGATCACACCACTTAATTCTGACCGTGCCTCAAAAAAAAAAAAAAAACCTAAGAAACAAACCAAAAAACCGTAGGCTTATTCATGGAAATTGACAAACGGATTCTAAAATTCATATGAAAATGCAAATGATCTAGAAGCACCAACAAACCTCTTTACACAGAAGACAATGGAGTACTAACACTAACTGATTTCAAGACTTACTATAAAGCTTTAGTAATCAAGACAGTGTGCATAAAGTTAGATAAATAGATCAATGGTTCAGAATAGAGAGTCCAGAAATAGGCACAAACAAATATTGGCAACTGATTATCGACAAAGAGGCAGAAGCAATTCAGTGGAGAAAGAATAATATTTCAAACAAATTATGCTAAGACAAATGAAAATCTACATGCAAAAAAAATTAAACTTGTGTCTACAACTCACAACATTACAAACATTTGCTCAAAATGAGTCACAGATCTAACTGTAAACCCTAAAACTATGAGACTTACAAAAGTAAATATACCTTAAAATTTTATGTCCTTGGATTAGGCATAGATTTCTTTTTTTTTTTTTTTTTTTTTGAGGCGGAGTCTCACTCTGCCTCCCGGGCTGGAGTGCAGTGGCCGGATCTCAGCTCACTGCAAGCTCCGCCTCCCAGGTTCCCGCCATTCTCCTGCCTCAGCCTCCCGAGTAGCTGGGACTACAGGCGCCCGCCACCTCGCCCGGCTAGTTTTTGTATTTTTTAGTAGAGACGGGGTTTCACCATGTTCGCCAGGATGGTCTCGATCTCCTGACCTCGTGATCCGCCCGTCTCGGCCTCCCAAAGTGCTGGGATTATAGACTTGAGCCACCGCGCCCGGCCGATTAGGCATAGATTTCTTAAATGCGACACTAAAAGATACAATCCATAGAAGAAGAAATTGACAAACTGGAATTTATCAAAATTAAAAACTTAGGCTCTTTAAATGACATTGTTAGGAGAATGAAATGACAAGCCATAGACTGAGAAAAATATTTGCAACTTATATGTCTCGCAAAGACTTGCATCTAGAATATATAAAGAAATCTCAGAAGTCAAGAAAATTGAAAACTGTGAGTACTTCATCCTAGAAGATGCATATAAACACATGAAATAATTCTTAATATTATTAGTCATTAGAGAAAACCAAATTAATGCCATATGAGATACTACTTCTTACCCCTTAGGACAACTATAATCAGAAAGATCAACCATGCCAGGACGTGGCCAAAATGCAGAGCAAGTGGAGCCCGCACAATGGCCGCGGCACATGTCACATGGTGCAGTCACATTGGAAAGGAGTTTGGCAATTCAATAAAAAGTTAAATGTATGCCTATCATCTGATCCAGCCATTCAGCTCCTCGCTATTTATCCACACACAAAAAGAAAGTATGTGCTCTTACAAATACTCATCCATGAATGTTCACAGCAGCTTTATTCCTAATAGTCTAAAGAGTAAACAACCCAAATGCCCATCACAGGTAAGTACACGGACACCTGGTACATCCACCTGATGGTACGGGATCGGCAATAGAAAGGAATGAACTATTTGTGATACACGAAGTCACGTGGATGAATCTCAAAATAATTATGCTGAGTCACCCAAGTCAGAAAAAAAAAAAAAAAGGAGTATATACTGGATAATTCCGTTTTTTAGAATCTCACAGAAAATACTAACCTATGTGTAATGATAGAATCCATAGTTTCCTGGGATGGAGGACTGACAAAGGGCCAAAGGACGCCTGCAGGTGATGGCATGGATATATTCATTATCTTGATGGTGGTGATGTTTCCACTGGTATCTGCATATGCCAAAACCTACCAAATTGTCCATTTTAAATATACGCAGTTGTTGTATGACCATTACACCTCCTACGCTGGCTAGTTTCATGAGTCAACTTGGCTAGGCCACAGTAACCAGTTGTTTGGTCAAACACCAGTCTAGATGTTAATGTGAAGGTATTTGTTAGATGTGCTTCACATTTAAATCAGTAGGCTTTGAGTAAAGCATATGACCCACCATAATGTGGGTGGGCCTCGTCTAATCAGTTGAAGGCCTTAAGAGCAAACAGACTGAGATCACCCACAGGAGAGTAAATTCTGCTTATAGAATCCTTCAGACTTGAGCTGCAACATGAACTCTTTCCTGGGTCTTCAGCTGTTGGCCTGCCCTGCAAATTCCAGACCTGCCGGTCCCCACAATTCCATGAGCCGGATAGTCTCTCTCTCTCCTTACATATACAGTCATGTGCTGAATGATGATGTTCAGGTCAACAATGAACCTCGTATATGATGGCAGTCCCATAAGATTACAATACTGGCTGGGTGCCATGGCTTACACTTGTAATCCCAGCACTTTGGGAGGCCAAGGCAGGTGGATCATCTGAAGTCAGGAGTTTGAGACCAGCCTGGCCAACATGGTGAAACCCCATCTCTACCAAAAAACACAAAAATTATCCAGGTGTGGTGGCAGGTGCCTGTAGTCCCAACTACTCAGGAGCCTGAGGCAGGGAGAACTGCTTGAACCCGGGAGGTGGAGGTTGCAGTGAGCTGAGACTGCACCAACAGGTTGTACTCCAGCTTGGGCCAGAGGGCGAGACTCCATCTCAAAAAAAAAAAAAAAAAGATTACAATACCATATTTTTCTGTAGCTTTTCTATGTCTAGATAGATAAATATTATTGTCTTGCAATCACCTACAGTACTCAGTACACACCGTACAGATTTGTAACCTAGGAGCACTTGCCGCAACCTCCATCTCAAAAAAAAAAAAAAAAGATTACAATACCATATTTTTCTGTAGCTTTTCTATGTCTAGATAGATAAATATTATTGTCTTGCAATCACCTACAGTACTCAGTACACACCGTACAGATTTGTAACCTAGGAGCAACAGCCGCAACCTACCATATTGCCTAGGTGTGTAGTAGAGTGCACCGCATTGGTCTGGGTTAAGCACCAACATCTACAATGTTCACACGACAGAGTTGCCGAACAACACATTTCTCAGAATATATTCCCATTGTTAAGTGATGCATCACTGTACACACACACACACGTGCACACACACACACACCGCCTATTGGTTCTGTTTCCCTGAAGAACCCCTAACAATACACCTCCATGAAGCTGTTTAAAATACCAAAAGATACAAAAGATGAGAACCTCCTGGCACATCCCCATTGACAACATACTTAAACCTCCAAGAGGAAACATGGACACGTGACACATTCGGCAAAGACAACTGAAAAAAATGATTTATAACATGATTATCACAATATTGTTATATGATGATATTCTTGTTTCTATTTTTTTTCTGTTTTAAATTCCTCCAAAACTAAAGGAGTATATCCCACAAATAAATTGAAATAGTTCTTAGGAATCAATAATAAAAGACAAAACCACTAGGAGAAAATTTGAAAAAGAATATAAACACTTGATCTACAAAAGACACTAAAATGACATACATAAAAATTGTTAATCCTTATTAGAGAAATGCAAATGAACACAACAGTAAAATTTCTTCCTACGTGTAAAATCGTCCAAGATACTGGTGCCAGTGATAATATCTGGTGCTGACGTGAACAGACTGACGTGGATCCTCTCATGTGCTGTCCATAGGGATGCAAATTAATATTAATGTTTTTGGAAATTCATTTGTCAATATACAGCAAGACCTCAAAATTATGTCATTATTTGGACCTAACAATTCCAGCTCTGTAATTTTTTTCTGTAAATAACCATAAATATAGAAAGTGATTTCAGTAAAAGCATGTTCATTTCTGAAGTGTTTTCCAAACACTAGAAATCGTCTGAATGTCCAAAAACCAAGGTTGATTGAATAAATGGCAGTATTTATGTGTTACAGAATTTCAGGCTGCCAGAAAACACAATGTTCTGGAAGAATATATAATTCCGCAAAATAATATTTACTAGGTACTAAGAAAACTGTTTACGAAATATTTACAGGATGAACGTGTATGTGAAAAAGTGAAAAAGTTGTGAAAGATATTAACAAAATGCTAAATGTGGTGAGCTCAGTGTGGCAGAATGGAGGAACATTCTGTATTCCTTTGGTTTGTCTCTCCATTTTGTATTTTTTTGGTGAACGTGATTTGGTGATGAGAGGCCATGGGCACAGTCCTCAGAGCAGCTTCTCTGGAGTAGACTACCTGGGTCCCAACCTCAGCTCCCATGGCTGCCTCAAAATCCCAGGACAATCGCCTGCATGCTTCCTTGCCCCAGGTTCCATGTCCCTAAATCCAGGTATCGACTGCCTCCTAGGGTTGTTATGAAGATGAAGTGAGTGAGGATATGGGGGAACTTGGACTAGTGCCTGGCCTTTAGTATGGGATGTAGCAATACTACTTATTGTCATTATTAGACTGGATCAATAAAATGGATACTTATCGTTAAATCATGCATTCACATCATTTACCAACTTTCTGCAAAGCACTATTTTCAGGGCTGAGAATTCAGCAGTGAGGTGGCCTCTGTCCTCACGGGGCACACAGTCTGTGCCTGCTGCGCCTTGCCCCTCCTCTTTGTGCATCTTTTGGCCTTTTATGCTTCTCTTTCCTGTGTGCTGTGGCTCTTCTCTTGGCCTGGAAGCTGCTGAGGAAGTGTCTGAGCTCCCTAGTGTTCAAGTCTTTCCACAGCAGCTGTCACGGGCCCATCTTAGCGGCCATCCCTGCTACTTCCCTGATCTGCCTGCCTTCCTCCCTCCCCTC
>NW_012115244.1:2427160-2431473 GCF_000951035.1 Colobus angolensis palliatus | reverse complement strand
TTCCCCTCCCTCCTTCCCTCCCTTCCTTCCTTCCTTCCTGACAGGGTCTCCTCTATCACCTACATACACCAGAGTACAGTTATACAATCAGAGCTCACTGCAGCCTCGAACTCATGGGCTCAAGCCATCCTCCCACCTCAACCTCCTGAGTAGCTGTGACTACAGGTATGCACCACCATGCTGCCTAACTTTTTGATTTTTTGTAGAGATGGGGGTCTTGCTATGTTGCCCAGGCTGGTCTTGAACTCCTGGCCTCAAGCTACCCTCTCATCTTGGCCTGCCAAAGTGCTAGAATTATAGGCATGAACCACCGCACCCAGTCATTCCCCGGTTCTCTAGCCAGAAGCCTGGGGAGTCACCTAGGACATCTCTGCCATGCCCACCACTCAGAACTCCCCATAGCTTGTCAGTTCTACTTCCTGGAAAGCTGCCAAGCCCCCCACATCCCTGCCTTGACAGCTGCTCCTGAGAATCCAGACACCCTGGCTCTCATCTGGATCTCCCCAGCCACTGCCAAGCTGGCTTAACTCTTTCTGTCAACCTGGGTTCTTCCCAGCTGTCAGAGTAACCTCTTGGCAAAATGCACATGGGATATGTGTGTGGAAGGTGAAAGCCTGCGACTGTTTTCAGAGGGAGGCACAGATTCCCGGGAGAGCAGGTATGGTAGCCCGCTACAGCCCCCACCTTTTGTGGCCTGCCGTTCAGAGACCTGTGTGCTTCCTTTAGGAGATAGCGCTGGCCTTGCATAAAATACATTTTTCTTCCACTGTATCAGTGGGGACATCCTGACATCTCACCCCGTGAAAACATCCAGCTGCAAACTCAGGATCTCAGGGAGCCCTTGGTCAGTTGGGCACCTGCAACCTAACAGCAAAGAGAAAGCACCCTCATGGCAGAGGAGTGGAGAAAAAACAACCCGCCCCCCGCCGACCACAGCAGAACGCAGCCAGCAGTGGGCTCACACCCCCAGCAGGACAGCGAGGCCGCCACCTGACTGCAATACGTGCCTGGGTCCGCACCCTGGTCAGCCGCCCCTCCTCTCTGGGTGACACCCCTTTCTATTGCCCTCCTCAGCCAACCTGGGTGCCCCGCCATACAGGACACCCCTTCCATGGGTCAGGCCTTGAGGCAGTCCCAGAACTGGTGGCTTGATGTGGGGTGAGAGCTGAGGAATCCCTCAAGGGTTACACAATTGCCATCCCCTGTGCTTTTGGGTAGGAGTTAAGGTGATGGTGTGATTATTTAATAGACTTATTTAGGTTTCAAAATCTAAACTCCTGTCAGTTCTGGCTAGTAATCAAAACCAGTCCATCAACAACAACAGAAAAATCATCAATCCGTAGCATGTGTTGGGATCCAGAGTGGAGCTTTCTGTTCCCTAGCAACAGAATTCAGGCTGCGCTCACCCCCCATCCTCAATTTCCATCTTAGTCTCTTTCTCCAGGCCTCTGGAAACAAGGCCGGGATGGGGCTGGACCAGGCACCTGCCCTTGCCTTCGGACTGCCCGGGGGTGGTGTCTTTGTAACCATCTCAAGGTTGCTATCCCAGGGAGACCCCATCTCTTCAATCTGATCTCAGACCCCACACCCCACCCCCGACCTCCCCACTCCTTGGGTCCCTCTACTTGTAACCTGGAGTGGAGAATTCACCTTTTCTAGCATCACCGTTTTCAGACTCTCCACCATTCTGGGCTCCAAGTTGTAAGCACCAAGGGCTCCCCTTCCATTCCCTTTCTCTGGAAATATTCAGCATGCAATGAACCAGGCACTGCTCTCCCATAGCTCAAGGTTCCCTGCCATAGGCCTAATGTTGTGGCCACAAAAACCTCAGTGTCTGAGTTCCTGGATACGGCAGGCTGGGTACCACACTGCCACCCTTCTCCTCTGCCTGGGAGCCCTCCCCAGCCACCCCATCGTCACCACGGCCCCTGTCCTTTGGCAGGAAGGCTCCAATGTACCCTCCCAAAGTCAAGGTAGACTGCATCTCTCTTTAAACCATATTTTTTAAACAAAGAAAATTACTGTAAACCAAGTTATTGGGTGGGCAACCAGCATTTCAAAAATGAATTAGGATGGAATAGAAAACATCAGAGTATTGTTGGGGTAAATACTGCTCCGGAAACTTTCACTCCAAGCATGTGTGTGCATGTGTGTTCAAGCATGTGTGCGTGTGTGTGCATGTGTGTTCGCGTGCGTGTGTGTTCATGTAAGTGCGCATGTGCATATATGTGTGCACGTGTGTGTGTTTGTCCTAAGGATGGGACCTAAAGGGCTTGGAAACCAGTCTCCTGGAAGCCCTCACTGGCACACACCTTGCTGCGCTCTAGAGCATGATTTTAGGGTAAATGTTCCTTCCTTCTGCTCCGAGGGTGCTCTCTTTTCCCTCCCACTGTGACACTTGCCACATTGCACTGGAATTGTTTGTTTCCTTGTCTGTTTCTCAAACTGACTGCCACTTTCCGGGGGACAGAAAATCTAGGTCTTAGTGGCTTCCCCAGTCCCAGTGCCTGGCCCAAGTAGGTGCACAATAAAGAGGTTGAATGAAGGAATGTCTGGCACAGGAGTTCGGAATGGACAGGATGACCTGGAATCTGTAACATTTTAAAAGCCACATCCTTTTTAGCAGGAAAAAAGGCTTCAATGAAAGGAATGAACTTGTCGAGGTGGAGACCTGGGCATCGATGGTGGCTCCACGGAATCCCATTGAGGGAGACCCTCCCTGCCAGGGTGCCAGGCCTACCCAGCACATCCAGAGGCAAGGGGTGTGCCCCTCATGGCCACCCCAAAGTTGTCAGGAGCCCCAACTTCTGCAGAATCACCTCCCTGCCAGGAAAGAGAGCGGGGAGAAGCTGCAGTTGAGAGGATACTAAACAGGAAAGTCGGTGTTCTAATTAAACAGGACTGAAAATTGATGGGAGAAAACAAGCATGGACACAATCATATTAATGCAAGAATCTCGTCAGAGCCCCTGGCAAGGACGCTTCAGCGCACATCAACCACTGGGACGGGGGTTAGAGGACTTACAGTGAGAGGCTGCCTTTCTTTGCTCAGTTTCTCCTAAAGTGTTTGTGTGTGTGGATGAGAAGGTATGTGTGTGTGTGTGTGAGACAGAGAGAGATTCAAGGAAAATACATGTGTGTGCGTGTGGTGCAGTGTGTGCGTGGGGCGTGAACGCTTACATGCATGAGTTGTGTGTGAGTGTAGGGCTGTGGACAGTCCACATCCCTTCACCTCCCTGGACCAGGCCTCAAGATGAAGGCATGATGCTTCTTCTCCCTGCTCGCTCAATCTGACTCGTAGGCCCTCTACTGGCTCCTCAGAAAAGGGTCTCCAGCTCCAAAAGAACCTCCTGGGGTGCTCAAGCCCCCAGCCCTATGCAGGATGGAGAAGATCTTGTGAGTTCCAGAGGAGGGGTTCTATTAGCCGTGTGCACGAACCTGCAGGAAGGGAGAGCTTGGGGCGCTGCTGTGGCAGGTACTGGCAGGGGCCAGAGCCTCTCCAGGCAGCAGGGCCATCTGGGCATCCCGGACTGGGGAGCCTATCTCCTGGGCTGTAGAGGGAGGTGCAGATGGGACATGACAAGAAGGGTTGGAGATGGGGAAAGTGTCCTTGTGTCCTTACAGGGCTCACTTTTCCCATCCTCAGCTTGTTATAGGAGTGAACATGTTTTGCAGATGATCACTGACTATGCAAGTAAAATAAATTGCAATCATTGTCATCCTGCTCAGAAAACCCACCTCGACAGGACCAGTCCCGGGACTGGGAGCCCAGAGACGCCACCGACAGCTGGTCGTGCAGGGACTCCAGGGAGATGAACCAGGAGGGCAAGCACGGGGCAGTGGCAGAGGTGCCCGAGTAGAGTGATCCTAGGGCAGAGGACAGAGGGAATTTAAGTGCCTGTGCCTGGCAGTGCCGCCCCGGGTGGAGGAGGAGCCCTCATGGGCGCTGGGCCTCCGATGAAGGGTGACTCTCCTGGGGTCTGAGGCTGTGCTCCCAGTGCACTCAGGGACCCCACTGCACAAGCCCGATTTGGGGTGACAGGGCACACCTAGGGAACAGGCCCAGAGCACCCTCTCCTTGGAATAAACTCCAGATCCAAGTCCCAGAACCCACCTTAGGAGGCGTCTGCCGCCCCCGTCCCCTCCCCAGCCTTCCAGGCCCTGGCTGCAGTGCATGGGGACGCGGAAGGCCCAAGTGCAGGAACTTCACCTGGCCCGGCCGTCCTCCCCGCTGGGGGCCCAGGCTGCGGGCGCGCCAGGCCGTCTCTGTCGCCATCCAGAGGAGCGGCTTGGGCGCGGCGTACCCTCTGCCAG
>NW_012115244.1:2390818-2426112 GCF_000951035.1 Colobus angolensis palliatus | reverse complement strand
GGGGGGTGACCGCCGCGGGCTCCCGGTTGCCTGGGGTGAAGGGTGGGGGGTGGCTTGTGCCCCTGCCGAGGCTCCAGGCGGGTGGAAGGAGGGGTGGTTGGAGTCCCGTGTGCAGACTCCAGCCTCGGCGCTGGGGAGAGTGCTCAGCATCCCGGGGCACGTTCGCGGCTGGTGGGGTAAGTGGGGGCTGCTCAGCGTCCCGGGCACAGGCTCTGGCCCCGGATGGCGCGGGCTGGTCGGCTTCAGCTCCGGGAGCTCAGGCTTCTCGTCTTCAGCAGGAGAAAAGGACGGGTGCTGGGGAGTACCTGTCATGGAGAATTGCCATGGGCGCGGGAGGTGATGGAAAAATATGGATTCTTTACAAAAAAAAAAAAAAAAAAAGACCAGCACCAAACCTCCCTCCACAGACACCACCTCCTCCAGAGCCCCGGGCCTCCAAGCTCCCAGTCTGATCCGATCCTTCCGCTGTCGCCAAAATGAGAGCACAGTGGCCAGGGAGACCCAGGCAGCCGCGGGATCGGCCTCCGGAGTCCTGGGACAGCCCAGCTCGCCAGGATCGCGAGGGAAACCTGGGGCCCAGAGCAGGAATTGTCCTACTTGCTTCAGCGCGGTTTGCATTTCCCTAGAATTGCTGTGGCACCGAGCGGGGAGGGGTCGCCAAGCCTGGGGGTCTCAACCGGAGCTGCCCCGGCAGGTGAGGCCACCCTGGGTGCGCCGGAGTCCCTGGGAACTCACTGGCTGGCCGGCTGCAGGGAGGACAGGGAGGAGGGTCTGGGGGTTTGAGCGACATTTGTGCCTGTCCCCGAGTTTTCCGCTGCCGTCACAGTGCCTGCAGGGGTATGTGGGGGGATTCCCTAGAAGACCCCCAAGCAAGGCTTCCTAGGAGATGTAGAAAGGGTTAATGGCAGGTAAACTGCGCTGAAGAGGAGGCATTTGAATGCACTTCCTGGTGGCATCTCCAGAGAGGGAGAGGGGGCTCATTCAGCAGTGTTTGGAGAGGGACTATAGTGCCCTGAGCCCACTATAGGTTGCCCATCCCTGGCTGGCTGCTAGAACCCAGGACAACACCTCACCTCCAACCCCTAGCAGCTCAGCAGGTGTGGAAAAGAACAGCTGCTAATTGTTGCTAAGTACTTGACACCAGGGCCCTGTGGCTTCAACACTGCACTTCCCCAGCCCGTGAGAAGGGAGGTACACACGGTCTCAATACACACAGCGTCAGCCCTCTGCCACCCTGCGCTGCATCCTCAATCCTAAGGTGTCAGCACGTTGTTCATCCGGATGGCTCACACCTTCCTGAGACTGTCGTCTGCTCTGCCGAGTCCTGGTGTCCCGGCGCGGACATCTGAGCCTGCTGCTTAGACACACTGAGGACGGGAGATCTGGTTTCCACATTCATCCCTCCTCCTTAGGAGGCCTCCCCAGCGTTCTGGAAACAGCCCTTAGCCAGGACAAGGACAGTTGGTAAGAAGGTATTACCAGAATAGCAGAAATAATTAATAACAGAAGCTTGGGTGAAGCACTGTTATGGCTGTTTCCATCTCCGTGTAATGGAATAATTGACAATAAGGGACACACCCCATTACACCAGAAATGTACTTGGAGAAATTAAAACATTTCAATAAAATACAAAATAGACATAATAATAATTGATAGCTTGGAAATGCAGTCCTAGAGAAAAAGAAAAATTCCCCCCCTTTTGTTTAGAACCGATAAAGCAAATGAAATGCAAATTAAACAGTTCCTACGATTTTCATTCTTTCTTCCAATATATCTGGGATGAAGAAGAATAGTTTGTATTCCTGTTTGTAAATTGTTTTTGTCATCAGTAAGGATTTTTATTACTCAAAATGTCTTTGTGTTATGAAGCAGATATATTTGTATCATATTAATTAGGGAAACTGATAAGTATCATACAGGGTTCAATTATCCTGCCTATTAAATCTGTGTGTTTCTCTGCAGCACACAAGGTGCTGGCTTCCTGGCACAGCTAAGAGGAAACTGGATTCTTTCTTGGCCTGGTTTTCTGTTGGGGGGATTCTACTGTTCTTGGCCCAGTGAGAGTCCGGCCTTCTTTCTTTCCCATGTGCTGGTATCCATATATAAGGAGATGGGCTCCACCATCTGGCTGGAGATAGACCTGCAGTCCACCAATTAGGCTAGTTGCTATAGTGACACAGCCTTGTCATTTTCTCCTCCTGGGGAAGAATTGCCAGGAGACTCAAACAGGGGAAGGGGCCCCGGATGGCTCACTTTAAAATGCATGCTCAGTGGTCTGAGACCATCACGGTGACAGCAGGCTTGGTTTCTTCCGCGGCCGGTGCTGCCCATGAGGGTTGGATGGTTGGTGATGAGTTGACTTGCGTGATGATGAGCTTTGACGGGGAAAGTTGAAGCTCTTCTCCTTTTGGTCTGAGGAAACCCCTCTGGGTGTGGCTTACAAAGAGCTGATATAGGTTGTTTTCCCCTTAGCGTATTTGGAGTAGAGAAGTCTGTCTGCCTAGATGTACCTCTTGCCTAGATGTGGAATGGGACCTCTTGACTCAACTAGACCTGGTTGAGGGTGTTCTGTGCCCGCCACTGAAGATGTGATCTTTCCACCCTGGCATCTAGAATAGAACAGCAGCAAGGGAGAGAAGTGAATGATGACCTGAGGTAACTCCCTATGACACCTAAGCACTGACTCGGTCCTTGTGTGCAGTGTTGAAATCAAAGGTGAAGGACACTCTGCACTAGCCTAGATTCCATGTCCCCTCTTCAGCACGAGCAGGTGGATGGTGGGGACCCAGACTGTATTTCAGCATACCAGGGAGAGTCAGGAGGAGAGACACATTTGCTACGTGCTGGACATGGAAATTTCCAAATAAATGCCGTCAACCCTGAGCTGTACCTTCC
Source organism: Colobus angolensis palliatus (assembly GCF_000951035.1). Lineage (NCBI taxonomy): Eukaryota > Metazoa > Chordata > Mammalia > Primates > Cercopithecidae > Colobus > Colobus angolensis. Next base: position 2,423,217 of record NW_012115244.1, on the reverse strand, counting down.
AGTTAAATCTCATGTCCTCAGCTACAACTATGAGAAGAAATTACAAACAACGTTGGAACCGTTTTGAATCCATTAGAATCCTAACTGAGCGGAGGTACTCTGGCGTTGCATTTCCTTTATAAATACAATTTATTGCATATTTAGGAGTGATTAGAATATGTCACTTTCCTGCTGTTCAAATTTTGTTCTGGATTCTCGAAGAGGTAAAACGGAAAACACTGGAGGCTTAATGGAGTGGTGCCATTCAGAAGTTTATTTCTCATCTTTTTTGAAAAAATTCTCACTGCGTTTTTATTCGATGGATTTGGAGCACAAGAAGATGGTCTGTTTGTTTCTTTCAGCTCCATAAATATAAATTATCAGTCTCTGGGATTTCTTTTAGTCGACATCCAGGCCCTAGGCTCAGTGAGGAAGAGGCAGGTTTGCCCCCTCACAGGATTTACCCATGCAGGGACCCCTGGGGGAAGGGACTTCTGAGCGGCTCTGGACAATATCCTGGAGAGCAGCATCGACTCCTGGGGATCCTGGCCGTGCCCCACTGTCCCCTCCCACCCTCCACCCCTGCTCTTTCACTGAGATAGGACCAGACGGGTGTCTACACTCTTCCACTGTCCACACAGGTGTCACGCTCCCGCCTGCGCCCGTTCTGCTGGACCTCCCTGAGGCCAGAGGACACTCGAACCCAAGAAGGGGGCTCCACCTGATGGGTCTCTTCCACACCAGGCTCCCCAGCTAAGTTCTGCCCGAGAGTTCTGAGCTCAGGATCTGCCACTCGACATGCTCAGAATGAAATATGTAGATCAACTTTTGTGGCATGAAGCATTTTCAGGTGACTTTTATGGGCGTAATTATGGGAAAATGTTATGATAATGTGGCACTAGAAAAGGGAAGAAAAGCAAAACATTAAAATCCCCATTTCTTTATATAGCCTCGCATCTGTGCCGATTTAGAAGGGCTCACTTTTGCATTAAAATGTGGCGCTCCGGAGTTAATGACCTCTACAGATTGCCACCTGTCACCCGGAGCACTGTCAGAGATGGTCCGGCCCCAGCGTTCAGGGCAGAGATGGACAAGGAGGACCAGAATCTGATCAGGTGGCCAGAGTGAGCACCGGGGTGTGGAAAACCCTATAGACTGATGACTGTTTGTTGGGGGAACTGTCATTGAGGCTGTCTCAGGCGCCTGTGCAGGTTCAGGTGCAGGGGGCCCGTAGCGTCTGGTGTGCCCTTTCTTTATTTTATTTTTTTTTGAGACGGAGTCTCGCTCTGTGGCCCGGGCTGGAGTGCAGTGACCGGATCTCAGCTCACTGCAAGCTCCGCCTCCTGGGTTTACGCCATTCTCCTGCCTCAGCCTCCCAAGTAGCTGGGACTACAGGCGCCCACCACCTCGCCCGGCTAGTTTTTTGTATTTTTTAGTAGAGACGGGGTTTCACCGGGTTAGCCAGGATGGTCTCAATCTCCTGACCTCATGATCCGCCCGTCTCAGCCTCCCAAAGTGCTGGGGTGTGCCCTTTCTTAAATGCTGCCTTGCACATAATCCCGGGGCTTCTCCATTGACAAGGGCCCCCTGATCTGCCCCCAGTGTCGATGGTTTCTGTGGAGGCCCTGGGTGGGCCTGGAGGCCCGGACAGCCCCACTGGAGCCCAGGAACAGCAACTCCAGCCATCCCGCTCCTCCCTTCCGGACTTCTCCGCCCTGGAATGTGCTAAGACTCATGGTAGCAGCACAAGCTGCCTTGCTGCTGGGCTTTCCAGAAACGGGCCTGGCAGCTGGTAGCAGATCTGGGCGACTATTCTCGTCTCTCCTTCACCCTAGCGAATGTGGTAGAGGGCTCCCTGAGGCTTTGTAGCGTTTACTTATTTATTAAAATGGCTGGCAGGAATCGGGTATGGAATTACTTTTATCTCCAACTAGGCGAGCAGGACGCCTCTGGAATCCCCTGGTCCTCCTGGCTCCAGGAAGGCTGAGTTCCAGCGTTGTATGCCAGCGGTATCCTGCAGGACAGTGGGTCTGGGCCCAGTGGGGTGGCAGCCCCGCAGTGAGTCTCCCTGGAAGAGGCATCCCTGTCCCTTGGCATGTCACTTACCATGGGGTGAACCTTCGCTTTGGAGGGGCCTGGCTCTGCAGATCTCCTTCCAGCACTGCTTGAAGAAGGCAGGAGTGGTGGAACTGGCTGCAGGCTTGCGGGTGAAGCTGGAGACATGGCTTCCAGGGTATTCATTTAATTAGTCTTGGGTGAGCTCCAGCCATGCGCCAAGCCCCGGGGACAGAGATGGTCACTCTGCTGGAGCTGGCATTCCAGAGGGGAGAGGACAGTCAGTTGGCACAAAGCAAAGGCCGAAGATGATGGGGGAGCAGCCTGGGCTAGGCCCCTGTGTTCTGGTGGGTTCTTCACGCTACCCTTCTGTGTCCCAACCCAGCTGCCACCTCAGAATGTCAGGGACCTCCCAGAGGTGGTGAGGGGCAGCCCAAGGTCTAGCTCTGGATCTGGTTTCCATCTGGGGAACCTCCTCTGTCCTTGTTCTCCCTTCCCTGGGCTCCCCGTGCCCCTGGCCCTGCACCTAGCCGGCTTGTCCATTCCTTGTCCCGAAGACATCTTGCCTGACCTCTCTCTGTCTGGGCCACTGTCACTTGAGACCTTACACCTGCTCTCCCTCCTGAATGTAGCAGCATCATCCTCAGTGGCTTCTCCGCCTCCAGGCCCCTGCCCTGCACCATAGCTTCCCTTGGAAGGACCCGGCTGCCTTCGACCCTCCTCCCCAGCTCTCACCCTCTCCCCTGGCTCACCACACTCAGGGCACCCAAAGCTGAGCCCCCTTGCCCAGGTGGGAGTCTCTGTCCCTCTGTCCAGCCCTGCAGTCCAATCCTGAGAGCAGCCTCTAGCCTACAGAGCCTTCTAGAAGCTTCCCAGGAAGTTGGCATATGCTCATTCCCCTCCCACATACTCCAGGTCGGACATAGGTGCTGTGGTGCTTCTACCGCCCGTGAAGGCCCGTCTTACTCCCTAAATGCTGTGGATGCAGGAAGGCGTGGTGAGTTAGGCCAGAAAGTGCCCCCCTCATGTCTTAGAGGATCCCTTGCTCCCTGAGGCGTCCCCTGGGCATGCATCCCCATCCCCTCTCCAGTGCTGTGCATGTGTGTTTTGGTGGCTGCTGTCAGGGTCACTTTCTGCCTTGTCTTGGGCTCTGAGTTTGAGGCATGGCTGATGGCCTCGGGAGACTGAATGTGGGCTCTCTGGGCAGACGCTTCTTGGTCACAGCACCTGCTGGTCAGTGAGCTGTACGGTGAGGCAGCCTCAGGGAACCTCCCAGCCTTCAGTGTGCTGAAGCTCCGGAAGGTCATGTGGACGTGGAAACCTGTCTATACATAATGTCAACCCCGCAGGCAGAGGGGCCAGGGGAGTCGGGGATGCCTGGTCAGCTGTGGGGGACAGAGGAGGGCCCACTTGTGGTAGGTGATGTCTTCTGACATCACCCACCCCACCCAGAACTGGGCACAGAGGGGTCTGGCTCCACCCCTGCTGGAACTGCCTGCTTGTTTGGGGCGCTGTGTGGTCCTGGTTTGCAGGTGCACCGCAGGGAGGGTCGTGAAGGTCCAGCCATCAGGGACCCTGGTTTCCTGGGGGTTAACAAGGCGTCGGCTGTGCCACCTGAAGGCACATGCAGGGACCTGTCTCGCCCACAGCATCTTCGTGCTTGGTTCAGGATCTCTGAATGAATATAGGAAAGAAAATACAGGGGCCCACAGCGTCTTCGTGCTTGGTTCAGGATCTCTGAATGAATATAGGAAAGAAAATACAGAGAAAGCAAGACCGCTAACACAGTAACAGGCTGCTGTGCTTGCATTTCATCCTTCAGAAACAGGCTTGGTGCCCCCTCACCTCCCAGCCACCAGGGGAGGAGCGGCTGGACTGGAGGCCTCCTCCTTAGGGGGAGCGGTGGGGCCGGTCCCGCACAGGGACTGCAGGCCCGCCTGACTCCGGGTCTGGGCTTCTTCCCGGTGCCAGCTCCACTTCCCACGGGCTTGGGGGTCCCCAGCAGTGGCCCATCCATGGAAATCAGCCCTGCCAGGGACCGAGGCCCCGTTCCGCCCCCGCCTGCAGTGTTCCAGGCGGCGCCGTTCTTCCATCTTCAGGGATGCTCTGCTGCTCTGCTGCCTCGCTGCTGGTTTCTGGGCCAGCCCCTTGCCCGTTTCTGCACTCGTAGACCATCTCTAGAAAAGATGGCATTTCCGCCTCAGCACAGCCAAGATGCTTGAAAGAGGAGATGAGTCCAGTGGCTAGGGGTCATCAGTCTGGGCATAGGCCTGGGGGCGGGGCTGAGGGTAGGGGCGGGGCTGGAGGCCTGGAGGTGGGGCTGAAGAGAGGGGTGGGGCCCACCTGGAGGCGGGGCTGTGGGTAGGAGGGGCTGCAAGCCTAGGGGTGGGGCTGCAAGCCTGGGGGCGGGGCTGAAGGGGCAGAGGCTGGAGGGCTGCTGTCCTCTGGCAAACTAAGTCTCCTGGATTCCAAAGGTATCTTTGGTTCTGACAGTTTGATTAATAATAATAATAATAATAATAATAATATGTGGAATACCTTGGGAGAGCTCAGAATTGGTAGGTATACTAGTAGGACTTTTCTCGTTGCCAGAGAGGAAAACTCACATCTTCTTTTTGGCCTGTTTTTCTGGACTCCTACAGTGACAGCTCCCCAATCCTTGTTCTCCTTAAAGTTGCACTTGTTCCAATTTCCCCCTAGTTCAGGGTTTCTCAGGGCAGCACTAGGGTCATTTGGGGCTGGGCCATGCTCTGTGGCAGGGGGTCTGCCTGTCCATGGCGGGGCTTTCAGGGTGCCCCGGCCACCCCCATTCGATGCCACTCCCAGTTGTGACAACCAGAGGTGTCTCTGGACCTTGCTGCCTGTCCCCCGGGACAATCAGCCCACCGGGAACCCTGCTCTAGCGCGTCTGTACCTTGTCTGTGGCCCCAGCAAATGCACTTGCGCTGGTATTTCCTGGGGTGAACTCAATACCAGCGGGGTGGCAATCTTATAGTTTCTGGGTTTCTCCACTTCTGCAGCTGGGCAGGCCAGCGTGGGGGTTAGAGGAAGTTCAGCCCAAGTCCCTGTCCCGTGCGGGTCCTTTGCCTCCCGTGACTGTTTCTTTCTGCAGAGACAGTTCCTGCAGGCTCAGTACAGCCCCTCCCGGACCGGCGGAGCTGCTGGAAAGGCTGTCTGCCGGGAGGGAGGTGTCTCTGCACGTTTCCACACACTTCTGTTTCCAGAGCTTGGAACCAGCACAGGGTTCACGAGTTGCTTGCAATCTCTTCTCTGTCTTAATTTCTCCACATTTCACATGTAACCGTGCTGCCGGTGGTGATGAAGCCATTTAGAGGCAATCAAACACTCCCGCACCGACGGCAGCGCCCATCAGCCCTTCCCCGCATCTTCCTGCTTGTTTCATTACGCTCGCCTTTCCAGGAGGTGGCTGGGTCCCCAAGTGTGAATGTGGAGATTTCTGTGGTGTCTAGAGCCCGCATTTCCTAAATGGATTTCTCCCCCAGGAAGTTCTGCTCTGCTGGTGGGACCCTTGGTTGCCTAGAGTTTGCTTTATGTCCATCTCTGTGCCTCCCCCAGCCTAGCACCGACGTGCCCTTCTGTTCCAGCCAGCTCCCCTGACCCTGGTCCCTGGTTCTGGGTCCCTGGCTGAGCTCAGGCCCCATAGGGCCCTCCGCAGGGAGGTGGCGCCGGGGTCAGCCGGCCTGTCCTGGTAGAGCTCTCAGCTCCACTCTGCACTGGATGCCACCTCCTGACAGGCAGGCTATTCTTGTCCTGTGGGCAGCCTCCTGCCTGGGGCAACCTCCGCCACCCCCAACCTTTGTTGCTGAGTCAGGATTTTCTGTTTCCAAGGCCCTCTTCCTCCCCTCTTCTTAGGGCAAGGTGGACCTTCCCTCCCGGGTCCCCGTGTCATGCATGTGGTGGGCAGGGGCGTGGAGTGTGCTTCTGTTATGTGGTGCAAATGTGCATTCCGGTGTGTTAGACAGCACTCCCAACACACACACACCCCCACGAGTCTGCCTGCAGCTCCACATCTGGTCAGCTGGAACCGCACCTCCCTTTGTATCCTCAGACTCCTTGTGTCTTAAACCAAAGCCACCTTCTGTTCCGTTCAAACTCAGCAATTCCCGGAGACCCCTTGGCTTGGTAAGATGAGGGGAGGTTAAGCCTTTTCCTCTTTGGGCCTCAGTTTTCCAGAAATTGATGGTGCTCACTGTCTTCCAGACCCTCAGTTTTAGGATGACAATACCGGAGGTGACGCAGCAGGGTTGCACAGTTCTGTATCAGCGATCCCAGCCTGGGACTCCAAGGCCCCACAGTGCAGACGGCAGGCTCGCCTGGGCCCTGACCCCGCTCCCCGTCCCTGACCAACACCAGCTTAAAGCGATGCTTGTTTGCTTTTTGCTTCAGCTTCACGGGCTGAGGGACCGATGGGATTTTGCTCGTAGTTCACACAATGAAGTTGAAACATTGCTCGACAAACACCTCTAGTGTGTTTTCAAACAGGGGACAGGTCGCCTGGGCCACTGTGGTGCAAAGTGAGCTTGCACAGACGGGTGACCAGGTGTCCCTGAGCACACAGTGCGTGCTGGCCTCCTTGGGGTGAGCAGCCCCGATGCTGCTGAGGAGGGAGGGGGTGTGGAAGGCGCCAGGCCCGCAGGCGGGCTGTGCTGTCCGCCTCTTCTCGGCTGAGCTGGAGAGTAAACCCTGTGAAACACGCATACTTAGCAGGCCTGACTGGCGCTTCCCGTGACGACGTGGTTAATTGGCAAGTGAGTCACCAGTATCTAGCTGATAGTAGCACTGGGGGACTGGCTGACATCGCACTGTGTCCCAGAACCCAGCCTGCCACCACCGCCTCGGGCTCCTGGATGCACAGACAGGGCTGGGGGACTCAGGAGGTAGGGATGGGCCTGGTGCTGCTCAGGTAGGGACTGGTGCTTGGTACATGTGCTGTTTGCCATGGAAGGAGCTCATGGGAGGAGCTGGGGCATGCTTGGGGTCCTGTCAGGGGCACATCTTTGAAGGTCAGCCTCAAGGTCATCTCCCACTGACTGCCCGAGGCCCCTTCCATGGGCATGGCCACTGTGTCACTGTCACCTCCAAACTGGCCAGCCAGGCCTTCCCAGGGCATCTGGCCCTGCCTCCCTTGTCACCCCCACCCTTCCTCCGCCACCAGACATTCTGAGCCACTGCCTTTCTTGGACTGTGAGTGGCTTTGCCTCCACCCTGGTGAGCCCCTCCCTCCCCGCTGCCATAATACTGGCTCATGCTCCAAGTCCGTGAGGAGCTGTGGCCTGTATGCATGAATTTTTTTTTTTTTTTTTTTTAAATGGAGTCCCGCTCTGTCGCCCAGGCTGGAGTGCAGTGGCCGGATCTCAGCTCACTGCAAGCTCCGCCTCCTGGGTTTATGCCATTCTCCTGCCTCAGCCTCCCAAGTAGCTGGGACTACAGGTGTCCGCCACCACACCCGGCTAGTTTTTTGTATTTTTTAGTAGAGACGGGGTTTCACCGTGTTAGCCAGGATGGTCTCGATCTCCTGACCTCGTGATCTGCCTGTCTTGGCCTCCCAAAGTGCTGGGATTACAGGCTTGAGCCGAATGCATGGATTGATTGGGGTGGGGCCTACTCTCTCAGGCACCGGGCACCTTGGGTCAGCCCCCGAGGCCTTCAGTGTGCCCAGGCCTGGCTCCCCAGCCTGCTCTGAGCAAACCCAAGGCCCATTTGCCATTTAGTTTTTGGTGCATTTTCCCGCCCTTGCTGGGTGGTGTGCTGCAAAGGCTCGCAGCATGAACTTACGTGACTGCCTCTGCTTCCCTCCTGGATGCCTTCCTGGTCCTGGCTCATCTCTCCAGGGGAAGGGGCAGTCGGGGTTGCCTGGGGAGAGGTAGTCGGGGGTGCCCAGGTAGAAGTAGCTGGGGGTGCCCAGGGAGAGGTAGAGGAGGGATGCGGACACAGGTGGGAAGGGCTTGGAAGGCTGAGTTCTGCTGACCTCTCAGGCCTCATGGGCCCCAGGGAATCTGACGGAATGCAGTAATGGAAACTGGGATGGAGACACAGCCCAGGAGGGTGCCAGCATCTCCTTTCCTGTCCGCTGGAGGCCGCAAGGGTGTGGCAGAGTGAGGGCTGAGCCAGGCCGGTGAGTGTGGCTGCCCTTCTCAGCCCCTCTCTGTGCCCTGGAGGGTGCATCTGTCCCCACACTACACCCAGAGCTGCAGCCCAGCACCCAGGCTTCCTGATGTCCCCAGAATGGTTTTCTGAAACAATAGGCAGAATGGAGGAGGTGCAGAGATGGGGTGTGTGGTCACTTCAGGGCACCCCATCCATTCCGCCCCATGCTACCTGCCTGGTCTTCTGGTTTTGAACTTAAAGCTGGAGGGGCCGGCGAACGCTGTCTGTGTGGGTTCTTCCAATGTCATTTCTGCCAGCCTGTGGCCCACCTGCTCTGTCTACCAGGATGGTTTTCACCTGATGTTTTAGAAAAATAGATAACAGTTTTACGACAATGAACATCTCAGAATTTACTTATTTCTTTTTAAAAGTCCACTGGATAACAAGAAGACTGAGGAGTCTCCCTGTCCTGGTTGACCTGCAAACAAATCTGCTTGGAGCTTTGTTGAGTCCAGTGGTCTGAGATTAACATACAATGGGATTGGGCTGGGAGAGAACCTAGTTTGTTGTCATTTCGGTGTCTTGTGTGTATTTGGTTTTATTAAATGTTGAGGCACTTGTTCTAAAGCATGCCTGGGGCTCAATGCCCATTTCTGGGGGACCTGAGCCTTCCGGGAATGCTTTTGTGTTAGGCTTTTGCAGCAGTTACAGTGCTAATGGCTCCAAAACTTCTAACGTTTTGGACTGCTGCTCGGACTCGGGAGTGGCCTCTCTTTGGAATTTCTTTTTTCTTTTTATTGAGATGGAGTCCGGCTCTGTCTCCCAGCCTGGAGTGCAGTGGCGTGATCTCGGCTCACTACAACCTCCGCTCCCAGGTTCCAGTGATTCTCCTGCCTCAGCCTCCTGAGTAGCTGAGACTACAGGCATGCACCACCACACCTGGCTAATTTTCGTATTTTTAGTAGAGACGGGGTTTTGCTACATTGGCCAGGCTGATTTCAAACTCTTGACCTCAGGTAATCCGCCTGCCTCGGCCTCCCAAAATGCTGGGATTACAGGCGTGAGCCACCATGCCTGGCCAAGAGCGGCCTCTATTTCAAAAAGACACTTTTGCTGTGCTTTCAAACGGCTTCTCTTCTGTAGCACTCCATTCCCTGATAGCACATCCCAGAATGTAGCTGAATACCACCAGTGGGTCGTATAGGACTCATGTTCATTCCCTGGTGCTAATTGATGCTTCTTGGCTCCTGCCCTGCAGAAGTAGAAGGATGTGGGTCCCAGAGCCACGCGGGACCTTCCCGTGCTCTTCTGTGCAGTCATCCGTGAGTCTTGTTGGCTCATTTTCGGGGTTCTGTAGCTGTGTCGGGAGGCAGCGGGTGGCTCCTCTGTGCTGCCTCTCTGAGGAGGGCTGTCCCATCACCAGGGCTCTGCCACGTGTGCGAGCTGGAGAAGGCAAGGGCTTCCGGAGAGAAGAGTTCTAGCTGCCCCTGGGAAGGACCTCGGGAGCACGGGTGGGGTGTGTGCATTTGCTGAACACGTGAGTTGTGAAAACCGTCTGGTGCCAGGTGCTTGGGAAGCCACTGACTTGTGGGCCCCTGAGGGCAGATGCATTTGTCCTGGTGTCCCTCTTGCTTTACCCCAAGCATATTGTGGACAGCCCTTGCCAGAGCAGATGTGGACTCATGAACTTGGAAAGGTTTCAGAACCCACAGCCTAGAGACGGGGGCTCCCCACATGGAGGAAACAGCAAAACATGTCACCAAAAGTGCCAGGGACAGTGGAAGCTGGTAGCCAAGGGCTTCCCAGTCTGTCTCGGCACCTTCTCCTGTTGCCAGCCATGGGCTGCCATCCAGGTACAAACAGAATCTTCAAAAAGACTATACTTTCGTCAAAATTAGTGTTTCATTGATGAAAATAGATGTGCGTTTGCTGAAGGTGGTCATGTTTTGATCTACTTTTGCTTCCATCATTTTGAGGTTCTCAGATGAAAAAGAAAGTGTTTTCGAACACGGGAGAAACTCTAAAAGCCCCAAGTGCCACTGTCCCCATGGTGATGTTAGATGATGCTCACACCCCCATCAGTGCCTCAGATGTCAGGTGGCTTTTGTCTGTCACACTCTGGGAAGGAGCCCGTCCTTCCCACCACGCACCAGCACCACGGGACCCCGAGTGTGTGGGGTGCTGAGCAAGCTCAGGATTGTCACCCAGGACCACACACACACTCTCAGGTGGGCTCCATGAGCCAGGCTGGAACCCTGCTCGTACCAGCACTACGGGACCCTGAGTGTGTGGGGTGCTGAGCGAGCTCAGGATTGTCACCCAGGACCACACACACACTCTCAGGTGGGCTCCATGAGCCAGGCTGGAACCCTGCTCTCTGTATCATGCCTAACGCGGGTTCAACCCCGGAACCCAACACCCAGTTGCTCACTCTTCATTTTTGGTACCAGCGATGGAGTGGGCACTTCTGAGAGACAACAGTGAGATTTGGCTCCCCTGAGCTTTGGGGGGTGCGGGTTGGACTAGAGGCCATCCAGGGGACACTCCCTCGGCTGGCAGAGTGGCCGGGCCACCTTATCTGATGGCTCAGAGATAACCCAGGGTGGAGTCCTGGGGTTTGTTCTCCAGCACTGTATCTTAGTGCTTGTGTTTTCATGACATTGGGGTCATTCTGTTTAGCAAACATCCGTTCTTAATCCAGCCGTGGTCAGGGAGCCCTCCCCATGGAGGGGCTGCCCTGCAGCAGAAAGACTTCTGGGGGCTGGGCAGAGGGGCCGCTGGTCTTGGAGAGGGAGTCCTCTGCTCTGGGTGGCTCACACCGTCATCTGAAGGAGTCCAGTGACATTCTTGTTCTCCTGGGCAGTTGGGCTGGTGAGGGTGTGAGTCTGGGCACCTTGCTGGGTGACGTTTCCCGCATGCTGGTCAGACTGGCTCAGCTTTGTTGTTTGTGGGGAAGGACACAGAGCTTCACAGACTCCTGGGGGTGTGCTGAGGCCTGGAGAGGGGGCTCCCTGTTTGGAGCTAACCTGACCCACTGCCGGCTCTGGCAGGACATGGAAGGCACAAGGTGGTGCTTGGCAGAAAGTGAGTTGAGGTTGTTCCGGGAGCTTATCAAAGCAAGTGGCTCTTCCCTGGGACGGCTCCCCGAATCCCAGACACCCCTGCAGGTGATCGTGTTAGGATCCTTGCCAGCCAGCAGCTGCCAGGGCAGGGTGGGGCAGAGGGGCTACATGGGGCAGCCTTGGGGGGCCTGCCACACACTCCACCCTGCCCTGAGCCTCCTCTGACCTCTGGGGTGTGGCTCTCCCGGCTCAGGGCCACTGTGGATGGGCACTGCTCCCTGCCTGCAGGCCACGCTGGAGCCCGGGACACTGTCTGGGTGAAGTGGGTCAGTGTCTCCAGGCATTCGGGCACCCGTCTCTCAGGAGGGGCCTGCTGAATGCCCTGCCTGCCTGCCGCTTGCTGCGGGGCCTCCTGGGAGACACTTTGGGGACTTTCTCAGGTCCGAAGAGAAGCTTGCCTTAGTCCTATCTACTCTTCACATGAAGCTCTCATGACTCCATCTCCGGACAAGTCACAGCTGCCATCACGGAGGGCTCACCCTGCCTGGCCCCACACTGGCTTAGCTGTTGGCCTTTGGTATTGAACCGGTTGTGTCTGGGGTGCCCTGATGCTCAGGGATCCATCATTTAAACAAAAGTCCATGGCCACTGCTGGGTGCAGGTAGGTGTCTGCACCTCAGAGGCAGGCTTCATGAGCCCCCTTTTACAGAAGAAGATACAGAGGGTCTCAGAGGACCACAGTGGCTCCCTCTTCCTTGAGTGTGCCAGGCCTGGGATTTGAACTTGTGGTCTCCTCTGCTCTGAATCTTGCCATTAAAAGGCCTATGCCCCAGCAGGGCTGTGGAGCTGCATGGCCAGTGGGGCACTGCCACCAGCCTACTGCTTTGTCCACCTGTGGACCAGTGAGGAGCCTCCACCAGGAAGGCATCCTGGGTCACACCCGCGGTCGGCATCTCTGTCTGCAGTGAGCGTCACCCGAAGCATGTCCTGTGCAGCTCTGTCCCCGTCCTGGTGGGCCAGCATCCCTGAGATCACCTTTAGGCTTGAAGATTTCCTGGAGAAACTCACAGGACTCAGAAAAGCCATTACGCTCATGGTGATGGCTCGTTGCTATGAAAGGACACAGATCACCATCAGCAGAGGGAAAGGGCTCCTGTGGACAAGTCCATAAACCATCTGCAGCATAAACTGGTCAGGCTGGCACGGCGTGGTCCAAGGCCTCAGACCCACAGAGACACTCTAATGGGACAGGACATTCCAGGGGCTCAGAGCTCCCTCGCAGGAGCCAGCCCAGGGCCAGTCCTATAGATAGCCCTTTCTATAGATGGCACAGGTTTGTGCACCCCAGGCCAGCTGAGGTCGCCCTTCCCTGCACACCCCACGGGTCTGTCCCTATCTCACTCCCTGTCTCCAGGGGGCAGCCTGTGGCCCTGGGCTGCTGACCTCACCCGGCCCCTCCTCCTGCAGCCCTGTGCTGCTCAGCCCTGGTCATCGTGACCTTTCACGTCTTGCCTTGCTGCCGGACACAGACTTGCCCTTGCTTGGAGGAGAGGTCTGTGGCTGCTCTTTCAGCATGATCTGTGCAGCCTCAGAGCAGAAAAGCTTTTCCCAGCCAGGAACATGGGGTCCAGAACCCTTCCTGCAGCCTTGTGCTCCATGGGGGAACATGGGCACCTCCAGAATCCTCTCTGAAGGGCCCGGCTTGGGGGAGGAGCTTTGTGTGTGTTTCCTTTGGGGACCTAATGTTCTGCTAGGTGTGCAGAACAGTGTGACAGAAACACGGTGTGTCCAGGCTGTACGGCTCTTCCCCGCAGTGGGTTGTCTATCTGAGACCACGGGGGTGACAGGCGGGGCCTTGGAGGATAGGAGCTGGCTTCGTGGGTCTCTGCCTCTGTTCCCTAGCTGTGGTCTCAAGCAGGGCCCCCTGCCAGCCTCTCCTCACCTGTGCAACTGGGATGGCCAAGGCCACCCTCCCAGGCACCGATGAGAGTGAAGAGGGAGCCCAGGGCCTGGGACGCCACTGCACTCAGGGCACACAGCAAATGGACCACAGCCTTTCCTGAGCAGTGATCTCCTCCGGCTGCGGCAGGTGGGGGCCCCAACTCACCAGGATGGTGCAGGAAGCCTCCTGCCATACAGACCTAGGGTGACACCAAATTCACCAACATCCCTGGCACACAGGGAGGGCTGGGAGGGCTAGACACGTCAGCATGTTACACGCTGCTGGATTTCATTCCACTGGTGATTTTGGGACTGCAGAAGGCGTCCCCTCCGGCCCACAGAGGTGGGGGGCCTGGGCACCAAGTGGCGTGGGGAGAACCCTGTGACTGCACCTTACAGGAGGAGTCCGCCAAGAGCCAGGTGACAGCCGCCAAGAGCCAGGTGTGCAGTAGGAGGAGAAGGAGACGGTCAAGAGCCAGGTGTGCAGTAGGAGGAGGAGATGGTCACCAAGAGCCAGGTGTGCAGTTGGAGGAGAAGGAGACGGTCGTCAAGGGCCAGGTGTGCTGTTGGAGGAGTGGCCGGCCAGTCAGGCTGGGGTCAAGCCACAGGGGTAGGACTTGTTGGGAGGGCGTGAGGTGAAGCCCTGGTCCCCTCAGAGAGGCTCCTGTGAACCCCCACTCCAGAGCCCTGTGGGCTGAGAAGTCCTTGGAAAATCTCCAAACATGGCGGCATCTGCCAGGGGCTTGATTTCTCTGAAGGAGCAGCCCTGAGGAACCTTCTGGAATGTGCTCACTGGTTTGCCAGCCCCTTTTGCCCAGCACACCTCCCCAGAGTTGCTTCTGTGGCATCCAGCGTTGTCTTTGGCCCCAGAAAGGGCCCGTTTCCCCATGCAGCCTTATTCAGAGCCAGGATGTGCGCTTGGCCTGCAGAAGAGAGGGCGGACTTTGTCCTAAGGTAGAAGAGGAAGAGGGGGCTGGAAAGAGTCCAGGTGGTCGACTGGGACTGCCCCTCGGGGTCAGTGTGAGGGTGGCCATGTGAGAGGAGCCCCTGCCTGGGAGCCTTTGGGATGGACAGCACCCCCTCCCCAAGGCCAGCGCTAGGTGTTTGAGGAGCTCCGTGGGCCGGGCAGCCGGGGGTTCCCTTTTGGGCATTCCCAGCACGAGACCCGTCTGCAGCCCCGGCCTGGCCCACACCAGCTGCTGGGCCTCAGTGTCCTCATCTGTGCAGTGCGGAGAATCATCGCCCGGCCCCTAGAGCTGCCCATGTGCAGGGAGGGGTTGTTGGGTGTTGGTGAAACCCTGAGGCAGTGCCAGTGCGTGGACAGCGCTGACGCGTGGGCCACTGTTCTCTCTCAGGGAAATGACTGGCTATGTGGTGGCCACACTATTGAGCTCCACATCACATGTGTGATGATCAAATCAGATACTCAGCACACCGATCGCCTCAACATTGATCATTTCTCTGTGTTGGGAACACTCAAAATCCTCTCTTCCAGGTTTCTTAACATCTGCAGTAAATTACTCCTAGCTGTGGTCATCCTACTGTGTATAGAGTACCCCAATTCTCCTGTTTAGCTGTAACTTGGTGTCCACTAGCCAGCCTCTCCCTATCTTCCTCCTCCCCTCCACAGCCTCTCTACTTCATTCTCCTCTCTGCTTCTACGAGCTCATTATTTTTTAGCTCTTACGTATGAATGAGAACAGGAGGTATTGATCTTTCTGTGCCTAACTTGTTTCACTTAACACAATGCCCTCCAGAGTCGTGCCTGTAGCTGCGAATGACAGGATCTCATCCTTCTTTATGGCTGAATACTATTCCAGGGTGTGTGTGGCACCCTTTCTCTATCCAGGCACCTGCTGATGGACACTTAGGCTGATTCTGCGTCTTGGCTCTTGTGAGTAGTCCTGCAGTAAACATGAGGCTGAGGCTGTCCTTCTCATGTGCTGCTTTCCTTTCCTTTGGATAAATACCCAGTAGTGAGCTTGCTAGATGAGGGGGTAGGTGCTGTTTTTAGATTTTTGAGACGTCTCCGTACTGTTGTCCACAATGGCTCCACTGATTTACGTTCCCACCAACAGTGTATCCGGCTTCCCTTTTTCCCTTTTCTCTGAATCCCCGCCAGCATTTGTTTGTGTTCTTCCCTTTTGTCTTATTGATAATCATTATTCTAACGGGGTGAGTTGGTATCTCATTGTGGTTTCGATTTGCATCTCTCTGGTGATTAGTGATGTGGAGCCTTTTAACATCCATTTGGGGAAAGGACACCCTCTTCAATAAATGGTGCCAGAAAACTGGATGTCCACATGCAAAAGAATGAGACTGGAGGCGGGGCGCGGCGGCTCACGCCTGTAATCCCAGCACTTTGGGAGGCCAAGGAAAGCAGATCACAAGGTCAGGAGATCGAGACCATCCTGGAGAACACGGTGAAACCTTGTCTCTACTAAAAATACAAAAAATTAGCTGGGCGTGGTGGCGGGAGCCTGTAGTCCCAGGTACTTGGGAGCCTGAGGCAGGAGAATGGTTTGAACCTGGGAGGCGGAGCTTGCAGTGAGCCGAGATTGCGCCACTGCACTCCAGCCTGGGCGACAGAGCGAGACCCTGTCTCAAAAAAACAAAAAAAGAAAGACTGAAACTAGAGCCCTGTCTCTCACATTATAAAGAAACCACTCAGAATGGATTAAAGACGTAAATGGAATACCCGAAACTGTGAAACTGCTAGCCGAAAACATTTTACCTGAAACGCTTTGGGACATTGGTCTGCACAAGTGTTTTGTAGGGAAGACTCTTCAAAAGCACAGTCAACAAAAGCAATAACAGCCGATTGGGATTACACCAAACTCAAGAGCTTCTGCACGGCAAAGAGAACAGTCAGCATGGTGAAGAAGACACCTGTGGGATGGGCAAGAATAGTTGCAGGTTCTTCCTCCGAGGGACTAATATCCAGAATAGATTCATACAGGGAACTCAACAGCACAAAAAACCCCAGATAATCTCATTACAAGTAGACAAAAGATATGAATAGATATTTCTCAAAAGAAGGCATCCAGATGTTCACTATGGTTCTTTTGTTGAGGTTCAGTGTTCATCGTTTTGGAAAGCAGACTGGTTATTAGTGATTATAGCTGCGAGAAGGAAATGTGAGCACAAACCTTCATTCTGTGGTAATAAACTTCAGATCTGAGAGAAAAGAACAGGATGGATGTTCATTGAACTACTTGTGGGGCAATGTTGTATTCTGGGGTGGGGGAACCTGGCTGTGTCGTTGAGCAGAGAGCAGCCCCTGAGAAGTTTGGTTTGAAGGCCTCCTCCTCCAGGACACTCCCCTGGCTTCCCTCCCCCGTGCTCCCTGTGCTCTGAGCTCCCTGGCTTCAGGAGCAACATCAAGGAAGAGGTGGATTTGGATGTGTGTAGACCCTGAGGCCTGCATTCCTGCTGTTTCCTGACCTTGCCCGGGCGGGCAGCCGTGGCCATGGCAGGCATTTGATACCCTTCCTTCCGACACTCAAAAGCACCTCAGAACTTAAAGAAAAGGGTTTTCGTTGTTTGCAAAAGTCCATCTTTGGAGGATTTCTCACCCCTTCCTTGACGTGAGGGAGGGAGGGGCTAGGCACCCCTTGTGCCTGTCCCACATGGACATTGCTGTCATCTGTTATGGGGACATGCTCGCCTGGGGACTCCAAGCAGTTTTAGGGTCAACCAGGACATTGCATGACCCGGAGCTGGTCTCTGCTGGGAAGTGGGGAGACTCAGGAAGCAGGGACAGCCCTGGAGCAGGCCGCTGGGGGTCCTGGACCCCAATGACTCCCCTGTTGTTTCTGCTTCATGCGTGGACAGGAGAGAGAAGCCCAGGCCCCTGTCACCACCTGCCAGCAGAGAAGCCGACCAGCCTGGACTCCCACGGGAAAAGCCACCTTCACGGGGCTGGCCTCTTTTGTCTCCTGCTCCTTGACAAACTGGGTCAGGTGGCTGAGGCTTCCCAGAGCTTCCTCCTCCTCCTCCTCCTCCTCGCTGTCTCCTGGGGCTGTGCGTCTGCAGGGAGAGGCATGATGTGGCTCCCAGGGGGAGGGGAGGCTGCTTATAAGGACAGGAGCACATTCCCATTGTTGGAAAATGTCCTTCAGTCAGTGCCACACTGCAGGTCTGCAGAAAGCCATTTCTCAATTTCCAGTGCACAAGAGGCACTTGCCCAGGCCAAGACAAAACTCTGTGCTTTCTCCAACAGACAGTGGCGTCTGCTGTGCAAAGCCCCTTTCGTTCTGCCAGGCCCCCCCCTGCGCTCCTAGAAAGGCATTCTCTATTCTCACGGTTGTCACTCGGCCCGGCATGGACAGGCCCTGACGCAGGCCCATCTCTCCAGGTATCGGAAAAGAAGCATCACCTGCGGAACCTTAAAAGATGGTGCTGACAGTTTCTTCCTGCGCTGGGAGAGCCACAGGGCAACTGCTGGAAGGGAGCCCGCTTGTGCCTGGTGCATCCCCCGAAGCTGAGGCTGATATCTGGTCTTGAGCAGTCAGGTGGGCTCTTGGATTTGGCTACAGATGAGGAACAGGACTTGATGTGGGGGAGAGGTGCACTCACTCCTCGCCATTGCTAGGCTGAGGCTGGTGACCAAGGTTGGAGCCCCGGGGCACAGAGCTGCAGGGAGGGCCACCAGGAGCTGATTGCCACGGTTCAGGTGGGGATTTGGGGAAAGTGGCAAGGGGCCCCCGCCACCCCGATTCTGTGTGTGCCTGGCCCGGCTGCAAGGTGACTGAGCCCCTGCAGGGGGCCTGGTGGGAAGAGGTGGAGGAGGTGCCCTGCTGACATTGTGGCCGGCCCCTTTGCTGCCTCTCACTGCACAGCCACACTGCAGAAAGGAAAGGATCCTCTTCTGCTCCACTCAAGGAGAGGTGGAATTTTAAAGAGAATAACTGGCCAGGAGCTTTGGCTCATACCTGTAATCCCAGCACTTTGGGAGGCCACGGCGGGCAGATCACTTGAGGTCAGGAGTTCAAGACCAGCCTGGCCAACATGGTGAAACCCCGTCTCTACTAAAAATACAAAAAATTAGCCGGGCGCGGTGGTGGGCACCTGTCATCCCAGCTACTCGGGAGGCTGAGGCAAGAGAATGGCTTGAACCTGGGAGGTGGAGGTTGCAGTGAGCTGAGATCACATCACTGGCTGAGACTGCACCGCTGCACTCCAGCCTGGGTGATAGAGCGAGACTTTGTCTCAAAAAAAGAGAGAGACTAACTGGTAAACAAGAGGAAAGTAACAACATTTGAAATAAGGGTGGTACCAAACCTAGACTGGTTTGTGGTGGGGGGAGTGTGCTGTACACATGTGATCACTCTGACAGAGCCACTCTCCGGTGCGTTTCTTCCCCAGCACAGGCCTGTTTATGTGCGGAGGGTTTCCTGGAGGAAGGAAAGGGTTTGGGACACTTTGTTACCTTAGAGTTTGTCAACCCGCCCTGCACCATCTACAGGAAGTCCCTCACTCAGCATCGGTGATAAGAGCTAGAAACTGCAACTCTCAGCAAAATGACAGACAGCAGGTCCTGGAGGAACATGGCTTCCTTCAACCGTGTTTCCTTGTAACATTGAAGCATTTTGTTACAGGCCATTTTGCTTCAAGCCTCCGTTTCCAAGGCCCTCGGGTCCACGTGAAGGGAGGGCTGCCACATGTGCAGAGCTCAGTGCAGCTCCCTCCCCTCACTCAGAGGCCTTCTGTCACAGGCGGCCCTAAGAGCCCCCCATAGAAGGACAAACGTGATTTCTGGGTGCCACCCCGTGCCGGCTTCTAACTGCAGTGTGGCTGGACCCGTTTCAAGCTCCAGGACCCGGAGGTTTCCCAAGACTGAGGTCAGCCCAGTGCTGTGAGAGGGACATGGTTAAGAGAAGCTGAGCGCCTGGGCGGGCCTGTGCGCCCCAGAGCCCGCGTCTGCCCTGTGGCTCTGACAGGGCCCTGGCCTTGGGCAGTCGGCAGGAGGAGGAGCCGTGCCTTGCTGTGCTCCAAGCAGGGAGTCCCAGTGTGGGCCACTTTGGTCTCCTCGGTGACTCACAGAGACTACCTCGTCTGTCTGCCCACTCCCACAGTGCTGGTCCCCAGGGCCGAAGTCGGCAGCCCTGTCTGGGCGCTGTGGGGGCCAAGAAGAGGTGCTTGGCCTGGTGTCCTCAGCTTGGATGAGGGCTCTCAGCTACCCAGCGGGGCAGGAGGGAAGGGGGATGACCAGTCCTCAGAAGATCCTTCCTCCTACCCTTCCCTTTCCTGTCGCTTCCTTCTGAGATCTCAGCCTCTGCAGGTCTCTCGGGGGTGCAGACTCCCCATCTTGGGGCCAAGCACTTCGAGGCTGTGAGAAAGCAGCTCAGTGCCTGGATGGAGGTCAAGGCTAGTGTCAGGGCCCTTGGCTGCACCCCAGGCCCGGCCGCGGAGTTGCTGCTGCCTATATGAGCAGGCTCGGGATGAAATGAATGCATGCTTCTCGGAAATTCCAGATTAGAAAATTTCCATCTCAATTAATGTGAAATAAGTTTTGAGAGGTCGGGGGAGGTGGCAGTAGGCATTGGAAGATTAAATGGCACCTCCTTGGCATCTCATGTTGGTGAGAAGGCCAACCGATTATTTTTATATTACAATCCCCAGGCATTGTCAAACTGATTAATCAATTCATTGAAAACCCGTTCCTTCTGCATAGATTTAATTTTGGTAGCCAGGGAATAACTTCGCCGTGACTTCTGAGTCTCAGCTCTCTCTGTCTGACAGCCAACATGGGGTTCATTGAGGTGGCCGCGGCTCCCGGCCCTCCAGAACTTCGGCCGCATCTCCGAGGACATGGTCTTTGGTGTCCTGAGGAAACCGGGAACCACCCTGCAGACCCTGCCCAGGTAGCTTATAAGCCACGCAGCGTGGAGAGCCTGGAGTTCAGCCCCTCACTCATGCCAGCCAGGCCACTCGTCCCAGTGGATATCCAGCTATCCTAGACTACAGGGAACTCTGAAAATTGAGCACGAAACATGGCTCTGAGCTTCCTGGCAGAGAAGGCAAAAAGGGAAAATGCACTGGTCATGTGACCTTCCTGTTCTACTCATGTCTGGCAGCATCTCGGAATGTTGAAGTGGTACTAATGGGGCTGCCACTCTGGGCTGACACCGGGGTGGCGCTTCCACAGATCATCTCTAATCTCCAAACCATACAGGGTAAGCACTGTCATCTCCATTTTAGGGGTAAAAACACAGAGGTCCCAAGTTGGACACGACGCAGGCCTCCCAGCCAGCGAGTGGCTGAACCTCGTTTAGGGCTTGGGCAGGCAGCGTCCCCTCAGCGGTGGGTGAAGAACCTCAGTTAGGAATTATTCCCTGGAAAGGAGCAGAGAGTCGGATGAGCAGGTGCAGAGCTGCGGATGCTGGAGCCCAGGGCTCGGGCAGGCAGCGTCCCCTCAGCAGTGGGCGTCTGCATGCAGGCGGGTCACCCTGATCGCAGCTCTCTGTCCGCTGTCCTGCCTGACCTCGACCCCTGCAGGGGACCCTTCTCCTGGGTCACCTTAACTCCACCCCTCTCCTTCAGTGCCTTGACCTCCAACCACAGGGACCTCAACGCCTCCATCCGCCTCGGCCTCCTTGCCCCTCCTCCAGTTCCTCTCCTGCCTTCCCACCTGCTCATCTGTTCTCCCCTGGGTCCTTCTTTCCTTAGGGACCTCTCTTTTCACGGTGACCCCTGACCTTCTAGTTGCCCAATTCCAAGGACACCCTTGAGGCCTCACTGCACCCTGCCCTGCTGCATCCAATGCCCAGTGCAAGCAGGAGGCCCCTGGCTCCAGGTGGGTCAGGGAGTGTGGAGGGCACACAGAGGAAGGGGCAGTGCAGGGACTTGGGGACAGTGGGCAAGGCCACTGAAGCCACAACTCAGAACAGGAGCTGGCATTGGCCAGGGGATGAGAATCTCTGTGAACTCCTCCTCTCCAAGCCCATGGCTGGCTCCCCCAGGGGTCTGCAACAGTCTTCGTGGGCAGGTGTCCTTCCTCCAGGTGGGCTGAACTCAGACACCCCACCCTGCCCAGGGAAAGGCAACCCAGGCAGCCACCCTCCCCGCCCCAGCCTCACTCCCTGTGCTCCACCTTCACCGCCACTCAGCACCCTCTGGCCTTGACCTCACCCAACGGCAGGTTGAGGAGAAATAGACTTGGTGGAATCAGGCCTTGGTGCAGCTTTCTGATTGGCCCGGCAACGCACTTGCCATTAACTTTATGGCGCGCTACCCAAGGACTAATTAAACCAGATGGCGGCGAAACCCGCATGGAGGCGCCGAGACATTTTTACATTTAAGTTGATCAAAATTAGGTGGAACGGCATATGCTCGCGGAGATTAGGAATTTTTTAACTACATATTAACGGCTTTTCTTAATACTCTTCCTGGTGATCTCAGCACAATCCACCCCCTTTGTGCCATTTAATTCCTGCGATTCCCATTCTCCTGTCACCGAGACCTCGGGGCCGCGTGGTTTTGGTGTAATTTAAGTGAGTGGAATATTCAGTGCAGACATCGTCACCATCGTCTGTGACATTCGCTGCTGAACGAAATGGGGGCCCGCCCCCAGCTCTCGGCAGGAGCCTTTTCCCTGTTGGAGTCTGGGAATGCCTCGGAGAAGGCCGTACCCACAGCAAGGTGAGCGCAGCTCTGAACGTTGCAGGGTGAAGCCAGTCTGCACAGGACGTCTCTGCTGGCCTCTGCTTCGCGTCCCATTGTGTCTGGACTCAGGGCATGTGGCTCAGGACAGGGGTGGCCCTTCATGGAATCCCCCAAATTTAGATGGAGGAGAAGCCACTGCCACGGAGGGAAATCCCTTCCAGGAGGTTGGTGGCCACAGCCCCCAGCCAGGCCAGTGCTGACCCACCTCCGGGACACTGCGTGCGGCCCTCACAGTTGTGCCAGGCAGTGCATGGTGGGGAGGGGCTGTAAGGCCTCTGGGGTGCACCACCCTGTCCAGGTCCTGCTCTCAGATGGGTCTGGCTGCCTTACAGGTTTTCAAACATCTTATGTATTTAATTTTCACTTAGTTAAAATTCACATAACAAAATTAAGTCTGTTAAAGATTGCATTCTGTTGGTGTTTAGTGTAGCCCCCATGCTCTACAACCCCACTGTAGCCGAGTTCTCGTTTCCATCACCCCACAAAAAGCCCCGTGCCTGTGAAGCAATCCCTCCCTCTGCAGCAACTCCCCCAGCCCCGGAAGCTCCTGCTCTCCCAGACCTTCGGAAGCAAAGGCTGCAGAGGCCTCTCCAGACTGGGCACTCAGAGGTCCCCCTGAGGTCCTCTCTCTCCTGACCCCGGCAGGGAAGCCAAAGCAACCACTGCAGGGCCCAGCTGGCACAGGCTCCAGGCCCAGCCAGCGCCGGCAGGTGCTCGGCACGCCCCATCCTCCCCAGGCCCCAGGCCCCGGGTCCCTGACTCTGGAGAGTCGTGGCCACTGGGACGGCTGCCACATGCAAGATGGGAAGCAGCCCGGACCCCCCACCTCCTCCTGGGACGCGCCCCTGCCCTGCCTCTGCTCTCCTTCCTCAGCTGCCTGAGGGCTGACTGGTGTGAGCCCAAGGCTCCTAGAGGGTATCCCAGGAGCAAACTGTGACCTGGCCCTGGGCCCTGGAGCCCATGCTGCTGTCCGCCGAGGACACTGGGCTGCTCTGTCCCACACACAGGCATCCGGGTTCTGATGGCCTGCCGGGCCCTAGGCCACCGTAGGCCTTCATTGCATCCTGGTGGGAGTTAGCCCCTTGCGTGGGGCACGCACAGACCCGGGCCTAGGCTGGGGCACCGGGATCCCCACGTCCAGCAGCCGCGGTGAGGCCGGCCCGCCTGCTTCCCAGGGCCACCTCTGCCACGCCGCCTCCTCCCTCTCCCCGCCCGCTCTGTTGGTTGCTCCTCCCCCGCCCTCTCTGGGCCCGCACGGCCGGGGTGGGGGTGAGGTTCTGGCAAAGCCCCCTCTGTTTTCCAGCCCAGTGGTGCTCACATGTGACGGTGCAGGGGCAGCCTCGTGAAAAGCCCCTTTGTGTCTCCTCCCTAATTAAGAAATAGCAGCAGGCTCCGGGGGCCCAGGCCCCGCGTCCTCGCTGAACGCCGGCTGTAGTCACAGGCGACTGGACGGGCAGGCCCGGCAGAGGACTTCAAGGAAGAATCCCCCAGGCCCAGCAGGCAGCCCTGCTGCTTCCCTGGGGCTCCTCTCACATTGTCAGGCCACCCGGTAGGTCTGGGAGGCCTTCTCCGCCCTCGGGTCCCAGGAGCTGAGACGGTACCCGCAGGAGCCCATGTGGGATCTGGGTGTCTGTACCTGGGGTTTCAGACCTGATTCTCCCTCCTGTACCGTGGGGTCTCCCTGAGACTCAGCCCTCCCTCTCTGTGAAATGGGGAGAAGGAGGCCCCCTGCCTTGCAGAATCCAGGTGCAGAGAGCTAGAAGTCCTTGCAGGCCTGGACAAAGAGGTGCTCGTCCTCCCCGAACCAAGGCAGGGGGATGTCTGAGCGGGTGCCCTGAGTCCACCTCCCCCTGCCCCACCTGGGATGACCGTCCATGTCTCCTCCGCATAGCTGCCCATGCCCTCAGGAAAATGAGGGCTCTTGTCTCTTTTCCAGAACCCCAGATTCTGAGGCAAAGGCTCGGAAAGAACCCACAGTTTTCACAGCGTTACTGTCACTGAGCGAGCCTTAACCTCCAGCCTGAGAGGTCAACTCAGAGCAGGGGTGCGCAGCAGGGAGGGCTGACCGAGGGGAACCCTGAGAGACCCCTGACGAGAACGGGGGGCCTGCAGAGGAAACTGCTCCCGTAAGGTCACGGTCACGCCCAGCGAGGCTCCAGCCCAGCTTTCTGGAGTGCTGTGCCTAGGGTCACCCGGGGACAGGCAAGTGGTGTCACCTCTTTTCCTGAAGACACTTTACACCCATGTGGAAGAGGAGAACAGTACTTTTCACTCATCTGGAGGAGGGACAGAGACAAGAGCCACTCCTTCCCCCTTTCTTCCCGGGGTGACCAGGAAGCCCGTGGTCCCCCAGCTCACCTGTCCATCAAAGAGCTGTCGGCCACCCTGGAAGGAGAGCTCAAGTCTGCAGTGTGGCCGGGAGGACGCCCGGAGTCTCCACTCACTGGCCTGGACCTAGCACAATCAACAGCCTTCAGTGGCTGACCCCAGGCTGAGAGCTATAGGGTAGTTTAAATTTGAAAATTAACATGGAATCAAAAGAGACAGAGTAATTTTTCATTCTGCTTGAAAGGTTATTTGCTTTCTCAACCGATGCTTAGTGTACTGATACATGATGTCAAAAGGTAAATGATTTTAAACCAGATTCAATTTAAATTTCATTACATATTTGTGGGAGATAGAGGCTCCAAGAATCCCGCGTCTTCCCTTTGAGAACCTTTCACTTTGGATAAGTGTGGCGCCTGATGCCCAGATCTGTTTATCGTGCGATCACGTCTTCACAGGGGCCACGCTTCTCACGCTCAGAATCGGAGCGTCCGTGAAACAGGCTGTGGTCTCCAGGGCAGCCCCTCAGGCGTCTTGCCGCCACTGACCCTGGGTCTTCTCTGTCATCCCAGACAGCACACAGGTCCTTTGATGTGAATGGGGGACGCCCTCTGTGAATGCAGGCTTGGGGTGTGGGTCTCCTGTGGCTGGAGGCCAGGAGAGAGGGATGGGTGGTGGGAGGTGGGGACAAGCGGGAGGCCTGGAGTGGGACCAGAAGCAGCTCAGCTTTTGGGGGCGGTGGCGGGCAAATCGCGTTCTTCTTGGAGCCCTGGGCTCCTCACGGGCTGCTCGAGTGTTCTGAGCTGCTGAGCCCTTCAGGGCCTCTCTGCAGGAGGGAGGTGAGCAGAGCAGGTCCCGTGCCTCTTGCCCATCCCAGGCGTGGCTGCACCTTGGACCAGTCACCCAACCTCTCTGTGCCATGGAAACGGTAATGGCAGGGCCACTGTGCTGAGTGGGAAAGTGTCCCTTCAACATTCATGTCCCCTGGAACCTCAGAATGTGACTTTATTTGGAAATTGGGTTGTTGCAGATGGAATTAGTTAAGATGTGGTCACACTAGCGTTGGATGGGCCCTGAATCCAGTGCCCGGTGTCCTTAGAAGATGCAGAGAGACACAGACCCAGAGGAAACGCCCTGTGGAAACGGTGGAGATGGGGGTGACGGGCCTGCTAGCCAAGGATTTGCGGGGTGGCCCGCCACACTGGGAGCTGGAGGCCACATGATTCCCCTGGAGCTCCCGAAAGGAACTGGCCCTGCCAAGACTTTGTGGAATTCCGGCCCCCAGAACGGTGTGAAGATAATTGCCACTGTGTGAGATACCGGGTTTGTGGGATTTTGTTATGCAGACACAGGCCACTAACACACCACCCTCGGGGCAGGTGTGAGGGTCCCAGGATGGAGCCCGGCCCAGGCGACACTGGGAATGTGTTGGCCACATCTGTCCTTCTGTCCGTTCCACCATGCACAGGCTCACCCCAAAGGCCTGGGGCCCAAGGCTGTTCCAACACCCACCACTTACCCTTCTGGCTGGTGAAGTGGCCAACTGCCATCTGATTCTGCAGGTGGGGCACCCTATTGGAGAAAGCGTTTCTAGGGTGGCCCCTGCACCCAGTAGGGCCCTCGTCATGGAAGGAGAGCCAGAATGCCTGCTGTCGGGGACTTGAAATTAATTTGGTGGTGGTCCTAGACTGATGTGAGGGATCTGGAGACAGACCAGGTGTGGAGGGGCTTTGGGGTAGAGCTGGGGGTGGCCTTACTTGGCCTAATGGGCAGGAAGAGGGGACATGGAGTGCTCAGACCAGCGCAGAGGGGCAGAGAGCCTGGTGGGCCCATGGGAATGGGCAGCCTTCCCTGATGTTGCTAGAAACTGCTTTCATGTCATCTGGTCTGGTTTAGGGGCCCCTAAACAAAGGGCTCTGGAAGGTCGGGAAAAGCCCACTGTCTTGCAGACCCTGGGCTTCAGCAAATCCCTCAGGCCAGGGCCAGGGGAGTCCCAGTGTGGGATGACAGGCTGTGATCCAGGCAGGTGAGGACCTGTCACCACCATAAGCAGCCAACCCCTGGAAGAGCCCAGGTGACTGAGTTCTGCCTGTGTTCCAAAGATGTCTCTTTGTAGGGGATGTGCGCGTGGGAGGTTGGAATTTTCTTTGGAAATTAATTGCCTGTTGAATTCTTCCCACCATGGCTGTAACCATGCAGGATCCGGGGCATGTGGGGAGGGCTGCGAATGGGCTTCCTCTGGCCCATTTAGTCAGTTATTACCCTACCATCGCTCCTCTGGCTTTATTTACCCAGCAGGACGTTGTTCTGAAAGGCACATCTGGGCACTTTTAAAAAATAATGTCAGTGCATTCCAGGAACCCCTCTTCCCGATTTGTGTTTGTTTTATTTTGCAACATCAAACAGTGAGGAATGGAAGGTTCCAGATCATAGCCCAGAGACCCCTGGGGTTAAGTTTGCAGACACTCTCTTGCCAGGCAGCGAGCTTGCTTCCTGTCTGACTTTTGCTCTCCTTTGCCTCCACCTCACGCTCCCATTTTCTCTCCTTTCTGCATTGCTAATGATATTGTTTGTTCTCGGTGCTACACAAAAAAAGCACAAGATAATCACCCAGGCATTAGTCATCATTAAGCTGGTGATAAAAACAAAAAAAATTCTTAAGTGCTGTTTCCAGGATGGGTGTCGTGCCTGTGATGAATGGTGGTATTGCAAATATGGGTTTCAGGGATCCATCCCAGCCAGCCATATGGGAGACGGAGGATGCAGGGCCACAGATGGACCCAATCCATTAGGTGTAAAAGGTAAATACGGCGAGAAGGTTCCACTGCCACCTGGAACTGCCCCGGTCTTCATTGGATTTGTCATTAAAGCATCGTGCTCACTTCAGGGTGCTGTCGGGGTTCCTTAGCAGGGGCTCTCCGCTCTCACCCGGCGTCTGTCAACTTGGAGTTGGCATCGGGGCCAGGATGAGCCTCGTGTGGAGGGAGGTGGAGCTGTAGCTCCTGCTCAGACCAGACTCGGGGTGGGGCTTAGACTACAGGGAGGACAGAGGCCGAGCTCCCCGCCAGCCGCGTCCACCCTCCGCATGGGGAGGGCATGGTTACTGCCCTTGTGGCCATCCTCCTTCGGATACGTATTCTAAGAATACTTGTCTGCAAGTAACAGAACACGTGACCAGCATTGGCTTAAACAGCGAGGACGTTTTTTGTTTTTGTTTGTTCCCACGTAGAAGCTGGAGGTCCGCAGCCCAAGGCTGACGGTTGCTATCCAAGACTGGAACCTCCCCCCGCCCCTCCCTCCGTCCCCCGCGTCTACCTGTGGTCTCGGTGGCTGAGCCTGTGGCAGTTCTGGGCCTTGTATCTGCAGGCAGGAAGGGCAGCAGCTGCCTTGTAGGCTCTGAACAGGTGTGAGGCTCCCAGAATTCTGTCTGTGCCTGCAGGCTGGGGGGGATGCAGACGCCCCACGGCCGGAGGCGGCCGTCTCCCATCCACCGGCGCCGGCAGCCCCAGGGCTTGGTTCTGTCCTTAGCGTCTCCTTCCATCAGTGGCTGGTGGGCTCCCTGGGGCAGTGATTGTGACTCTACACTTGTGTCCTCTGCTTCCGGAAACTGAGGCTGCCTGGGGTGGGCGCGGGGCCAGGAAAGGTTAGGCCCCACCCATGAGAGGCAACCTGAAGCCCTCCCCAGGCACAGGTCCTGAGTCCTCTCATCCACCCCAGGGAGGGGAGAGACTGCCTGGACATCATCTGGGAGGGCCTGCCTGGGGTTTTGTGGCCACTTGTGGTGGGTCACCTGGGCCTATGGGTGGAAGTTTAGGGGCCAACTGTAAGTCTGCCCAAGGAGCCCACATGCCCCAGGCTGGCCTGTCCCTCGGTGACTCTGGCTGGGAGGCCTCCCTGCAGGGCCCTCCATCTGTAATATATCGTGGGTCTGCTGTCCACCATGTCCCTGTCCTGGGTGACTAGAGGGCGGGGCTGCTGAGCACAAGGCAAGACACTTCCAATGGGAGGCCAGGAATAGCCTGAAGGGGCTGCGGCCGCTAGAGCCCCCCATGGAGGGTCTGCATCGGTTCCTTCCTAGCAGGAGACCCAGAGCCCATAGATCATGGTGGAGAATGGACAGGCTGGATGGGGGCAGCCAGGGAGCCGCTGGTGCCAGTGTCAAGGCTTCCAGCTCATGGGTCTCCATCCCCTCCCTTGCCGCTCGTGCCATAGAATCTTGCTGCGCTCTGCACGGAGCCTCTGCTGGAGGTGGCCTCGGCTCTGTGGGCACTTCGTGGTGCTTGGCTCCTGTGCTCACTGGCTTTGCTGCGGGATAGGGCTGGTGGGCCAGTGGGCAGGGCTCCACCTGGGCCAGTTTCACTTGCACATCATCCAGGGGACCCCACGGGGTAGGGTGAAACCAGCCCCTGAGTCAGCAAACTCCCCTGGGCCCTGCTGTGTGGCCAGCTCCCGGCATTCCGCTGGGATGTGGGGGTGAATCACTTACCTCGTGGCTCTTGGCTACTTGAGAAGGAAGGAGGCTTTGGATGGAAAACGTTGGGCCTCCTCTGCCCCTGGGACCCCTGACGGCTGCCTCAGCCCCTGACTCTCTGCCTTCACCCACATGGGGCTTAGTGCCGCATCCCAGGTGCCACTACTAGGCCTAGGCTCAAGCCTGCTTGGGCCAGCTCAGCCGCCTGGACTGACCCTAGCCCCTCTGTGCCCAGCTTGGGCCAGGGCTGCACAAAGGAGGCATCCCGGGGCTCCAGGAAGGAGCCACTCCCAGGAACCCCTATTCCTGGGCAGCCCAGACTTTCTACCAAGAGGCTTTAGTGGGAAGCATGATCCCAAAAGCTGAAAATAGGCCAGGCAGACGCAAGGCTAGTTTGGGTGTGAACGCAGGGTCCTCCCTACAGAGAGACTGGTGAGAAGTGTGCCAGGGCTCAGGCGGCTTGCACTGGCCTTTGAAGGCACCGCAGGCTGCCCACGCGAGGTGCCCACAGCTGCCACTGCACGTGCTCCCAGCCTGCCCTGCGGCCGGGCAGGCCTGTGATGCCTGTTCAGAGGGCGGAAGCAGGGCGGGAAGATAGATAGCACGATGCCGCCTTCCCCCATTTTTTATTGCCACTGATCTTATTTTAGTCCATTATGGCTGCTTTTTTGGGATTTTCTCTCCTCCCTCCCGTCTGGCCAGATTTCCTTTGTGCGACTGGCAGCCCACCGCTTCCGATGCTGACCCTAGGGCCTTCATCTCCGTGGGCCTTGGGATTCTGTCTCAAAAGCCTGCATGGCTTTGACAGCCTGGGGGCTGGTGGGAGACTCTGCTGGGCTGTGCCTTTGGCATTTGGAGTGGAGAGGAAGCTCCTCTTCCAGGCGTGGGCTTATGTGAGCTCCGTGCAGACCTCAGAGATGGAGACACCCTGCCCTTCATTCCCCAAGGCCCCTCTGAGGAGCCCAGCAGCACCTTGGCCTGGACGCTTGGTCAGGGACACTCTGCTGGACACTTGGCAGTTGAAACAAGACCTTAGTGGCATCCAGGAAGTTCTGGAACATTCTCAGCCTGAGATGCAGAAGAGACATCAGCCCTACCCTCCTCCCAAAACAGATGGGAGGGCTTGAAGCTGGAGCCACAGCCCACCCTGCCTCGTGGCCCCTGCAGAGGCACGGTGATGTGCGCGGCTCATTCCCCCCTTACTCTCCCCACCTGTGGACGGGGAGTCCTGAGGTCGCCCCTGCAGATGTGTGGAGATATGTGTGGCTCATTCCCCCCTTATTCTCCCCACCTATGTACAAGGTGTCCGGAGGTCTCCACTCCCGCCACCCTGCCTCCCAGATCGCTGTCGGGCTGGACAAGGGCACCAGGTGCCCCTCAGTGCAGATTTGGAGAATCTGTACCGGGCACCAGCCTTGGCAGGTTTCAGGGGTCTCTGCACTCACCCTTTCCTGGGTGGTCTCGGTCACTGCCATGGGAGCCAGTGGCCTCACCTTACCCATGGAGAAACTGAGGGGTGCATGTCCATGGCCCTGCCCAGGAGCTCCCAGCATGAAGGGGCTGTCCAGGGCTGGGACCCCGGTCTGGCCTCCTCTCTTTGTCCACCCTGCTGCCCTCCTCCATCTGTGTGTGGTGCCCTGAGCCGGGACTGTGCCATCTGTTGCCTTTGGGGAGGTCTCCTGCGCCCTGTCCAGGAGCCGAGGGAGCTTTCCACCTGCGGGATCCCTCGCTGTGTACCCTTGACTGGCTCCAAAATCCTTCTCGGGGAGCACAGTGGGAGCAGGTGCCCCAGCCAAGCCTTCCAGGAGCTGTCGCCCCAGACACATCTGTATACTGGCCACCTGGAGCCCTCAGAGTCCCTGGTCCACGAAGGAGAGGCGGGTCCGCTTCTGTGTGCCGCCTTGCTCACTCCCGGTTAACTTTGCGTGTCGGCCTCATGAGGCTGCCCACAAAGGGCGGCCGCTGCCCCAGAGCTCCTGCGGGTGCACCCTCATCGGTCCCTCCTTCCCGGTCCTCACAAGAAGAGACAATGTCCCTGAGTGCATTTGCATGTCGATCACGCGGCCATTATGTATCTCGGAGTTTTCATCATGAGAAGAATGAGATAATCATGTTGTATATACTGAATAGACTTAGAAAGATTGCAAGACGGCACTTTCATTGGAAGAGGGGAATTAGTTTAAAAATATGCTGTCAAAATATGTTGTTCTAAATGCTGAGTTGATGGTTCTTTTGTTTTGCTTTGTTTCTTGAATGTGTCATTAGAAAAAATTAACAATGACATCAACTGTGAGATGGGACTGCAGTTCCTCTGAAAGGGGGAGGGCATTCAGTTGTCCTTGGGATTTGCTTTAAGTGATTCCTTTCCCTTAAAATATTGTATCTCATTATGAGGCCCACCATAAATTTAATTTTTCCATTTATTGAAAGTCAGAGGTGTGCATTTGAAGAACTCAGATGTAAGGGACTTCGCTGTAACAGCCCCACCCAGTGCCCCTGTGGGCCCTTGCTGGCCTCCCCTGGGCCAGTTGACCAGGCCATGTGGTTCACCCTCTGAAGGCTGTGGCTCTGGGATGATGCCAGATGACGTCCGTGGCACCCCCTCTGGCTGGCCATCACTTCCTCCTCTGTAAATGTCAAGGTCCACGTAGAACCCAACTGCAGCCCAGGCCTAGGGGGTCTCTGAGACCTGCACCTGCCCAGTTCTTACAGTGCGGCTGCTACTCCTGTGTTTCTGAATGGATGAGCAGCCGTGGTGTCGCCTGGCACCTGCTTATGGGGTAGGGCAACGCCAGGGCAGCAGGGGTGAGGCGCAACAGGACTGTGGACAGTGAAGTGGACTCCTGAGCTGTTGCAGCTGCCCAGAGACAGCCGGCCACTCTCCGTGCACGGCCTCCAGACGGGAACGTTCAGGAAGGACATGTGTGCACAGTCCTTGGGGCAGAGAGTCAGGCCAGGTACTGACTTTCAGCTTCCTTGCAGCTCTTGTGAGGCAGCCTGGAAGGGAGGTGAGGTCCTACCGCAGGGCCTGTTGGAAGCCCTGTGGGAAGCCGCATCCCACCCAGGCTGGAAGTGGCAGGAGGATCCAGGGCTCCGCTGGCCCCTGCCCCAGCTCAGACCCTTCCTGGGTCAGCCTCTGTTGTGTGGTTGAGGGGAGCAGCTGTGGGTCCGGCGATGGTGGCCGGGAGGTCAGAGGGAGGTGCCTGAGATGCACTGGGTGTTTCAGGGGTGGGCGGAGCCTGGCACGAGGCTTCAGGCCCTGTTACATTCGGGCAGCCGTAACAGGTCCAATCCTGCCTTCCCAGGCACGCTCTTCTTCAGGCACTTCTGAGATGCACTTTTACTACTTTTTCTGCTCTCTGGAATCGGGAATGTCACGTTACTCTTGGGGCGGGGCACCAGACAGGCAGATGAAAGTGGCATAGGCAGAGCTGACTTGGCCTCCTGGGCCCCCCCGGTGCCTCCCTTCTCCTCCTCCAGCGGCCCCGCGATGTCTCTGATGGCGACAGGGTAGCTGCCTGATAGGGGCTTGCCCTTGAAGGCACGAACCCTCTGAAGGGCCCTAGCAGAGCAGTGACTGCTTAAACCACCTTCACGTTTGAGAGCTGGCTCTGACTCTGCATGCCTAGGACCAGGGTAGAGGCGGAGAAATCAAAGTGGAGGCTGTTGAGGGTGTCCAGGCAGGAGATGGGGTGTCCAGGCAGGAGATGGAGTGTCAGGCAGGAGATGGGGTGTCAGGCAGGAGACGGGGGTGTCCAGGCAGGAGATGGGGTGTCAGGCAGGAGATGGGG
>NW_012115244.1:2389786-2390062 GCF_000951035.1 Colobus angolensis palliatus | reverse complement strand
CAATAAGCATGAGGGGTGTCAGGCAGGAGATGGGGATGTCCAGGCAGGAGATGGGGTGTCCAGGCAGGAGATGGGGTGTCAGGCAGGAGACGGGGGTGTCAGGCAGGAGACGGGGGTGTCCAGGCAGAAGTCCAGGGGTCTCCGGCCAGGCCGAACTGTGGCAGAATCAGGATTTTCCATAAAGACAGAATGATGGGTTGGGTGTGTGGACGGGAGGGTGTTTGGACGGGGAGGGTGTGTGGACGGGGAGGGTGTGTGGTCGGGGAGGGTGTGTGG
>NW_012115244.1:2376175-2388880 GCF_000951035.1 Colobus angolensis palliatus | reverse complement strand
GGGGCCGTGGGCCCTCTGCTTTGTGGGGCTGGGCTGATTAGGGTGAGGGAAGCCCTGGCGTCTGCAGACCCTCCTGTGCTGATGACCTGTACCACCTGCTCTGTCTCCATGGCGACTCGGAGAGGAGGAGGCTGGGGCTGCATCACCTCCATTTTTGCATGCATGAGAAATTGAGTGTAAGTCTCCTCTCCTCCCTTCCTGTGACATCCGAGCATGGTCATCTGACAAATGGGGTATCAGGAGTCTTGGTGCTGCCTGTCCCTCAAATGTCTTCCTGAGAAAACAGAGTGAAGGAATATCTGGAGGGCACAGGGGCCGTCACCTGCCAGAGCCCAAGGAGGGAATGCACTGGGGCACTGTCCTGGGGCCGGCATTCAGCTGAAAGGATTGTCTTCAAGTCTTGGCTGACTACTGGAGACTCTGGCCAGGGACCTTGGGATGGTTCAGGGGAAACTGCTGTAGGTTTACAGAGAGAGAAACTGAGGCCCAGGGTGGAAACCAGGGTGGATAGGGCTCCTCCCATCTCCTCCCCTGCTACAGGGTGGGCAAGAAACCAGTGGCTTCCCTGGCTCCCTCCCCTCCCATACCTTCTGCTTGGCGACCCTCCTCCAGTGGGCTCCCGTCTTTCCTGTCCAACCGTCCATGTCACATGGGACCTGCTGTCTTTGGGCCAGGGGTCATGGCCACCTGGTCCACACCTGACCACCAGGCCCACCCCTTCAGGGGCACAGTGGCAGAGGGAGTTCCCCAGAAATGAGGTTTGGGGCAGGAGAGGTGACCCCAGTGCGTGTGGTTATGGGGATCGACAAAGCAGGGGAGCAATGTCCCTTGGGTTCCAAATGAAAGTGGCTGAGATGTCACAGTGACATGAGAGACTGAGCGTCCACTGTACAAGGACCGCCCTGTGCAAAGTGGTGCCCCTGCCTGCCCTGCCCCCAGCCTTGTCAGGAGACTGGCCACACTCACACACATGCCAACCGGGAAGAGCTGGCCATGGGTGTGTAGGCAGTCTCAGGGAATCAGAGGGTGGCTTGAGTAGCCGGGAGCCGCCACACTGCCTGCCGACGTGGCTGGGCCTGTGTCAGATCCAGGAAGTGGGGGTCTGCATGGGGGACCTTCTGGTTTTGTGATGAGCTGAGTGGCCCCTGGCCAACACTTTCGGCCTTTCATGGAGCTCAGATGTGTAAAGCCGCAGGAGCTGAGCCCCAGTCCCAGGCTTGTCCTGCCCTGGCTATGCCTCCTGGGAGCCTGTCCTGGGCAGGGGGTGGGGCTGTGATGAAGACTGGGCAGGTGAAAGGCCTGGGCACCGGCCTGCCTGTCCCCTCCCTGGAGCGGACAGCGAGAGGGGCTTCTCTCTTGCAGACAACGTGAATCTTGCAGCCCCTGCAGGCAGCTCCTGACACCTGCCCCGGTGCCCTGTGGCCTGGGATCTGGTGGACTTCGAGGTCCCTGAGGCTGCAGTGGGTCTTCCCTGCAGGTGCAGTTGACATGTGGGTTACTGACTTGGTTTGGCATTGGTGTCAGGTCGGGGTAGCTGGCCTTCACCCCTCAGCTTACCGGCTTTGTGCAGGGGACTCTAGCCGGGACCCTCCCTTTCTCACTAGCAGGGGAAATGCCTTTAGACCCCCAGCGTGCCCCATTGCTGAGCTGTCAGTCTCGCGCCAGAGACCACATCTGGGCATCTTGGTCCCTGGCCAGTATGAAATTTCACATTGAGCTGTTGCCCAGAGAAGAACATTTTTGCATTTCCCCAAACCCTATTTTTCCTTTTCCCACCTGTCCTTTCTTGGGAATAGAAAGCAGTTTGTACAGAGAGGCTGTCTGGGACTGCCCTCAGGACTCTGCACTCTCTAATCCTGGGAGGCAAGGCTGGGAGGTTGATCCTGGAGGAAGATACAGCAGATGCCTCCCACCCCTCAACTCCCCGGGAAGGACTGATGGGCCTGGCAGGGCAGGAGAGGGTGGACGTCCCACAGTCAGGGACACCACGGACAGGACTTCATGCCCAGCACAGGCCGGCACAGCCGGCGACACTTCTGGATCTGATTCTGCAGCTGAGCTCCCATTTCCTGTCTGCACAGCTGGTCACTGTGCAGCCAGGGGAAGGTGGGTGGCTCCCTTCTGAGCCCTGTCCTGGGCACCCCGCCTCCCTCCTCCTGACGAGGAACCCCTTGGTGCTTTCTGTTCTCTCATGAAGAGGAGGGATCTCCTTGCCTTTTCTTCTCCTCAGAACCATCCTAAGCTGGGCTTCCAGGGGTTTTTCTCAGAGATTATGCAAATGTGGCCCTTGCCTCCGGGCTGCACGGCCGGTACTCTTTAGGAGATTATGGAGGCCGCACGTCTAATCTTCAGCATATTTACCTTTTATTTACTCTGCACCTTTTCAGGCTGTGGCCAGCCCTGACAGCTCAGATCTTTCCGGCGAAGAGTACATGTTGGAAATATGTATTACACGTTCTCAAGAGACCATTTCCCTCCTGCTCAATCCCAAAGCTGTTTGTGTACCCAGCAAGGATTTATTGTGTCTTCAGGATAGTCTCTTTGTTATTTTGGTCTCAGGTTTTAAAATATTGGGATCAGTCAACGATTATGCACTGTCGCTGGTGGGGTTAGTGGGGCAGGTGGGATGGGAGACCTCAGGCTGCAGACACTGAAGTCACGTCCAGCATCTGCTCTACTGCAGGCATAGGGTGTGGCCCACCCAGTCACTGGGGGCCTCTAATGCAGCCGCCGTCTCACACATGGTTTCCAGGTCACCAAGAAAGGGGAAGAAGAGGAGAATGGCACAGGAGGTCAGGCCTGGAAGGAGCTAGGCCACTTCTACATGAAATCTTTCAGCAAGGAATGGTGCCCCTGCCCCGGCTCCCATCAGAAGACGGGCTGGGAGCATCTGAGGAATGAGTCCCAGGATTTGGAGGACACAGGACACACACTGTCTTTGCAACAGGGAGATCATATCTTCTCCATGCCCAGGGAGATCATATCTTCTCCACGTCCAGGGTGAGAAAGTTGAGGCCAAGAGATATCCAGACACTTGCCAAGGTCCCACCACCGCCCATGGGTGGCAGAGCTTTAAGTGGGCCCAGGGTGTTGAGTTCCAAGGCTGTTCCCCTAAATGCTGCCAGGGGATGGGGTTTTGCTGACAGGTGGGTGCACAGGTGCCCCTGTGCAGTGTCCGCCTTGGGAGCAGAGGCCCTGGGAGCAATCCCTGGGAGGCCTATGTCCGCTGCCGCCCATCCCAATGGGGTGACTGGGGTCTCAGGAGGTGGCCCTGAGGGAGGGTGAGGGACCGGGGGTGATTAAGGCACAAGGAGCAAAGAATGGAAATCTCATCGATGCCCTGGTCTCCTGTTAGGTGTGAGGGGGAGGAGTGCAGCCGTCAAACCCTTGGCTCTCACCTGGGACCCCAGAATTGTGGTGTCCAAGCCCTGTGTCTGCAGAAGGCAACCCCAGCACAGCTGGCATGGAGGTGGCAGGGCAGGCCCCCGTGGGGCTCTCTCAGCGCAAGGTCTTCAGCGTCTTGGCCTCCAGGCTGCAAGTCTGAGGTCCAGCTGGGGCCTTGCCCATCAAAGATGTCGGCAGGATGTATGTTAGTTATTTGAGTCAAAGCTGGATCCCACCACATTCTGAAACGCCAGGAAGGGGTCGCACCCCAAGCAGTGAGCCCTCGGGAGATGACTGTAGAAGGATCTGGAAGGGTCTGGGAGAAGGACACCCCAGGGATCCTTTCCCAACTCGAGGCCGCCCTCTGGGCATCTTGGTCCCTGGCCAGAATGAAATTTCACATTGAGCTGTTGCCCAGAGAAGAACATTTTTGCACTTCCCCAAACCTTATTTTTCCTTTTCCCACCTGTCCTTTCTTGCTGTGCAGAGAAGTCAGTGTCCAGAAATACGAGAAAATGGGGAAGCAGCAGCCGTGTGGATGACAGCTGTTGTCACCATGTTTGGTGGAAGGGATGGGGCTGGCACGTTGTGGAGAGCATGGGCCATGGTTTGTGGGGTCAGAGTGGGTCAGCACCCCAAAGTTAGCAAGGATCCCTCAGCACCTGCATTTCCTGGAGCTGGGCTGATGACGTAGAGAAGGAGCTCTCCTTTCAGAAGAGCCCGCAGGGTCTCCTTCCATTGCTACCCTCACAGCAGGGGCAAGAATGCAGGTGAGGCAGGGCTAGGCAGGTGAGGGGGAGGCAGGCAGGTGAGGGGGGGCAGGCAGGTGAGAGGGGGACAGGCAGGTGAGGGGGGGCAGGTAGGTGAGGGGGGTCAAGCAGGGGCCTCTCACCCTGGGATCCCAGCCCAGCAGCTCTTACCTGGGAACGTTCTGCTCTGTCCACAGGCAGATAGGTGAAATGAACAAGTCAGTTGAGGTGGGTCAGGAAGGTGAAATATGTAAGTCAGGTGAGGTGGGTCAGGCAGGTGAAATGAATAAGTCAGGTGAGGTGGGTCAGGCAGGTGAAATGAGTAAGTCAGGTGCGGTGGGTCAGGCAGGTGAAATGAGTAAGTCTGATGCGGTGGGTCAGGCAGGTGAAATGAGTAAGTCCAATGCGGTGGGTCAGGCAGGTGAAATGAGTAAGTCAGGTGAGGTGGGTCAGGCAGGTGAAATGAGTAAGTCAGGTGCGGTGGGTCAGGCAGGTTAGGGCTGATAGGCCAGTGAGGGGGCAGGCAGGTGAAGTAGGGCAGGCGAGTGAGGTGGGTCAAGCAGGAGAGATGGCACAGGCAGGTGAGGTGGGGCCGGGCCTTCCTCCGGGGGTCCGCAGAGGGCTCCCATGGGGGTAACCCTGCATGGCCAGCTCTAGAACTGAGGAGTGTGGAGGCAGAGAGGAGGGGCCATGTCAGCTGAGCAGCAGGTCCAGGACAGCCTGGGTGGGTGGGCAGGGCGGGCTGGAGGGCAGGACCTGAGAAAGGCTGCAGTTGAGCCCATAGGGCCCTGGAAAGTGCCTGTGCCCAGAGCCAAGCAGCTCCTCCTCCAGCTTCACTTCCGGAATGTCTCTTCCTCCAGCTTCACTTCCGGAATGTCTCTTCCTCCACCTTCACTTCCGGAATGTCTCTTCCTCCAGCTTCACTTCTGGGAATGTTTATTCCTCCAGCTTCACTTCCGGAATGTCTCCTCCAGGTGCTTGATGGGGCTGCCCTGTGGGGGTGTGGGGAGGTTGAAGGAGAGGCCATGCCCCCTCCACTGTCCTTTACCCTGGGAACAGGGGCAGGGGGAGGCCCGGCTCTAGCGGGCACTGAGAAAGCGGGCTCTGCTGCACGTCAGGGACACGGAGCTGGGAGCCGCAGAAGCAGCTGCGCTCAGAGACTGGAGGTTGGGCCTTGGAGGGATGGAGGTCGGTGCCCATTGTTTGTGTGGGGTGTCCTGGAGGCTGAGCAGCAGCCTCGGCACAGACGTCTTAGCTCCTCTGTCCTCTCCTTCCTGGTTCTGGTCACGCGTGGGTCCCCAGCCAGCTCTGTCACCCCAGCCAGCGAACAGGGAACATTCGGGAACATCACCTCTCCCCAACCTTGAGCAGCCCCGTCTTCAAGGCCGGGCCCGGGGCCTCTCACCCTGGGATCCCAGCCTAGCAACCCTTATCCTGGGAACGTTCTGCTCAATGCACAGGTGTCTTTCCGGGGGAGGTGGAACCTTTATGCAGGTTTTTAAGCAAATGATCACCCACCACTGTAGTATGTGCGTGTGACTCTTAAAAGTGTGTCTTTTCATCCACATACACACAGTCCCACTCCCACACACTGTGACCTGCCCATAAGTGTGCATGTAAGATGCACATTTGTAAATAATACCTGCACAGTGGTGCGACAAGAGAGGATGGGATGGTTTCGGAGAAATGTCTGACTTCAGTATCACACGGGTGTGTATATGTCACAGATGAGCATTGGACACAAACATGTACACAGTCCGTGTTATATGCATATGTGTAGGTGTGAGCACGCTGCACAGTGTACACACATTCGCACAGGCACATGTATGAGCATTCATGCCTTCGTGTGCACACAAGCTGTGTGGGTATATGCATATTTGTAGGTGCGAGCACGCTGCACACACATCACACACATTTGCACAGGCACATACATGTATGGGCACTCATGCATGGCTGCACAGGGGCACACACAGGCACACCCCCCACAGGAGTGCTGTGTTGTCGAACCCCTGCCACAGGACTGTGCTGCCGCTTTGTGCCGCACGCACCGAGTTCCCCCATGGGTTGGTTTTTGTCTCCTGAAACTGACTTGGCAGAGGCAAATGTCCATATGTAGGTGTGGGTCTCTGTCTTCATGCGTCCCCCACGCCCTGACACACACACACGTTTCAATTAATTAGCAGGGACTTGGAAACCTACCGTCCCCGGCTCAAGGCAAATGCCAGCAGTCCCGGGTTTTTGTGGTGCAACATAGAGGGAGAATTGTCTATCAGAGGGCTTTCCTCTCGGCAAGCCAGGAAACAAGTGGATGTCCTTTGTCCGCCAACAAGTTATATGTCCATAAAAGACGAGCCCGGAGAGGCAGGCCGTCCTTTCAGCCCTGACAGCGTGTCAGCACCGGGAGCCGGCGCGGGTGGGTAACGAGCGCGCACCGCCCATCGAGGGACATATGGCTCAGGCATGCGCCCCGGCTGACGAGTTGTCAGGAATTCATGGCAGGGCTTGTTTTGCCAAACATTTCACTATGGAGGAACAAGGACTCCAACCTGGTTATCAAAATTTGACATTTCAAAACCGCCTGAAGAATTTTTAACTATTGGGTTTCCATGTCAACAGCATGTCTGTCTTCATCTGCGGCCAAGGCTTCCGGCTCCCTGTGCCCTGCGCTGCGGGGAGGACAGAGTGCCTTTGTTTGCAGCCGCCCATGGGCACAGGCAGCTCGCGCACACACGCACACTGCGGTGGCTTTCCGTGCTCCAGGACGGTTTACGCCGGGGAAAGGAGGAGCTTCACATCTGTGTGTGGAGGAGTGGCTGGGAGCTGCCCCGCAGACCCGAGACAGCCCCCGGACGTGCTGGCGCTGGCTGGGCAATAGCATCGGGGCCTGGCTGGGCTGGCGCTGGCTGAGCTCTGTCGCCTGCAGAGGGGCCGGACCTGGGACGGAGGCTCCCTGTGGACGTGGCTGGATGGAGTACCTCTCCTGCAGGAGCTCTTAGTAATGGCTGTAGTCAGGAAGAATGCTACCCCAAACAAAAACCCCTCGGCCTCCCGGTCTGGCAGGAATCAGGGAGGTCCCGCTGACTTGAGCCAGATGGCTTGGTGCTGGCAGAGGCCCCGAAGGAACGGATTGTTCTGTGGCTCTCGTTCCTCTGCCTTTGAGACACCCGGGGTGGGGGTGGGGTAGGGCGGGGGAGGCTGGTGCTGCCACCACATGGCCCGGCTCCCTGGGGACCTGAGGATGTGAGGTTCCTGCTCTGTTCTTGGTGCATTTCCAGGCGAGATCGTCATCGTCTGGGAGAGACGGGGTCTGGCCGTGGGAGCTCAGGGTGGCATTCCCCACTCCTCCATTCCATCTCTAGACCAGGGATGCCAGGGACTAAACCCCAAGGCAGGACATGTCTGTGTGCCAGGAGGCACGTGGGCAGAGGATGGGGCTTGGTTTCAAATCTGGGCCCTGCCACTTACCAAGCATGTGGCCCTGGCCAGCCTGGCCTCTGAACCCCAGCCTGCAGGTCCCACAGTCGGACGAGGCTCCTGGGAGGACCCAGAAGCTGGCAGCAAGGGTGTCAAACCAAATGCCACGGCCTCCTTGTTTCAGGAGGAAGTCCAGCCCAGCAGGCACCGCAGTCAGGGTCCTGCAGCCCTTCCTGGGGCCCTGGAAGCCCCTTTCTGCTCCCTCGTCAGAGCGCCCAGCAGCCTAGAAGGCCCCACAGTGTCCCCAGACTAAGCCAGACTCCTGCCAGAGTGAAGATAGCAGGAGAGGCCTTGAGCAGACCCCATACACCTGGTTTCCTGAGGACCCTCTGGCTGAGGGTGGGGATTGGGCTGAGGGTGCAGGGCCAGGGCGAGGGGGTGGCGGGGGCACGATGCCCTCCATGCCCCCGTGGGCCATTTGGCGTGGGGGTGCCGTGGATCCACGCAGTGCACGGACCTCTCTGTCACCAGCGCATGGTCCGCTCCATGCCCCTTCCGGAAGGTGGATACAGGAGTGGATGATCCGGGTTCTAGGCCGAGTGGCCTGCTTTTATATTGCCAGGAAGCTAAGCTAGGCTTTAATCATCTTAAAGGGTTATAACAAAAAAGAAAACTATGTGAAACCACCCAGATGCCCCGCGGCTGCTAAGCCGAAAATATTGACTACCTGGCCCTTTACCGAAAGTCACCACCAGCTCCTGGCTTGGGCGGGGGATGGGAGCTGGGACCGAGCTGGTGGAGGAGGAAGACAGTTCTGGGCAAGGGGCTGAGCCCTGCCCTCAGGCTGGTTGTGAGCCAGGCCATGGGGCACCCCATCTCCAGGCCAGTTTTCTGGCTCTGGCTGATTTGAGGTAGCTGGGTATTGGCTGGCGAGCTTTCCCTTCCTTGATCCCTTTGGGATACAGTATCGTCCATGTGGAACTGTGGAGGGCAGAGTGAGGACTGGGAATCAGAGTCAGTCAGCTCTCCCTGCACGGGTGCTGCCTGGCAAGCAGCCCAGCCTCTGTGGCCCGCAGCAGGGAGCTTGGGTGTGCCTGCTCACGGGCCTGCCATGCTCGCTGCTCTGGGCCGCGGTGGGCTCAGGTCTCTTCCACGCATCTCCGTGCGTTCTTGACTAGCTACTTCCCGGCACCGTCTTGCCGTGGTAAATCACAGGACACCAAACTCAACCTCCGGAGCTCATTGAGGGCTCCTGCCTGGGTCAGACCCACAAAATCCCATTGGCCACCAAGTGAGTCCCATGGTCAGTCCTGGGGTCAGCGGTGCAGGGAGCTTGTCTCCTTCCAGCCCGGAGATGTGGAATCCAGTCCCCAGGGCCCACAGAGCAGGCAGGAAAATCGTGCCATGTTTATATCTGCATTTTACATGCCACTTTCCAATGTGTGTTTTATAAAGTATGCAACAGACTTACATTTTGAGGCATGAATATGTATTTGTGTGGGGGGCATACATACTCGTTTTTGTAAACCAATGGGATGTGAGTTAATGGGGGGTGGGAACCTGAGGGGTAGGCACTGGCTGCGTCTTGCAGCTCCGAGCTGCCGGCTGAATCCTGCGGAGGGAAGTATCCTGGGGCTTTCTGCTGACCCGCCGAGTAATTGCCATTTTCAGACCTTGCTTTCTTGGTAAATAATGACATTTCTCCGTCTCAATGAGGATGCTGGCTGTATGGAAATGAAGACAGGACCGGCCCAGCCAGGGCCCTGGAGAGGTGGCCAGAAAGACCCTGGTGGGCTCCTAAATTGGTTTATTTGCCAGATAATCGGAGGCAAAGCAGACACCCTAATAGGACACGAGCTCCTCCAGGCGGTGCGTGGCCGGGCAGTGATCACTCTGAAGTGGTTGTTACTGTTTCCCAGGCAGGAAAAGCTGTGTGATTTCCCTCTTGGCACCTGTTCTGAAACAAAGAGAATTATTGTGTTGACTTTTCTTAAAGACGGAGTTACATTCAGGTGGGTGTAGTTTGTCACTGCACCTTTTCTCTTCCCACTTTCTGTATTTTTTTTTAAGAAGCTGGGAGCCCCTCAGGTGGAAATCAGGAAGGATGAGGAAGGTATGCTGAGCTGCAGCCAGGTCGGTGCCACCCGACAAGGCCTGCCCACAGGAGTGGAGCCTGTGAACAAATGAGGAAATGTCCAGCAATGTCCCTGGAGTTCCAGGGCCCATCAGAGAATTTCAGGAGGGGGCTTAATAGCAGCAGGAAGGCCACAGGGCTCAGCTAGAGAATTTCAAGAGAAGGCTTCATAGCGGCAGGAAGGCCAGAGGGCTCAGCTGACCAGGGAAGGCCACCCCCAGGAGGTGATACATTGGCTGAGAACTGGGTAACAAGAAGCCAGATGGGAAACTTCAGAGTCCCCGAACCTGCCACCAGCGCTGAAGGGAGCAGGCAGAAGGTGGGAGGGGATGGGGCCTTGCCAGAGAGAGGAGTTCGGTTCGATTCCAGCACTGGAGAGAAAACCAGGGTCGGGCAGAGCCCATGTCCCATGGACTGGGGGGTTGGGAGTGGAACTGGGGGCCTGGGAAGGGTTTGGAGTAGCCAGGTAAAAGCTGGCAGGGCTTGGCTGCGGGGGAAGGAGGTGCCCAGCATGGCCTGTGTCCTCTTTGACCCTGCCCTGTCATGTTAGTGCTGTGGTCCCCTTGGAATTGAGTCCTAGGAAACTGCAGCATCTGAGAGGCTACAGTGACAGTTCACCCCAAACCACTGTGAACAATAGAGGGTCTCTGGGCAAGGGGAGGGGCATGGAGAGCCGGCGGGAACTGGGCCGGGATCAGCCCTGCAGCTCCCTCCTCCTCTCGGGCTGGCCCCCTAACCGCCAGTGAACCTGTCGGCCACCAGGGCTGTGCCTTCTTGGGTCTAACCTTGTGCACGAGAGGCTAGACCCGTGTAGGTCACAAAGGTGTGTTTGAATGAGTTTCCCACTGCAGCACCTGTGCAGGTGGGAAACAGAAGGGACCCATGGGCTGAAGCCTGCTCCCCAGGACCAGCGCGGTGGGGGAGGTGGATCACCTGTGTGGAAGCCTGGAAAACCTCCAGGGCGGGGGAGGCAGATGCTGCGAGGCCACTCGTGCCCAGAACTGACACCCGCCATGGGAAAGATGACCAGTTACCTAACCTCTCCGCTCCACT
This sequence comes from Colobus angolensis palliatus, assembly GCF_000951035.1. NCBI lineage: Eukaryota > Metazoa > Chordata > Mammalia > Primates > Cercopithecidae > Colobus > Colobus angolensis. Next base: position 2,378,146 of record NW_012115244.1, on the reverse strand, counting down.
CCCTGGTCCCCCAAGGACTAATGGGGCACATAAGCCTTTGACTTCTAGGGTGTCTTCTGCCCCCGCAAAATCAACCCAGTCCCACCTCGAGGTGAGAAACGCTGAGCACAGATTTGCCCAGGAGTTTGCCTTTTTTTTTTTTTTTTGGCCTCAAATGCATCTTTTGTTTTTCATGAATCCAAGCCTTGCTTCCTTTTCTTCTTGTTCTTTCTCAAGTTACTGTACTAAAATAATCTCATAATTTGCCAATTATTTCTTCTTTACAAAATGATGTTATTCGGAATTTAGTCACTAATGTACTGTGAAATTTGGCCTCAATTTTAGCTTCAGATGTTTAGAGGAAGATTTTTGTGGCGCTGTGTAATGGGTTTGTTTTTGTGTTTGCCTGTAAGACAATTTTTCATTGACAGTAAAAAAAAAAATACAAAGAGCAGCCATTTATTAGAAGTTGGCCAGGTAACACGGGTCCTGGTAGCAGCTCTCTGTGTGGACGTGAGGCTCCAGACCTGGGCCAAACCCTGCAGAGGGACTCACCGAAGGCAGAAGGGGATCCTGGGCTGAGGAACCTGAGGGACCCTGGGTGGGAGAGGCAGGGCTGGGAGTAAAGCAAGGCCCGGGAAGTCCGAGGCGGAACTGCAGTGCTTCTCAAGACTTTGCGCCTCCTGGGTGTGTGCACTGGACCCAGACACACCAGGACCCTGTCCCCCCGAGATGTTTATACAGGGCCTTGGAAATCCCAGAAGCCTGTCCCATTTGGGGCATTTGTGCAGGAACCCAGAGACTCCAAGGACCCTGTCCCCCGTGGGGTGTTTGTGCAGGGACTTGGAGACTCCAGAACCGTGTACTCTTTGGAGCATTGTGCAGGGGCTTGGAGACCCTCCCCTTTCCCATGCTGTCTGGAGGGCCCGTAAGACCCAGACTTTTGCTGAAGAGCTTTGTTTCATTCTTTGTGGAGTCTGCCTCTCTCAGGGAAGACAACTCACAGTTCAGCCTCGGCCCTGCTGCTGTCTTCCTTGTCCCAGGTGTGAGGAGCCCCAGGCACATTCCCCAGCCCACCTGTATGCCACACAGGGCAACAGGTGCCACCCCTCTGTGTCGGTGTTGTGAGGGTGGAGGGTGGCCAGGGTGGGAGGCCCCATGCAGACCTGCAGTGAGGACTCAGTGCCCCTGGCCACAGACACGCAGGACCCTCGCCTTGGCTCTGGGCTCAAGTCCTTCTTCAAGGTGGGACTTTGCCCCAACCCAGGGACCTGCTGGGAGGCCTTGACCTCAGGGGTAGCAAGGTCTGCAGCCCTGCCAGGCTTTGGGTCTTGAGTGCCACTACCTGTGCCCTGGGAAGGCCCCAGCAGTGCTGTCTTCCAGCTGGGGGAAGCTGGCTCTGGGCACCCCCAGGGTGTGTTGGGGGCCACAGGCACCCCAGGGGTCATGTGGGTGCTGAGTGGGAGGAGCTGCAGGACGCCGAGTACAGGGCCCGCGAGGCCAGTGTGCAGGGCTTGGCATCAATCCGCTGCTGTGGCTCCTGTCACCAGAGTGTCCAGACTGGAGGGGCCAGGGGTGTGTGTGTGGGGGGTGTGTGTGTGTGTGTGATGTGTGTATTTGTGTGTGTGGTGTGTATAGTGTGTATGTGTGTACTGGTGTACTGTCTGGGGTGTGTGATGTGTGGTGTGTGTTGTGTGTGGAGTACAGTGTGTGTGTGTATGGTGTGTAGTGTGTGTGTGCGGGTGTGTGGTGTGTGTGGTATGTGTGTGATGTGTTTGGTGTATGTGTGGTGTGTGTGATGTGTGTATTTGTGTGTGTGGTGTGTATAGTGTGTGTATGTGTGTACTGGTGTACTGTCTGAGGTGTGTGATGTGTGGTGTGTGTTGTGTGTGGAGTACAGTGTGTGTGTGTGGGTGTGTGGTGTGTTTGGTGTGTGTGATGTGTGTATGTGTGGTGTGTATAGTGTGTATGTGTGTACTGGTGTACTGTCTG
>NW_012115244.1:2343412-2375800 GCF_000951035.1 Colobus angolensis palliatus | reverse complement strand
TGTGTGGTGTGTATAGTGTGTGTATGTGTGTACTGGTGTACTGTCTGGGGTGTGTGATGTGTGGTGTGTATAGTGTGTGTATGTGTGTACTGGTGTACTGTCTGGGGTGTGTGGTGTGTGTATTTGTGTGTGTGGTGTATGTAGTGTGTGTATGTGTGTACTGGCGTACTGTCTGGGGTGTATGATGTGTGGTGTGTGTTGTGTGTGGAGTACAGTGTGTGTGTGCGGGTGTGTGGTGTGTTTGGTGTGTGTGTGATGTGTGTATTTGTGTGGTGTGTATAGTGTGTGTATGTGTGTACTGCTGTACTGTCTGGGGTGTGTGATGTGTGGTGTGTGTTGTGTGTGGAGTACAGTGTGTGCGGGTGTGTGGTGTGTTTGTGTGGTGTATGTGTGGTGTGTGTGATGTGTGTATTTGTGTGTGTGGTGTGTATAGTGTGTGTATGTGTGTACTGGTGTACTGTCTGGGGTGTGTGATGTGTGTGTTGTGTGTGGTGTGTAGTGTGTGTTGTGTGTGGTGTGTAGTGTGTGATGTGTATGGTGTGTAGTGTGTGCTGTGTGTGCATATTGTGTGATGTGTCCATGACCACTCTACACAGCGCGGCCCCGACCTGGCAGTGGGTGACTTGCTGAGGGGCACGAAGAGGGGAGAGTGGTCTGGGGTCTGTGTCCACCCGGAGCCCTCCACGCGTTCCCCTGGCACCTGCGTCTCTGAACATCTCCTGGGGAATCGGGGGTCATTTGGTCTCCTCCAGCGCTGCTGAGAATGAGGATCTCCGAGGCGTCAGCCCTTACTACCAATCAGCCAGGCCGCTCCCCTCCCCAGGGCAGAGATGGGGCCCGAGTCGTTTTTTTTGCAATAATATTTGTGGAACTTAAAATCCTTCATAAAAGAATCATAAAGTGTAATCACGGCAATGAAGCCAGCTGGAGTGGAGGGGAGGTGACCTTTCCGGCCACTCTCTGGAGGAAATGTCACCCAGGAAGAACAGGAGGTGGGGGCCTTGCCTCCAAGGAGAGCCTCCCTGCTGGTCTGGGCTTGGCGGGGTGGGGGCAGCCTCCTATGGGGGCACCCTGGCTGCTGCTCATGGGACCCTGCCACCGTGACAGAGCAGGATGCCCCGGGCGCACTGCTGACTGCAGTCTGGAGAGGAGATCTTTTCCTTGCTCCAGTGGAGATGGCTGGACCTCACTGGAGGCCTCCCCATCTCTGGCCTGCTATGTTCTCGCCTTCCTGGGGAACTGTGTCCCTGCTCGGGCAGAGCCCCTGACTCTAGGCCTGCTCCAGGCTGAGGATCTCTGGGGCCCGTGGCATTCAGTTAGGCTCTGGACAGGCTGGGTGTCTGCGCCAGAAGGCAACTTCCCTGCCGGCGGTGCGTCCGGGCTGCCAAGATTCCCCTCCGTTTGAGCCTCATTCTCCACCTGGAGAGGCATGGGGGGCTCCAGAAGACCTCAGCAAATGAGGGCTTTCCGGGCTGGAGTTGGTCTCCGATAGGCCGAGGGGCTCCCGGTACCTGGGGGGCTCCAGGCGGCCCACACCGTGGATGTCTGTCCTTGGTCATGTGTCAGTGCCATGGGCACCTGAGTGCTCAGCAGGACCAGCAGGCTGGGCTGCAGAGACTGCCGGTCCCAAGTGCGGTGTTGACCAGACCTGTCAGCCAGGGTGTGTCGTGGTGTCTGGGGTGCGCACCCTGAGGTGGGGCCTTCTCTTCAGGTCTCATGGTTTACACACCATTTCCATGACTCTAACTTCACAGAGCCCCACCCAGCTCTGATGCCTACCACACTGGCAGAGTGGGGTCTGGGCCCTCTGCAGAGCTGTGGACTTGGGGAGCATCCTCCCCCCGTATTATCTGGCCCATCTACAGGAGGAGGCCGCACAGGGCAAGCCAGTGCCACCAGCCCGGGGCAGTTCAGGCTGTGTCCCCACTCCATGGCCAGTCCTGGGTTTGCCAAGGACTCCATCAGCCTGTCCCTCGAGGTGACATCTGACAAGGCAGCAATTTGTTGAAATATGCAGACCTCTGCACCACATGCTAATCTGGGATTTGTTCAAATGAGCTGCAGCACCAGGAGGGTGCAATGGCGCTAACTGCATCAGCACCATGCCAGCTTCCTCCTAGGGGCACAGAGCAGCACAGCTGGCTAGGTGCTTTGCGTTTCCACCCACCTTCTTAAGGCCCGATGTGCACTACGCACTCACTCTGGATTTGCTGCGGATGAGGGTGTGTGTGGGTCTCAGTCCCCACTCCGGGCCACGGGGAGGCTGACTTGGAGGAATTGTTTTCTGGCTGTTACCACGATCTAGGCGAGGCCTGCAAACAAGGTGTGGCCTGGGGTCCCACACTGCCTCTGAGGTGAGAGAGCCCTGGGAGGGATCCTGAAGTAAGCCAGACTCGGGGCTGAAATCTGCATCTCGCCTCACCTCCTGCCGCCAGGCCCTAAAGGTGTGAGAGAAGGATGCTGAGCGCACCTGCTTTTCAGTGGACAGCAGCTGCCTCTCCTTTGCTGCATGGTGGGAGCAGTCCAGCCAGCCCCCAGTGGCTCAGTCAACAGACAGAAGGACTCTCATGGAAACCATGACTTCCACCATGTCCAGATGGATTCCTGGACCATGAGGTTCTAAGCGAGTCTTCAGGTTTGGAGAAAGTGGACTGTATTTGTGGGAGACAGCATTCTCCCTCCCTCTTGCTCTGCCGTCCCTTCGGTCTTTCCGCCGCTCACTGAAGTCTGCCATCCAGACCATGCCATGCTGCCATCGGGCCTAAGGCCTCTGGTCTCGGAATTCCTTGGCACAGTGTTCCTGGTGGCCCCTGCCTCAGTGGGGGCTGGATGTGCCCCGGGTCACAGCACTCATAGGGCACTGTTGTGATTGCAGGTATTTGGCTGTTCCCTCACCTGAGTGAGACGCCCATGAGGGCAGCAACCCTATGTCTTGTATCTCCTAATGCCTAGTGGATAGCCCAGCACACAGTAGGTGCTTAATGAATGTTTCTGGGTTATGCAGTGATTACTTTGAACCCAGCTGCTGCTCACAATCTCTTTGGAGTTAGGTTGGGTGTTATTGAACATCCTGTGTTGGCACTGGGAGAGGTGGAGGCTTCTGGGGCTGCCTCTGTCTTCAGGACCTTAGCTATTCCTGGTAAGACAGGGCCGACACCCAGAAATAATGCGGGACCAGTACCAGGTGGGCTCTCAGGTGTGGAGACGGCTGGGCAGGTACCTTGGGCGCAGGAGAGAGGAGGGGAAATTGCTGCGGTTACCCAGAGCCCCACAGAGGTTGCCGCCTGGGCACCTGAGAGACCCCAGGACACCGTCCCCATGGCCCTTCCCAGTTAGAGGCTCTTTGTCAACAGATGCCCCTGGAGTCTAGCAGGGCAGATTAATACGTGAATGAGTGGGTGAAGGTGTGAGTGCTGCTTGCTGTAACTTGGCTGGGTTCTGCCACCCTGGGGAAGGGGAGTGCCGGGATCTGTGAGCCTCAAGCAGGTCCCCCCCAAGGGAGCTGCTCCTGAGGCTCTGGGTGGCCAGGCCCGTCACTGGGTGGGAGGAGAGCCAGGGGCATGCTCAGTTTTGGGGCTGGCCCTCCCACCCCATCATGGGCACAGCCTGGGCGGGCAGCCTGGAGGAGCAGGTGGGCTCCCTGAGTCGGGTGGAGGGCTCCCCTTCAGCCTGGAAGAAGCGTGCCTCCCCAGGGGGACTGTGCCTGCACGTGGCCAGCAGGCAGAGTCCACTCCTTGGCCAGCACTTCACTGCAAGTGTGTTCCCAGCAGCTGAGGCTCCCATCCCGGCGTGCGCTGACAGCATTGTCAGTCCTCATTTTGTGCCTGCCTGTCCCAGGGCAAGGTGGCCTGAGTCCACTGCAAAGTCCTTGATTAATTCAGCAAACACACTATGCTGAGCACTGGATGGCCCTTGGAGGTCCCTCAGTGACCGTTGGACACTGCCCTATCTGCTTGGAGCTTGTGGGGGAGAGAATCCCATTGAGAAGAGCTCCCTTCTCAAACAGAGTGTGTGGACGTCCCTGTTTTTCTCACCTTGCTGGGCAGCCCGTGGCTGTGGGACAAGAGATACGGATGATGTGGACTGCAGAGCAAGTGACGTGTATCCAGCGAGCTTTGGGGAAATCAGGGAGTGGGAGGGTGTGGCCCGGCAAGTCCTCCTCCTACTTCCCATCCATGAGGGTCCACAGGATGGGGGGCTCACCTCCATCCCTCCAGGTGCCCGGCACTCATGGTCCACACTTAGATGCCCCTCTGCCGTTCTGGGAAGACTCACTAGGCCAGGCGCTGTTCCGGGAGGGTTGAGTCCCGGAGTCACCGACTCTGGTCACTTTGAGGGGGCCCCACCCTCTCGTGCGGGGAGGACGATAGCGGATGGCCACAAGCTGTTACTACCAACTGCCTTGACTCCGTTCAGCAAGGATTGAAAATAGCCAGTTGGCCAGACTCAATCTTTGTCTTGTTTTAAAAGAGTTTGTTTTTCCAGACTCTGTCCAAGTCTGTTTTAATCCACCCAAAGAGGAGCTAAGTTTGATAAATAAAAGAAGATTAAAAATGGTAGAGAAAAATGTGTTTTCCCCCCAGCTCCCAAGAGAGTACTGCCAAAATTGAAGTGTAGAGACAAAAATAGAAATGATGAAAACGTCTGATGGTATCTATATTTTCAAACGAAAAGGCAGAGGGAGTCTTTCAGCCGAACCACTTACGGGAAGATCCGGCGGGCCTGGGAGCTCACCTCGGCTCCCCTGCGCCTGGTGGGAGTCAGGACCGGAAGCTCCTCTCCCTCTGCTGGTGGGCCTCATGCCGTGGATTGAGGGGGTCCCTGAGTTGTTCATGGGGCTGGGAGAGTTGCTTTGGAACAATCAGGGGAGCTCTTGGGACTTCAGGGGTTCCTTGGGATCCAGACTTTCCCCAGGTGTTTCCAATCCTTCGTAGGAGGGGAAGTGGGGACACCTTTGTTTGTGATGCCACATCAGCCTCAAGCCTGAAGCCCCTGCACTGGGTAAGAGATGCGGGGAGACGGGCACCAGACATGGTTGCTGGGCCAGAGCTGGAGCAGCCGGGATACTCTTCACTGTGCAATAGCGGCAGCAATGGGAGAGCCGCTCATATTCAGGGGTGCTGCATTATGTCCTGGCCCTTGGTTTGCCACTTTAGGGACATTATCTGATTTCATGGCAACCTCGTAAGCCAGTGACTCTCAGAGTTGGGGTCCCAGTGGTCCTGGCACAGCCTTGGGGGTGTGTTAGGAATGCCCATCTCTGGCCCCACTCAGATCTGTGGAGTCTGAGACTCTGGGATGGGCCTCGGTGTCTCCGTCTCTCTCCAGAGGACTCTGAGTTTGACGACTGCTGCTGCATTTCACACGTGGAGAAGGTTGGAAATGTCACTGTTAACTAACAAGCCCAGCATCCCATGGCTAACTGGTGACAGCACCGGAGTGGAAATAGGGCGGTCTTCACTGAGAACCTGCCCTGAGCCCCGGCCCTGCCCTCCAGACCTGGTCCTGCCCTTGGGCCCTGGCCCTGCCCTCCAGCCCAGGCCCTGCCCTGTTGTGCGATATGTTCTTTCTGCCTGCATCTTCGGAGGTCCCGGGAGTGGGGAAGGTGACCCTGGGCCCCACCCCAGGAAACATGGCAGCTGGTGCTGCAGGCGCACAGGCCCGTCTTCAGGTGCAGGAGGCCTGGGGGTACCTGATGGGGAGCCGACCCTGTGGGGCTTTGTCCAGTGTCTCTGTGGCCAACTGCACACACGTGGGTGTTGACACCCAGTGCGATTGCTCTTTCTCTTAAGTGAGCGTAGCGGGAAGATGGCTGGAAATGCCGTGTGCGGCTGCCGTTCTGAAGCTGCTCGCCTCTCTGGGTCATTGTCTCCCTGCCGTCCTGCTCCCTCGCCCCGCCGACCGTGGAGATGACCTGTCCTGCCATGCCCTTTAGCATGAGCTTGGGTTTCCAGCCAGTCTATATTTTTTGAGGTTGGGTGCCTGTCTCTGGAACAAACCAGAAACTCAGGGCTCGCAGTGGTGTTCGGGACCCTGGGTCAGCAGTGGTGGCTTTGACCGTGGGTCTGTGGGTCGGCTACAGTGGGGCTAGACTGGACCCCAGGCTCCGGGGCAGGGGAGTGGACCAGGGGGAGCTTTGCTGCTGTCAGCAGGCTGGGCTCCAGGTGGTGGGTTGGGTTCAGGGCTGCACTTCACAGGGACAGGCCCAGCCTTAGAACTGCATCACTGCCATCCCCTCCAGGTCACGAAAATCCCACTGGCTCAAGCAGACCACATGGCCAAGCCCAGCATCAGCGCTGGTGAGGGCGTGCCTGAGTTTTCCCAACAGTTGCCTAACAGCCGAAGTCTTTTATCTCCTGACCCCTTCAGTCCAGTTCCCTGTACTACCTGGCATACAGCAGGTGCTTATTAAATGCTTGGCCCGCTGCTGGACTAAAGTCATTTGGTTTCACTGAACTCATTATCTTTCTGGGAATGATATTACAAGAAGCCGCCACACCCACGCTGGAAGAATCTTTTGGCCAAAGAGGAGTTCTTTAATAGTGATCAAATTGATCTAAAGAAGAGTTTTCCCACATGAAATGTGAACTCATTGGCATGAAATGACAGTCAGTGTCATCACAAATTGTCTCCTGAGTAGAAATAGGAAGAGTAAACACGTACCACACCTTTCTCAAAGGGAATGAGCCTAGCTCCCAGCCAGGATTCATGATCCCATTTCTCTGCCTTGATTCTCTTTAGAAATAGAGTCACCAAAAATTAATTGCCAAGTAGTCTGCCGTGTGTGGACACCGAGGGCTGGGCTTTCAGCCCCGGCCTGATATTGATACCTGCTCATCAGTATGTTTGAATTACATGGACCGTCAATAAATGCCTGGAACATTGTGAGCTTCGGGGACATGAAGTCCATTTACCACCAGGCAGATGGGTGGCCAGCACCAGATCCGTGCTCTTCTGAACTTTGGTGTAGCAAAAGATTCTGCCTGCCTTCCAGAAAGTGGCCCTCATTTGAATTTAAATCATATTCATGGTATTCGTGTGGTGGCGTTTGGAGGAGGGGACACCATGGCAGTAACAAGCAGGATGCAGGGACTCAGCAGAAGCAGGCGCAGGTACCTCCCAGGTGCCCACCCGCTCCTGTCAAACCGCGGTGGTCCTGCCTGTCCTGCTTTTGGAGATGACTGCCCCAGATGGTGCGGCAGGGCCAGGGCCAGGCTTTGGGCTTCAGGACCAGGCAGAGCCGGGCTGGGCTTCATCTTCCACACAAACTGCTGTGTGGCCTGGAGTGGTGGTCAGAGCTGTGGCACCTGTGCACATTGAGTACAAGCATGGGCCCCTGCCCAGCTCTGAGGACTAAGTTCAGAGATGGATGAAAAGGCCAAGCCCCCTGCTAGCAGTGCCAGACGCCCTCGGGAACTGGACTCTGGTCCTGGGCGTTCATTGCCAGCTTGCTCTGCATCAGGCGAGGTCTGAATGATTTCCTTAAAGTGACGCAGTCATCCCTGAGGCCACCCTGCCAGGTACTGTCACATCCCTCTCTTTCTCAAAGAGAAACCGAGTCATAGGGTATTTCAGTAACTGAGAACATTAAGTGACCTGGATGTGGCAAAGCTGGCTTGTACCAGAAGCTGGGAACTTTGGGGCATGCTGGGCGTGGGTGTAGCAGCCTCTCTGTGTCCACCCGAGGTGGCCGTGCCCTGTTTCCACACACAGCCTGCCTAGAGCTAGAGAAGGCTCCAGGAGTTGAGTGCTCAGCTCCCGGAGCTGGGCAGATGGCGCACCTGACCAGGATAAGGTGTAGGTCTGGGAGAACGGGGTCATTGCAGGCCACAGGTGAGGCCAGATGCAGATAGGAGCACCATGAGAGGGCAATAAGAGGGTAATTGCTTCCAGGCTGGCATGTGGGCCTCTCGTGCACCTTTCCCACAGACTGGTCAGAGGTGCTCAGCAGGACCCTGGATGGCTCCCTGGGAGTAAGCTAAGAGGTCATGTCTGGATGGAACCAGATGTGAGGGCTTTGACCCGCACAGAGCCGGGTGCCCCTGAGAAATGCCAGCATTGTGTGAAGGAGTGTCTTGTACCAAAGCAGATATCCCCTGCCCCCCACCCTCATCCCACAGTTCCTAGCAGCTTCCATTGCCTTCCAAACTTGATGCCGCTGGATCCTCCCAAGGTCCCTTTGCAGGTTGGAACCTGCGACTGAGAGGTGAGGTAGTTTGCCTGGAACTACACAGCGGTTGGGTGTGGAGTCCGGACAAGGTGCATCCTGATCCAGGGCCCCCTACTCTGATCTGTGGGTGTCTGGGCTCCAGAAAGCTTTCTCTGACCTTCTGTTCTTGGGAAAGAGTGGTGCCTCCAGGATTCAGGCCTGAGCTGTGCCTGGGACCGTGTGGATCCGTTTCTTTCCTGTGTTACCTGGGGGGTGAGGCAGACATTCCTGGTCCTGCTTTGGGCATCATAAGATGGGCCGTTGTGGTGTCCCCTCCCCGCCAGGGCTGCTCTGAGGGCACCCCGGGGAGCATCATGCAAAGTCCTCCGTGCCCCTCTGGGGCATGGGGTGGGGTCCCTCCCTGTGGTGTCTCAGTGAGCAGGAGGTAGGCACAGTATGAATGTGACCTCTGACAGCACAGCCATGCTGAAGATCCCTCAGCACGGGCTCCTGGGGCCCCTGACCCTGACCTGGACAAGGCTGGGCCTGGAGCACCCTGGAAGGCAGGGAGCCCCCCGGGTCAGTGCTTCTGAACTCGGAGGAAAACACCAGCTGAGGGCTGGGCAGCTCAGCTCTGACCCAGACACCTGGCACGGCCTTGGCAGGTACCAGCCCCGTCTCAGCCCCAATGTCAAGAGCAGACCCATATCCTCTCCTCTCACCTCCTGGGCGAGGACATCACCAATGAAAGGCTTGCAGGAACTGGATGAGCTGCATGAGCCCCTGGGATGGGACCAGGTGATGGCGGCTCGCTGGTTTTCCAGGCACACACGAAGGGGCTGAGCCCATCAAGAATTCTGCTCCAGAACTCCTTGATATTTGGCTTAAAGTTCAGCTCTAAATATAGACCCGTTGGGGTCTGTCGCAAATGTTTTCTTGAGGGGTCTGTGATGATGTGCGTGGGGTCCTAAGGGGGGCAGGGTTCTGGCGCCCACCCTTCTCATGGTCTGCGGCACTGATGGAATCAGGTGCAGGAGGGGAGATGGGGGGCCAAGGAGACTCTCTGGCAAGTGCTGCCCTCTCTCCCCTCCCTAAAGACCCTTCTCCAGGAGAGCTGCGCCTCTGCCCCACCCACTCCCCTGGCTGACCCAGGACCCACCTGCTGTCCTGAGCGTTCCCGTGGCAAGTGTGGGCGTGGCTGCTGTTGGTAACAGAGGAGTGAGATCAAATGAGTAGCCTCTGAGGCCCTGGTGGGAGTTGGGAGCCCTGTGGAAAACTGACTGAGAGCACGGGCTCCTGCGGGAAGGCAGTGCTGGCCCCACGCCCCGCTCTGACTGTCCTCCCGGCAGGAAACATCCTCCAGTGTTCCCTCTGCTGTGTTCTGTCACCGCGGCTGTGTGGCCGCAGCCTGTGCACTGTGAGCCTTCCTTGGGTGGGCTCCCGGGGACCACCAGAGAGCCCCTCCCAAGGAGTCGCCAGTCACAGCAGACCCCACATAGCTCTTCTGCCATGGAGAAGGATCCACACCTGCCTGCCTTGGGCGAGCTGCCTTTGCTTGCTGGTGTCCTGGTGCCTGGCTGCTGCTACCCAGGAGCTGGGCTCTGGGCAGGGAGGAGGGCTTCCTGGAGGCAGCGGCAGAAGTCTGTTGATCCGAAGCCCTCAGGAAACCTTCTTAGGGAGTCTTGTTTAGGAAACAAATCCTTCTGCTGATGTAGCTGCTGGCTGACTGTCAGCGCTGCCCGCTGTGGGAAGCCCTTATGAGCGTGTACATCCTCTCTCGGGGTCCTGCAGGCCATGAGGTGGGCAGCCTGCTCTCCTTGGGTCAGGACACGGAGACTTCACAGCCCAGCAGACCCCATGCCCATGCCCAGCTCTGCCTGAATGGATCGATTATCTGGAAACCCCATCGAGGGGCTCGGAATTGCGGGCAGGGTGGGAGACCCCTTCTGGAGGGGTCCCTGTAGATTAGCTTGGCTTACTTGATTCATTGATTTTGTCAAGGGTCCGTTTATCACACTGACAACTGGAAAAACCTTAAATAAATATTTATCATCCTCCAAGGGGCCCGGCCAGGCTCCCAGGGAAGAGGAGGGGCAGCTGGGATTGCACCTACGTGGGGCTTCCAGGACTCACCCCGAGGGAAGAGGCCCAGAGCCAGCCCTGGGCGCTGAGCCCCTGGTTTCCCGCTGTTGTGATGGCCCTGCCTGCATTCCCTGCAGAACACCCTGGAGACTCAGGCCTGGGGCTGATCTGAGTGGGGGCTCATTCCCATCCACCAGGTCACAGGCAGAGGTTGGTCTGCCTACTGCTCATTCATTCATTTATTCATTCATGTGTCTTTCACCCCGAGAGCCCACCCCTCGTCTCCCACCACCATGCCCCACACAGGCTCAGCTCCGGCCCTGCCGTTGCCTTCCTCTGGAAGCTTCCTCTCTAGACATCCTCCTGACTTGTGTGATCCCGGCTTCCCTCAGATGCCCAAATGCTACCTCCTCAGGGGAGCCCTCCTGGACCATCTTGACTCCACAGGCCCCCTGCTCTGTGCCTCTCCTGCTTGGCTCACTCTGTCTCTGTGGAGGCCCCCATACCCTGGCTTTGTGCTATGGACAGTGGTTCCTGTGCTCTCCATGTGCCCCCGCAGACACGGGTCGGTCTCAGCTCTGTTCCCGGCTGCATTCCCAGTACCCTGACGAAGGACAGACTGCCCAGAGGCACCCGAGCCAGAGGGAATAGGATGGAGGGAGGGAAGCAGGATGCAGGCTTCCCTGGTTGCACGCACTGGACACCCAGGAGGAGGCTGTGGTCATGGGGAGATCTGTGCCAGGGACAGGATGGTGGGAGAGGGTGAGGAGGCATCCCAGGGATGAGTCCTGGGGCAGGACTGGGAGGGGACAGATCACCAGGCACCACTGTCCTTAACTCTGTCCCCCACCTGGGGCCCAGACAGCGTTCTGGAAGGTTCCTACAGTGTCTCTGAGCATGCCCGCCGTGGTGCAGGCCCATCTGCCACCCAGGGCTCTCTGTCCAGGCCGGTGGTGCCCTCCCTGTCTGCCTGACTTGGGGCGCAGCCCTGACATGCCCAGGCCCTCCTCCGTTCAGCCTGTGGCCTCTTTTTGCTGGGAGGGCTTGTCAAGGCCCCTGGAATCCCACCGAGAACTTGACGATGGAGGATGTTTAATGCTCAGTAAGTGATCATCGTCCACCCGCCCAGCTCTTGGTCTCCATCCTGGCCAAGCGTGGACATGCAGTTGTCCAGGTCACTGGATGGGAGCATCAAAGAAGGTACGGAAATTCCCCCAAAGTGACAAATGAGGTACAAACCACAGGCTCCCTTTTCATCTTGCTCCTGCTCGCAGAACCCAGGTCCTCAGGCGGCCGCTCAGAAGAGCTCATCTCCCACCGGGGCTCAGGGAAGAGATCAGGCTGTGGAGAGCCTTTGAAGGGTCGGGAGGAAGAGGCTGGAGACTTTCTGAAAGGGCTCCCGGCAAAAGCGTCCCCAGGGAAATGCTCCCGGGTGTCTGGGCTGCCGGCTTTGAAGGTGCAGAAGTTTGACGGGCTAGTTTAGTCCATCATTTTTTTTTCCATTAATAAAAATTAGGATAGGAAAGAAATTATCATAATCCAACATTGACAATGAAGCTTTCCCATTTACTTCTCTTTCTGTAAGGGTTTTTTAGAAATCAAAATGATTTATGATTAATACAGTGCATATTAAAACTTTTAACCTGGTACCTTCATAAAGTAAAAAATGTTCCCAACATATTACATTTTTAATCACATGAGTTAATTACTCTTTAGGGAGGCTTTGGAAATTCTGGAAAGGAGGGTATTACGGATTTCAAAGAATGAGACTGAAACTGTCATTTTAATGAGAATGCAGATGAGATTGCTGAGGTTCAGTGAAGGTCACAGCGGCTTCATCATCAAGTTATTACAGCCATTTATTGCCAGTAACAAATGAATATTAAAAGCTATTGTTTTAACAGATTAGACCTCCAAATTATTATTATTTCAAAATTTCCCGGGTGTCTGGAATATAATTTAAAAATTATGAAACGCTCAGATTCTCTGCAGACCTACAGTCCTCTCATGAGCCTGATGGTTTTTATAGAGACATAGGTCTCTCTTTCCCCTAGTGTCAGAGCTTACAGGAGTATCTGCAGAGACAGTGGGGTGCTCGTGGTCAGGTGCTTGTTCTCCCCATAGTGGTCCTGAGAGGAGGTCCCACAAGCCTCTCCAAGCTGTGTTCTCCGGGGTCTCTGGACGGGGGCCCAGGGTGGCAAGGTAGCCCCTGTGCCTGGGGATCTGAGATCTCTGATGGTAGAGGTAAGAGAAGGCTGTTCCAGCGGCTGTCATGGCAGCAGGAGGTCAGACGACTCCCACTACAGGGCCACCCAGTCCTGGACACCTGTCCCTGCCCCACCCACTGCCATCTCTTAGCAACCAGCCCAGGGCCTGGCACAAGGGGCTCCGTGGATGCCAAGTGAAGGGAGGGAGGATGAATGAAGGAATGAAGGAATGAATGGATACTGGCTGGTGGCATGGGGCTGGCGGTGGGCTCAAGGCTCTTTCTAAGCGGCATGGCCGGCTTCCCAGGCGCCTGGACATTCTCCTCCCTCATCCCTTTCCCTCTCAGAGCAATCCCTTGTCTTGCCAGCAGAGCAAGTGGAGCTCAGCCCTGGTGCTCAGACTGTGTCCTGAAAGGGATTTTATTCCTGTGGCTTTTCCTACTTCTCACTCTCACAGCATAGGTGTTCAAGCTTCTCTGTGTCTTCAGAAGTGCGGATCTTTATGGGAAGAGGGAGAGAGGGAGACAAGGCAAAAACAACAAAAAAAAACCCCAAACCCACTAAACACAGGGAAGCTCCTGGAAGTGGCCTGGGGTGCACCCCCCATGCCATGGGCACCCCGTGGTCTGTGGTCCTGCAGCCAGGTGACCCCAACACCAGCAAGGCCCAGGGAAGAGGGGACCTTGTCCAAGCCCCTGAGACAGGAGCCCAGGAAGCTGGCCCAGGAGACCGACCCGAGGGCATCGGGCAAGATGGGGGTGTGGGGATGGGGGCGCTGTGGACGCTGGCTGGAGGCTGCCGAGCCATCTCTCAAGGAATAGCTGCTTCAAGCTCACAGACCTGGGAGGGGATGTGCCTGGCCTGGGGTGGTGCTTGTGAGGAGTGGAGGCCCTGCCGCCTGCTCCCCTGCCCCAGCCAGGGCCCTCTTCTTGCCCTCGCTCCCTCCCTGGGAGTGTCATCTCCTGTGGGCAGAGTCCTTTGTGACCGTGGGATCCAGGGACTGGGCTAAGACCCTAAACACTGAACCCACTCCTGGAGGGGGAGAGTAGGGATTGGTGGTCTCACCAAGCTCCTGGACCACTGATGGGAGGTGATGTCACCAGAGACCAATGGCACAGAGCGCGTCGCAGGCAGAGGAGAAGAATTTGTCCTGGGGAGGCTCCCAGGGGACTGTGAGAAGAGGCGGGTCCCTCAGAGCAAGTGCTCACCGGCCCTGCATCCCCAGACCCCCCTGTGGCCAGCCCCTCCTGCAGAGCAGCCCCTCTGGGGTTCGCCAAGCTCCAGGGACCCAGTGAGGTTGTGGCTGCATCTCGATCCTGCGCACCACAGGGAGAAGTAATTAAATGTAGTAGATGGAGAGGCTCCCGAAATTACATGATTTAGGAGCTGCAACTTACACGCATATGCACGTGTGCTAAGCTGCAGATAATTAATAGATTTATTTAAATCAGCCTCTGCCATCTGTATTCAGCTGGAAGAGATGCTTCTTGGCAGGCCCATGTTGGAAGACCTTTGATTTGTGAAAGGAAAGCGGGGTGTGTCCCGAAGAGGCGCTGGGGCAGCAGGGGATTCGGGTCCCCGGGGGGCTCTGGTCTGCAAGGCAGGTACCGCACAGGTGTGGTGGGGCAGTGACTGCAGCAGACAAGGCCAGGTGGTTCCTGCAGTCAGACCCGAGTGGGAGTGAGGCAGACAGGGATGTGGAGTCCCCTCGAGGCTGTTCTCAGGGACACCCCCCTAGGCAGGGTCCCACCTGATCACAGCCTTGCTCAGGGCCCAACCTCCACAGCCCCAGAGGCCCCATGCTCACTTCCCTTGTGGGCACTGCCCGGCTCCGGGGATGCGGACCCGGGCACCCTGCTGTCCACAGTGGCATCCTCATGCACTCACTGGGCACAGACCTGCCTGCTTGGTCCTGGGAGGAGAAGCAGATGGCACTCATGGGTGTTAACCCTCCCAAAGGAGAAGAGGGCTGCAGCCGGACTTGGCGTGGTCACCAGGGGCACCCACCATTGGGAGGCCCACAGGGAGCGGGCAGAGTGCCCAGGTCTGGGGTTCAGGGCCAGCAGCAGTAACGGCATCAGAGCTGTGCTAGGGTCTGAATTGTGTCTCCCCAAAATCCGTATGTTGACGTCCTAACCCCAGCTCCTCAGAATGTGGCCATACTTGGAGACAGAGGCTTTAAAGAGGTAATTGAGGTTAAATGGGGTCAGAAGGGTGGGGCCCTGATCCAGTATAACTAGTGTCCTTATAGGGAGAGACGAGGACACGGACAGGCACAGACAGGCCACCCTGTGAGGACACAGAGAGAAGACAGCGTCCACAGGCTGAGGAGGGCGGCTCCGGAAGGAAGCAGCTCTACCCACACCCTGACCCTGGATTCCCGGCCTTCAGGGCTGTGAGGAGGACATGAGTTTCTGCCCTGAGCGATGCTGAGGACAGGGCTGACGGGGACGCACCTGTGGCGTTCTGTTCTGGCCGCCCTAGGACACCAATCCCAGGTGGTGGTGAGATCAGAGGTGACCACGGCGGCTCCTTACAGGAGGCTGACTGGGAGCCTGGTCTCGCCCAGGCGTTGTAGACTCTCCACTGAAACCTGGCAGCTCAGGCTCCCTGAAGATGCCAGGCCACGGGCCGCCAAGTGCCACAGCCACTTGTAGGCGGGGGGGAGGGGGCATCTCCAGACTCTCGGCAGAGGTCCAGCCTGCACAGCAGCCCTTCCTGAACTGCTCTTAGCAGGCAGTGATGGGCGATCATTGTTCAGGGAGGGCTCTGGCCATGCCTAGAGCTCCCTCCCCAAGGTCAGCTCCCCTAGAATCCACTGCAAGGAAGTGTCCCCTGCAGATGGGTCCCAGAACCCCTGTCCCTTGAGGTCACAGTGAGGACACAGCTGGAGGATATGTCTAGGCCGGGGCAGGTGTGACCTTTCCCACAAGACAAGTAGGTGGAGACAGAATGGAGCCACGGAGCCCGCTCAGGCGGAGGCCCCAGTCCGAGGAGGGCGTGGTCTGTTTCCCTCCCCTGTTTCCTTTAGATTCTGCACCTCACCAAGATCAGCACACCCTCCAGGGAACCGGGAAGGTGATGGGGACTCCCAGATGGATAGCGAGCCGGGCCTGTGCCAATTCATTCTTATTCAGTGCCACCGTCGCCACATCCCAATCTAGTCATTATTGCGTCTTCGCTCTCCGTGGCTGCATTATAACTGGAGCTTATGTTCAATTTGCTGGGAGCCGGCAAATCATCGTCTGCTTTTCCTCAGCACACACTAATTTGCTGTTGGCCCTATAGGTGTTTCTTAAAGTCTAGCATTTTACACATAGACAAATTAAACCTCGTTTTTGAATGTGTCCCTACCTGGAACTGACATAATGCTCTTTAATGTCTGTTGCACCTCTTGGGGGGCTTGGGGCTCATAATCATTGGCATTTTCAAGCAGCAGATTCCTTACAGGGACGTGTCCTCAAAGCCAATAATGAAGTGATTAAGGAGAGTTGGGCTCCTGTGGGTGTTTGCCACGGTCTCTCTCGCGCCGCCCGTGTGAGCGTGGCCTCAGGAGTGGTGGTCTGGGGAGAGGTCTCTTTGTTGCTGTGGAATATTCATTTGACCAACCAGGAACACCTCCCCAGTATCTTCCAGCTGTGGTCACTGGGAGACTCGAATGTGGAGACGTGGTCCAGGGGCTGTAGACCAGGGGAGTCCAGTCAGGTTCAAGGGCCAGGATACGGAGGGGCGTGATGCAAATGTGTGCCACCAAGGGCTGGTGGTTCACCAGGTCAGGGGGACACCCTGGGTGCCCATGTGTGCCAGGTGACTGGGCGAAGGGTGGGCCCGCCTCCTGGGCTTCACTCGTCTCCACCAGCTGCCAGGGAGAGAGAACAGGTGCACAGTGGGAAATTCACAATCAGCAGGTGCCAGGCCTGAACTGTGTCCCCCGCATTCAAATGGCCTAGCCCCAGGGTGATGGCATTTGGAGGTGACAGGGTCATAAAGGGCCCCTTATACTGGGGTCGGGCCCTTAGGAAAGAGGCGAGAGGGAGGCACCCCCTCCCTCTCACTGCTACATGAGGGACACAGTGCCGAGGGGCCCAAGGAGGGAGCCCACACCAGGAACCCAATTGGGCTGCCCTTGACCTTGTTGTTGAGGTCAACAAGGCCCGCAGGCACCCAGGCCATGGTGTTTTGTGTTGGTAGCCGGGGCTGACCCCAGCGGTGGACGCTCCTACTGGGCCACTGGGCTGCAGTGGACGCTCCTGCTGGGGCACTGGGCTGCCTTGCAGCAGATCTCGGGGCCCATGGTGGCTGGGGCTGCTTGGGAAGCAGACCCCATGGTGGAGGGATGGCTCTGACTGTGGCCCCTCAGCCATCACTGCTCCGTGCTCTTTCTCGTCTGAGGGTGGCCTTGCTCTCGGGAGCAGGCACCGAGGTCCCAGGTAGAGCCCCTCCGTGAGATGAGCCGGGTCACCTGACAACCCACACTGCCGGGTCCCCTGCCCCACAACCCCTCCTCTGACCCTGGCCGTCCTGGAGCTCTGCTCTGAGAGGCGACATGGCTGATGGAGGAAGGTGGGCCTCTTCCCCCCGGTCTCCGCATCCCCAAGGCTTCTCCCTGTCACTGCAGCTGTCACCGAGAGGGCTTTTCTGGGGCAGTCAAGCCTTGCAAGTGGGAGAACCAGGGAGACCTAGAGGGGATGTGGGGTTTGGCTGAGCATTGAGGAGGAGGAAGGAAGCCAGGAAGGGGCATGTGGGATGAGGGCACAGCCTGAGCCAGGTAGGATGGGCGGCGGGGCCTGCCTTTGGGGAGCCGAGGGGATAAACCCAGAAGTGGAGCGTGGCGGGGATGGAGAGAGGGAGGCAGACGCAGCGCCACAGGCCTGGGTCGCCATCCTCATTACAACCATCGCCAGAGATGCGGTCGCCGTACGCCGAATCTTTACAGGGGCAGTGGTGGACACGTTTCTATCTCAGCCTCGCAGAGGAGGACCTGAGGCCGCAATGCGGGGGCCAGACCTGTGGGTGTGTGGGTCTGGGCAGGAGTGAGCGCCAAGGGTCTTCTTTCTGTGCACATGCCGGCCGTCCTCCATCAGGCAGCTGCCCAGGCCACCGATGCCTTCACAGTGTGGGATTTGGGGACCTCCATGTGCTGTCCCACGGGAAAGCCACGTCCTCGTAGGGGAGGAGCGTCGCTGCTCTCAGCAGGGGGCCGTTCGTTTCTCTCACGGGAGCCTGTCAGTTTCTGGGCGGGGTGTGACATGGCTTAGGCATCTGTCCCTTTGATGCGCCCAGGCCGGTGCCATCAGGCTCCTGGCATTGGTGCAGCCCAGGCATTAGTACGGCCCCAGCAGGCCCCTCGGTGTTTCCATTCACTGGAGACCACATGTGGGATGCCAGGAGCCCTGAGGGTGCAGATAGATCATCAGGGCCTGGGGCCAGCCTGGGCAAGGGCCAGCACCAGCAGGTGCCCCCAATGTGAACCAATGTGAGGTGCTTTCATGCTGCAGAAGGTGCCTGGGTCCTGAGACCCACGCTGGGCCATGAAAACCAGTTGTCTTTATTGTTTTTATTTATTTATTTATTTAATTTTGAGATGGAGTTTCGCTCTTGTTGCCCAGGCTGGAGTGCGGTGGTGCGATCTTGGCTCACTGCAACCTCTGCCTCCTGGGTTCAAGCAATTGTCCTCCCTCAGTCTCCCAAATAGCTGAGATTACAGGTGCTCAACACCACGCCTGGCTAATTTTTTGCATTTTTAGTGGAGACGGAGTTTTACCATGTTAGCCAGGCTGGTGTGGAATTCCTGACCTCAGGTAATCCACCCTCTCAGCCTCCCAAAGTGCTGGGATTACAGGCGTGAGCCGCCGCGCCTGGGATTGCAGCTGTGAGCCGCCGCGCCTGGCCTCACAGCTGTCTTGAAAGTGGCTTTTGTTTGACTCCTGTGTCTGAGCAGTTCTCGTCCTGTGCTGTCCTCTGGACCTGGGGATGGAGGGGTTCCCTGTGTGGGTGACACTGGGGTGCGTCTGGGTCTGGCTGTGGCAGGCTCTGCTCTTCAAGCTGGGAGCGTTGTGGGTGGGGACTGTGGATGGGAGATGAGGCATCCCGCCCTGGGAAGGTGTGTGTGGTCATAAGGACAGAATGTGCCACACAGGCCTTGGGGCCCAGGGAGCAGCTGGGCTGATGGCTGACGAGATCCCAAGTGTCGGACCCACTCTGCTCTGTGGCTCTGGGACGCTTTGCTGGTACCTCTATCACCAGCCCAAGGGAAGTCCTTTCTGCTTCAAGGACAGAACCAGAGCCTCTCCCTTCCCCAGGGATAGCCGAGTGCCCTGGTCCCAATGTTTCTGGAGCCCCTTTGCAGGTCTGTGAATTCCTCAGGCTGCGCCGTAGGTGACAAGGCTGTTCCAGGCTGTGCTGGGGCTGCTGGCCTCTGGGGAGGAAGTCACATGGTGTCCTCAGCAGGGCCTGTGTCTCCAGCCTCGTTTCGTGGATGAAAAATCACCCACAGGTTTGGAGCCCGATCTCTGTGGAGGCCACACCACTCCACGGTTTGAAACGTTTGCCACCCCTGTTTGTATCCGCTCCTCACGGTGGGTCCTGGGTCGGCGGGGCTGCAATGCTTGGCTTTGTGATTGGCAACGCCTCAGGCCTTGGACACCCCGCTCCCCCCCCCACCCCCTGCTGGAGAACGGCGATGCCCACGGGGGGTCATGAGCCACTGGCACAAACGATGCTTCCCCAGGTGTCTAAAAATCAGTCAACATTTCTGGTGCTGGGAGCGGACGTTGAGTCACTGACCTGGGCTTTGACCTTATTTAGAAGTTTGTGTTCTCGAGGCTCAGCATGGCTGCGTGGGGGCCAGTCTGGGGCCACGCACGTTCTGCAGAGTGACGCGGGATCAGGGTCCTTTCCGTCCTGGGACTGGGACTGTGGGCGGTGGCTCGGCTCATGGCCGCTGGGCACCCTGCCCTACCTCGGGTTCCCTGAGTGCGCTCTGCCTCAGGGTCCTTTCCTTAGGGATTCGTCGTAGGAACAAACTGGTAGACGGTGGTGTGGACTGGGTCCTGGTGCAGGGTTGCCCTCCTTATCCGAAGCTGCCTCATTTCCCCAGAGCCTTTCTAGAAAATGGGAAGGGGGCACAGGAAGGTAACTGAACAACAGTGTGGACCTCACAAGGCCTGTGACTCAGAGGTATCAGCACCAAGCCCAGACCCCCCACCAGGGAGGGAGGGCGGGAATTTAGCTCCTGTGGGGACCCCCGGGGCCCTGTCACAGCCTCCAAGGCCCTCGAGACTCCACTGACACTGCCAGGAAAAGCTGCCTTCCACCCCTCCTAAGCCATCATTGACTGGCAGATGGGACAGCCAGGCCCCCACGCCCAGTCTCTGGTTAATGGTGGGGTCAGGGCGGGTCAGGCCTGGGCCCCTGACACTGTTTCTCATGACAATTCCACCCCCACAGTGAGAGAGGGGTCACTTGCGAACTTTGAAAAACTCCCCCAAACCACACGGAGCCCCCACTTGACAGTTCTGAGCCCTCTTTCCTCTCACAGCCCTGGGATGCCCGTCTGTGCGGGTGATGGTACCGGAGCCCCGGTGGGTGATGGTACCGGAGGCCCTGGCGGAGCTGCAGGCTGGTGCCTTGGCATCTCCCACACCAGTGCTGGGCTGGACCAAGCCGCCTGCTTGCTCCTCTGTAGCCGCAAGTGACCTTCAAGAGCCTCGGCCCTTGACCTTCCACCATTTCTCTGACGTTTAGCAAACAGTGCCGGCCGCCCCTCCTCAGGCACTCGGCCAGGTCTTTGCATGGCCCCCAAGAGCCCTGCGGACAAGTGGCCCCTCATCCCCTCCAAGAGTCCTGCGGACAAGTGGCCCCTCATCCCCTCCAAGAGCCCTGCGGACAAGTGGCCTCATCCTGGGGGCTCCTCCTGTACATTTCTCCAGTGGGGACCACAGTGGGCGCTTATGTAGGGACAAAGGGGTGGTTTCTCCCAGCTTCCAGTGGTCTGTCTGGCCTCACTCACCAGCAGTGTGGAGCTGGGCCCTGAACTCCTCCGGGCACAGGTGGGGCTGGTGTTGGCCGCATATATGAGTATCTGGAGGTGGGTGGCATGTGGGACTCCTCTCGTCTCTATACGGGAAGAGGGGCCTGGCTCCCAGAGGGGATCTACGCCTGCCGTCCGAGCAGGGGCTCTTGGTGCTGCTGTGCAGGCATGGGTCCTGGAGCTCAGCGCTGCTGGGCCCTCCGCCTCTCAGACTCCTCTGTACCCCGACAGACGGGGGTGTGGGCCCCTCCCTCAGAGCAGCAACGCTCACAGTTCTGTTCTGCTACCAGTGAGCCGAGCAGGATAACGGGATCTTGGGCTCCCGGGAGGACACCAGCTTCTTGACAAAGGTCAAGACCCCGAGGACCCACGCCAGGTGGCAATGTCGACTCCATCCTACTGTAAGTAAAGGCCACTCCCTCACTGGCCTGCCTGACCCGGCCCTCCTCCAGGTCCTACCAGGCTCCTCACTGGACCCAGGGCTTCCTGGAGCCAGGCATCTTGTCCTTCCTGAAACCGACGACGCTGTGGAAGGAGCAGCTATTCTCTGTACAAAGAGTGCATTGTACAGCAAGGGGTTCCTCAGCGTGGGGTCCCCAAAAAGCAGACCCTAAGCCGAGGCCTGGCGTGTACATGGTGTGTGCAGGAAGTGAGGACGTGGAAAAGGCGGGGAGTGCAGTCCACAAAGGCGGCTCATCCCCTGGCCATGCTGTGGGCAGCTGGACACATGACCACTGTGGAAATGGAGGAAGACAACCAGTGAGAATGACCAAAGGCTGTTACTTGGCGCCCATGACAGGAGGACAGCAGGAGGCTCGTGGTGGAACAGGGACGCTCCAAGTTGCCCAGATGGGAGGCCTAGGCCTGGGCAAGCCAGAGCAGCTCCCTAAGGAGGCATCAGGGCACGTTGGGTTTTCTCTGGTTGGTCCTGAGTTGGGACGAAGGGACAGAAAATGAGGGAAGCTGGTAGTTACTGACCGAGAGCTGACCTTTTGGGCCTGATAACTGCAGGGGCCGTGGGTTGGCTTTCGGGCTTACAGCTGCGGGACAGTGGACTGGAGTTCTGCTGTCACGTGTGGTCTGGTCATTGTCCTTCTGGGTGACCAGCCAGCCCACTGGGGGCTCTGAAAAAGGTGCACAGCACAGGCTGGGGCTCAGGGTCTTCTCCCGAGAGTGAGGGGGTGGAGCGTCTGTGGGCCCAGCTCTGCAGGCCTTAGTTGAGGGCCACTCCACACGGAGTCATTGGCCCCGGGGACTGCAGCCTCCTTCTCCACTGGGCAGAGTGGGCTCCAGCAGTTGGAGAAAGCTTCCAGGCCTGGCACATGTGTACTGGTCCTTGGGAGCCACTGAGGGAATGTCCTGGGGGTTCCGTCAACTTTTGTAGCGAGACTCAGTTCACCGTAACCAGCATGGAAGCAGAACAGCTGCCCCTTGGTGGGCGCCCTCGGTGGGTGCCCTCGGTGCCACACATAGCCTGAGACCCCCCAGTGGCCCTGCAGAGAAGACGAGGTGTGGCTGGGAGAGTTGTAAGCTGGCATCTCCATCCATAAGGGGTTAGAGGGGAATTAAAATGCACGGCCACGCACCTGCTGCCTTTGCTCTGTATTCTGCCTTCTCATGGCCATGGTAAGATGGTGGCTGGGGAGCCTCTTGGCCGTGGTGGGGCTAAGAGGAGCTTCCCTGGAGGAGACTGGACACGGTCATGGCAGGCGGGAGCAGACTCCCTGCCCATGTGAGGGCATGTGGGCTCTGGCTTAGGGCAGGCCTAGGGAACAGGCAAGACCCCACTGTCACAGCCAAGTGCTGGGTGGGGTGTGAGCCCTGAGAAGGCACAGTAGGCAGGGCACTCCTCAAGCGCTGGCTGCAGGGAATGCGAAGTGGCCCTCCTAGCTGTGGGTAGAGGAGTGGGAACGTAGATGTCCCAGATCCAGGCCCTCTGGCTTGATGGACAGCAAAGTCGTAGAAGTGGCTGTGGGATGATGCTCCTGTTTTAGTTTCATAAATGCGTGATGCTCTGTTCCCAGCAATGTGTAAATAAATATTCAGTGCACCAGGTCCACCAATACTTAACTCTCTTCAACTCTGCTTAGCTCAACCTGCCTGGCTGGTGCCAGCCTTCGGCAGAATCTGATGTTTTCCCCCATCAATTGAAGGCTTTTAGGCATCCACAGATAAACTCTCATTCTCAGGTCTTAGATTCTGAACATCCACCTACCACGTTAGGGCACTGCCTCACTCTAGCACTGCTGAGAGGATTTCCAGGGCCGTGCACCCACCCCAGCCCTGTGCTCAGCTCTCAGGAGCACACATGCTGGCTTCAGCCATGGATCTTGTCCCCCTTGTGGGACTAGAATTGCCTTGGAGCAGTGGCTTGAGATGGCAGGTCTCAGTTTTATTCTCTCCTGATGGTTCCTTGCCTACATCAAAACCAGGGATGGGTGGATGGATGGATGGACTGATGGGTAGACAAATGGATGGATGATAGATAGATAGATAGATAGATAGATAGATAGATAGATAGATAGATGATAGGTAGATGAGTAGATGGATGATAGATGATTAATAGATGTGCAGCTGGATGGATGGATGGATGGATGGACAAACGGATGTATGATGGATGAATTGTGGCTAGATGGATGATGGATAGATGATGGGTTGATGATAGAGAGATGGATGGATGGATGATGGATGAATGATAGGTGGATGTGGATAGATAGATGATGGATGGATGGATGATGGATAAATGATAGGTGGATGTGGATAGATAGATGATGGATGGATGGATGATGAATGGATGATGGGTAGATGATGAATGGATGGTGATGGGTGGATGGATGGTGGATGGATGGGTGGATGGTAGGTAGATGGATGATGGGTGATGAATGGATGATGGGTGGATGGTGATGGGTGGATGGATGGTGGATGGATGGGTGGATGGTAGGTAGATGGATGATGGGTGATGAATGGATGATGGGTGGATGAAAGACGGATGGATGATGGATGGATGGATGATGAATGGATGGTGATGGGTGGATGGATGGTGGATGGATGGTGGATGGATGGATGGATGGATGGGTGGATGGTAGGTGGATGGATGATGGATGATGAATGGTAGATGGGTGATGAATGATTGATTGATGGAGGAATGGATGGTGGATGGGTGGATGACAGATGGATGGATGATGTACAGATGGACAAATGGGTGAGTGGAAAGATGAAGGGGCCTATGAGGATGTTTGGCCTCTTCAGGGAGGTAGCAGGGGCCTCCCAGGTACACCCAGCTTTAGCCCACCTTCTCCTTGTGCTGCCATAGGCAGGTTGCTGAGCTGCCTGAGCCTTAGTTTCCTCAGCAATACGTGGGTGGTGCGGGGGAGGAGTGGGATCTTTGCTTCAGAAGGTTGTGAGAAGTAAACGGGGTGAGGTGTGTAAAGGGTGTGGCCCGCAGAGGAGCCAGCCCTTGATCACGCCTCTGTCCTCCTCGGAAGCAGTTTTCAAAGGCCTGGGACCGTGCAGCCCACATGGCTCTGCAGCTTGCTGTCGTTTGCTTGCCACTGTGGCTTCATGGTTTACGCCTGGGGATGTCAGTGGGTTGGGTGTGTCCTTTCTCCTCTGCTCCCCAGACGGCTGCCTGTGGACTGGCCACGCCGGATCCCCTTTCCCGGCCGAAGGGCACTTGTGCCGTTTCCAGGTTTCGCTGTTCCACGTGTGGAGGGACCTTTCTCCACACCGGCAGGTGCTGCTTTGGGGTATTTTCTGAAGAACAGAACGTCCAGATTTCGGGTGGGAACATCTTGAATTTGCTTTCATTTTCCTTAGGATAGTTGAACAGGCAATGATTGTTTTTAAACGAAAACACACACAAAAAACGTGTTTGCTTCCCTGAGGGGCAGGCGGAGCCCTCACCTGGGGAGAGCATCCCCCTGCGTGCTGCCCGCCTGGCCTCCGGAAGGCTGCTGGGAGGGCCCTCGTGCGTGCCCATCTGTTTCCGAGGACCGGGGGTAGCAGGCGCCCTCCCCAGGCTCAGTGCTTTCCTCCTGGCCTTATTAGGAAATGCTTTAAAAGGACAATCCCCACTTTGAGTGCATGGGATCTATTAAGCCCAGCGAAAGTGTGAGTTAATGTGTGCAGAGAAAAGATAAGAATTTCACAAAGGAGAGCAGGGTGATCGTGGGTGCGGGTATAGAGATAAGAGCCCCTGCCGTTGCTGCGGGCGGGGATTGGCGGGCATGGCTGGCAGGGCTGGCCAGGGTGGGCAGGTGGCCTGAGGGGAGGGGGGACAGGCCTGCTCCTCCAAAGGTCCCCTCCCAGGGCCCTCCTCCTGTCTGCATTCACTCAGAACTCACCAGCTGGTCACACATCCTTCAAACTCCCCCGGGTGAGCTTGGGAACTAAGAGCAGCTTTGCCATCTGGGTGCCCCGGGCTGTGGCAGGGGTGGCTGGGGCTGCAGGAACAGGTGTGACACCGCAGTCTGCAGGGTGGCCTGGGGAATGAGCTCTCGCAGGATGATGGTCAAGCGGGGCATCCCTGGCCGAGGCTCAGCCCGTGCAAGGTGCTGGGCAGGCCTGGGAACGGGCAGAGGTTTGGCTGCAATGGAGTGGCCTGCAGTCCTAGAGCTGGGAGGCGAGACCAGTGAAGATCGTGGACCCACCGTGGGCAGCATCTGTGCCAGCTGGGGAGCTTCGGTCCCAGCTAGGGGACAGTGAGAAGTTCACGGCCTCTGTTTTCTGGGTATGCCAGAGGAGGTCACAAAAGAAATGAAAGTAAAACAGCCAGACCCTGGGCTAGCAGGAAGTCTGTCTTCACCCCTGTGACTGAGCCCACAGGGCCTGCCTGGACTGCGGCCTCAGCCATCCAGAGGCCCAGCTGCTCAGCGAGAGAAAGCAGCACCTTCCTCCTGCCCTGGCCTGCACCTCCGTCTTCTCTCTTTTCCTCCGGAAACTGGTGGCCTTTTCTCTTCTGGTTTTCTATCTCTTCTATCACCTGCTCTGCTCACGTCTCGTCTGCTCCAGAGACAGGATGTGCAACTCAGCCTGGGTATGAAGCACGGAGGAGAGGTCAGAGCCAGCCCTGCCAGGGCATCTACCCTTGGTGCAGAATCACATCTTGAGCTCAGATGAAGATTCTCTTCTGGGAGTGACTCCAGACAAGGGCTGGCTGGGACATCTCTCTGAAATCCCCCAACAGTGTGTCCCAGAGATCTCCTTGGGGACAAGATACAGCCTCTTCCACGGATGCAGGAGGAAAAGGAGGAAAGAAAACGTTATTTGAGGCCAACCATGTGTGGTGTTCTCTGCCTGCACTTGCTGTAATCCTTGCAGTGGGTGTCAGTGAGGACTCGGGGCACGAGGAGACTAATGACTGGCCAGCAGTCTGGTCACACCGGTGGCTGGACCTGTGACCAGTGGTCCTTCCCCGACAAAGCCCATTACTTTTTGCCCCACGCTGCCCCTGACTGCTGGCCCAGGCTCCTCCTGAAGCCCCATTGCTCTTCTTTAGATCTCCTTCCACTGTCCAGCAATGGTGAGCACAGCCTGCAGGGCCGGGTGGGGGACAAGGGCAGACAAGGGCAGAGCATCCTCTTGTGCTCACAGCCAGGGCCATCAGGCACCATCCATTCTGAACCCCCAGCCAGCTCTGAAGGAGGGACTGGGCTGGGCTGTGAGCAGACTGGGGCCTGGGGGCCTGAGCCACAGGAGTCCTCACTGGCTGCTCCTACCCTGCCGCCTCCCCTCTCTGGTGCCTGGTTTTGACCTCTGTGGGATGCGGACAGCTGCCTGGGGTGTGCCAAGCACTGCAGGTGGCTGCAGTTACTCAGAAGAGGGAAACCTTTGGGGAGGACAATGGACGCGGAGCCACAGGCCGTGGATACTCCGACTTCAGCTCCAGAGGAGTGTGGGGTGGGTACAGTCATGGAAGTTTCTGGAAACTGCAAAACCTGGCCCGGCCCCGACATTTGAAATGACCCTTTGTTTCTCACCATGCGTTTGGCATCGATTCAATAAACCGTGTACTTGGGGGTGTCTCTGGGGGTCTGGACGCCTTTCTGTTTTGTGAACTCTGGGATGGCTGGTCTGATCAGTGGACTTGGAGGCTGTCAAGGACATGGGGACTGCGGCTAGTACAATCAAGGCCCACGGGTGTGTAGCATTCCTGTGAGCACCATGGTCCCTCCTCACCAGAGCAACCCCAGCGCTCCCGACCTTGGTCGTGCACGTGGCACCCACGGAAGCCACTCTGCATTGCCATGGGCCCAGTCTGCCGGCATTGCATTGCTGATCCTGGCTGACACGTGGGCTGCGCTCGTCAAGTGGCCATGGAAGTGCATGCTGACCCGACCCACGTGTATCCCCGGGGGCGGCCTCCCACAGGCCTTGCTTGGGTCCCGGGTGCTGGTGACGCCTGTGGCTGCCTTCCAGGCCTGTCCCCAGCATGTGGCTGGTGTGCCCTCTCACTGTCTTCCAGGCCCAGAAAGAGGCAGGAACTATGGCCTGCCATGCTCTAGTCCCTCTGGGGACTTCTTTGGGCCCTCGGGGGCCATGCTGGATTTACCCCAATGTCCTGGCTGCCGGTGCCCCTGCACACATAGCCACAGTGCCAGAGGCCTCCCTGAGGCTGTGCTCTTCCTGGTCGACACGCTCACATGGAGATCACCCCTCTTTCTGGCTCAGCCTCACTCCTCTGCTCCCCACACTCCCCTGGGAGGGCCCTACTGCGTTGCATCTGCCCCGCCTTCCTGTCCACACTGGATGGATTCTGCCCGTTGATCAAGGCCAACATCACAACCTCCTGCCTGCCTCGTGGCCTGCGATTGTTAGGGGCGTGTGTATGATCATGCCTACTGAAAACACAGCTAAGGCTGCCTTTATCTTTGCTTACATGTATACCACTTCCTCCTTTTCCTCAAAGAGGGCAAAGCATTACATTATATGAATGTAACACAATTTATCTACATTGTTTTTATGAGATTAGGGTATCTCAAATTGCAGAACATACATGACGCATATGGTAAAAAAACAAATTGCAATGACAAAGGAAAGTTCCAAATGAAAAGCAGGATTATGCCTCCTTCTTCCTGGCATCCAGGCCTTTCCCCAGGGACAAAATGGTTAACAGCTTCTTTCTTAACTAGCCTGGCCCTGATCACTATACGTTTTTATTTTCAACATGCATGATGTCAGCAGTGCACACTCAAACTGTTACTTCTTAATTCATCATCTCTGGTCAGGACCTCCTCACTTTCCATTTTCAACAGGAAAAAAACAGAGGACTTACTTTCTCCATTAAAACACTGCCTTCCATTTTTCAGTCCTCTATTATGTAGTTAATGGTCAGGGTTTGAGAATTTACATTTAGCTTTCTACGATTAATTTGTGTATATGTTGATTTTAAAACTTGAATGGAATTAAAGGACATTTAGAATTCTATCCCATAAATGTTTATAGCAGAAAGAAGATTTCTGACTAGAACCATGGAGAAAGAGATATACCATTGTAAAGATTTTACCAGTTGGAGATTCTTTCAAGAATCAAGGCCTAATGTATCTTTATACCTATTTTTCACAGTTTATTCTACTTCTAGAGAGTCAAATGTGCTAAATTTTCCTTTATCCCGTATCTTCAGGCACAGTCCTTCTGATTCCTTTCTCTGGTGGAGTATAACCTAGATCAGCTTTTCCTATAAGGGATGGGACTAGTAAACTGAACTTCTGAATTGCCTCAAATGGTATGCATGCTTTGTCAGCTGTTTAGCTGGGTATAAAATTCTAGGTCTTCTATCTTTTCCCATCAGAATCTGAAGTCAGTGCTCCACTGTCTTCGAGAAGCCAGGGTTTCTAAAGCAAAATTCAGTATCAGCTCATTTCCTTCCTCATAGAACATTTTTTGTTGTTGTTGTTGATGTTGTGTTTTCTTTGTTTTTTTGTCTTTTGAGACAAAGTCTCGCTCTGTTGCCAGGCTGGAGTGCAGTGGCACAATCTTGGCTCACTGCATCCTCTGCCTCCTGGGTTCAAGAGATTCTCCTGCCTCAGTATCTGGAGTACCTGGGATTACAGGCACCCACCACCACGTCCAGGTAATTTTTGTCTTTTTAGTAGAGACAGGGTTTCACCATGTTGGCCAGGATGGTCACAATCTCCTGACCTCGTGATCTGTCTGCCTTGGCCTCCGAAAGTGCTGGGATTATAGGCATGAGCCACTGTGCCTAGCCTGTTTTTTTTTTTGTTTTTTTTTTTCTTTTTTAAAAAATATTATGCAGCGTTTTCTTGCATTGGTTGGATCTAGGTGTCTGTCCATTAGATCTAATCAGAATATGGTAAGTCTCTACAATCTGAAGATGTGTATTTATTTATTTGACTATGTCCTCCTCTTTGTTGCCTTTTATTCTCCTCTAGAACTTCTAATACATGAAAGTTGGATGCCTAGGATATACCTTCTAGGTCTCAAATTTTCCATAATTTTTTACCTTTCTGTGTGCTCTCCACTCTTGTAAACATATTTGATTTTACTTTCCACAGCCCAGTCTTCATTCATTACCATTTTACCATTCAGTGTATACCCTAGATCTTAAAATGAGCCAGTCACATGAATTTCAAAGAGTTTTTTTCTTGCTCTCTTGTTTGCCTTTTTTTCCCCTTGGGAGTCTGGTTTTCTCTTATTGATACCATGTTCTTTCAAATTTTTTGAGAATGATGCTATTTAGAATAATCACAATCACGGTTATGATTATTTTCCCTGAATTATTTCTGTCCCCTAAGGTTCAAGTGTAGAGTATGCAGAGCTGAGCCTGCCCTTTCATGCCTCTAGCTCTCCGCAAACACCTAGTGATCTCTGCCTGCTGGGACCTGTCTGTATAGGAATAAAGGTTGAGGTGTGTGTAGTGGCTGGTCAGTGTGAATCACCTCTGCCCTGTGTAGCCCAACAGGCTTCTCACTTGACCACGAGAGTTTACTGTATTCCCTTGGAACTGGCAAGGTGCGTGGACAGATGGGCCACCCTGGAAGTGGGCATGCAGCCGATGGGCAAACAGGGTCCCCACATTGGTGCTGGCAGGCTTGACTTTGGGGACAGGTGTTTTTGTGCATTTCACTCTTGGGAGGAATTGTGCTACCTTTGGACCTGCTGACCCTGCTTCTCATGAATGACCAAAGTCCTTACCTCTGCTCTGCCCTGGTTTTTTCTTAGACCCTGAGTTTTTCACTCCAGAAGCAGGTTCCTGGCTTTTTTGTGTGCCATAGGCCTGTTTGGAAGTCTGGTGAAGCCTGTGCTACCCATCTCAGGACCAACTAAAAATACCTGATGAAGAAGTTCAATTATATCCACATGCAGTTAGCAAATAGTAAGAAGCCTATTTTGATATAGTAATGTGTTTTCTTTAGGAAAACATTACATACAAAGTCTAGTAGTGGGATGACCATAATTTGAAGTAATGGTGAAAATAAGCAATAGATTGAGATATCTGCAAGAGCCGTAATGTGATATGAAAATACCTGTGATTTTTGGTGGTGACAAAGTCATAGTTATGACCAAAGTATTGTGTTTACTGCCTACATGCCTAATTGAAGGCAGTGTTAAATTTCAGTTAGAGATATGTTAAAGAAAATGCTCACTTTCTCCATCCAAAGTCCCACACCTCAGGCACTGTGGGGTCTGACCTCAGGCACTGTGGGGACTGTCCCCAGGCAGAAGGCAATCCCTCTGTGGACAGCTTTCCTCTGGCTCTGGTCTGAGCTACACTAGCCTTAAAGCAGCAGTTTGCAGGGGCTTGGGGCAAGACACACCCACCTGGCACTGTGGAAGTGCAGCTCTTTGGCCAAGTGCCCTCCTGCCTGGACACCTGGCCATGCCCCTGGATCGTTCCAACTTCCCGGGAGGATGTGGGCATCCTTCTGTTGGTTCCCATCACAGTTTCTTCTCTTCTATCCAGAGACGGACCCAGGACCCCCTCCCCCTTTCTGGCTTGCTTAGTGTTTCGATTCCCAGCACAGTAATGGTTTCAGTATTTGTAAAGGGTCTTTCCTGCCATGTCAATGAGACCCTTGGTGTCTCCTCCTGAGATGTGTGTTAGTTTTATCTGGCTCAGGTGTTCACACTGCCATCTGGAGCTGACTTGCCAATGGCACCCAGGGCCTTTTTGGTCTGCACTGTTAACTCACTCTTTGGAAGCCCTGCACGAGGTTCTTGAGTTTGCAGCTGTGATTGCTTTTAAAGGTGTAAGCAATGCCACATGCATTTACTAGCAGGCAGCCTTGGTGCCTGCAGAAGTGTGATGGTGGTCCCCCAACGTTAGGCACGGAGGTCCTCCTGTCCTACCTGTCGAAAGCGAATTGGTGGGCCATGCCTCTATTGATAAACTTTCTTTCCCCCACCCCTCTTTGTCCTCATTACTTCTCTTTACAGAAGGATCTTCCAAATGTAGTTCTTAAAGATTCCCCTGGTGAATGTAGCATACCTTTCTATTTTCAGAATTTCAAACAATATGCACCTGATTGGGGACACAGTGCGTGTCAAGGGCAGGCTCTCTCTCCTGATTGAGGCCCCTTTGGGGGCCAGGGGTGAGCACATGTGATAAGCACCCAGAAGACCCCCCAGCCCTCTGACTGGGGAGCCCTGTGCCAGGTGACGGATGAAGGCCAACGACCTTGGTGGAGGTCGGGCTCTACCAGCCAGGCAGGGTGGGTTCCTGAGGAACTGCTGCCTTAGAGCTTTTCTAGAGCATGTCTAGGGGTGGAGAGCAGGAAAGAGTGGGGTGCTTATAGGAAATGGGGTTTTGAAGGGGATTGCATGAGCAGAGAGAATGGCTAGTCCCTTCCAGGGCAGATCCAGAGCTGCTTAGTTGCTTGGCTGGTGTGAGGCTGGGGCCACTCCTTTAGGTGAGAGGAGTCGGATGGGGCATTCTTGTCCCTCCTGGATGTTTTCGGGGGCAGGTGGAGGGTGATGAGCCAGAGGTGAAGAACTGCTTCGTGGATGGGCTCTCCCCTGGCCAGGTGCTGGGCACCACAGAGCCACGTCAGGCAGACAGCATCAAGCTTGGTGGCTGGTCCTGACTCTGCCATTGACTTTCTGGTTGATGTGAGACCAGTCGCCATGCCTCTATAAGCCTCAGTTTCCCCAGATGCATACTGATGGGCTTGATCTGTATGACCTCCAAGAGCCCTTCAGGACCAGGCCTCTTTCCCTTCCTGCTACATCAATACTGGTGCAAGGAGGAGACAGCCTTCATGTGAACCACGTGCACCGCAGGCACCAGCACTGCCCCCACCCTGCACAGGCCAGGACAGAGGTTCAGGGTCCTGGGAAGCTTAGGTCCTGATTCTTGCCCGCTGCTCTTTCCTGGGCATTTGAAATTGAATTTCAAATTCAATTCGGGCAAAAATACCTTGAGGCCGACCACACTGGTCTTGGTGCTGGGCTCTGGTCCGACCCCCTGATGAGGACACCCGTGCCCCCTGCTCTGCGGTGTGGGGTTGGGGAGCAAAAGCGGCCCAAAACAAAGACCCCTTCTTCCTAGAGGCGGAAAGGGAGGCAGTGCAGGGAGACATCAGTTTGTTTCCCCTGGAACGGAACGAGGGCATTAACTGTGCGCCCACGCTCTTGGGTGCAGGGCAGCTGGCTGGAGGGTGGCACACAGTAGGGGCAGGTGTATGTGTGTGTGTGTGGGTGTGGGGGTGTGTGTGTTTCCAGGCAGATGTGCCGTTTTCAGAAGCTGCGGGACCAGCCTCCTCCGAGCCCTCCCAGCCGCTGGTCGGGCCCGGCTGGGGCGGTACCTGGGCCCGGGTTTCCCTGTCTCTCCTGGGGCCTTGGGTGCCAGGGAGGCTGGGCGCAACTCGAGGCCCCGCGTCCTTTCTCCCGCGCCAGCAGGGCCGGCTCTGCAGTGAGGCCCCTGCGCACCTAGGTGGAGCCCGACCCGCAGTTTTCGGCGG
>NW_012115244.1:2336106-2341607 GCF_000951035.1 Colobus angolensis palliatus | reverse complement strand
GCCTTGCAGGGACCCATAGGCTCGGGAAGCAGGGGCTTGGTCACCCGGGTGCGCAGGTCCCCGCACCAAGTTCTGCCCCTGCCCTCTTGGTCTCTGCTAGACTGCAGGGCAGTGTGGGACTATTGAGGCGCCCAGGATAACGGTTGGACCCTCGTAGCTGGAGAGGCCCTTTGGACTGGGAAGCATCTTACTGGGGGTTTGGGGGCAGGGCCACACCTCCTCTGATGGGCGGTTGGTCGGCTCCAGGCACCCCAGATACACTCCTGGAAAGAAACTTCCTGGTTTCGGGGCCAGACTCCCTTTGCAGGGCTCCTGGTGCACGGAGGGATCAGCCTGACCTGTCATAGCAGACTGGGGACCACTAAGGCATTGGCCTCCCCCGGGGCACCCCTGCTCATGGTTACTGGTGCTCTGGCACACAGGCTGGGCCAGCTCCGCCTGGTGCTCCCCTTGGTCCGCTGGGAAGGCTGAGCACCGGAGGGCGCCTGTGTGGCTGGTAACGCACTGGGTTCTCGTTAGCTCTGGGCTCCTGCAAAGGAAGGGCTTGCAACATTCAGCTGCTTCCCTGACTAATTAATAAGCCGCTGGAAGCTTGAGGAAGTAGGTAGGTGCAGGAGCCTGACCCCAGACCCTGTGACCTCCATGGCCCTGGTGTCCGCTTCCCTCCCTTGCTTTTGGATGTGGGCACCAAGTACAGAGGAGGACCAGGTCTGAAGGGAGAGTAGGCTACCCCAGGACTCTGCGGGCTTGGCCTGCCAGCCCGGGCTTTCGGGGACCCTTCCCGAGGTGGGAGGCCCAACTCCTTCCTGCTGCCTTACTGACCCACTTCAGGAGTGGGTGGTTCTGCCCTAGGGCAGTGGCCCTTGGGGCCGGGGAGGCCGTTGTTCCTGCTAAGGAGTCGTTGGGTCCAGGCAAGCCCGCGAGGGCTGTCCTCCACTGGTGTCCCCTGCCAGGACGGTGGGAGCCACCCCTGGTGCGTTCCAGGCACCTGGCGAAGGGGTCCCTGCTCTGCCGGGCCTGTTTGTGTTCCTGCTGCAAGTTCTCTGCCTCTCTGGCTGATCTCGAAGTGTCTGGGGGATTGGCTTGCAGAAAGGGGGTGCATGTGAAAATTTCAGTGTTTCTCTAAGTGCCCAGCTGCGTCCTGATACTCTGTGATGAAGCAAAGTTCCACTGACTTTTAAGCTGTGAGTTAGTAACGGGGGGAGCTCCTGGCCATGTGGCCGGCCTGTGACGAGGGCTTCCTTTCTGCCTCGTCCTTCGGCACTGACCCAGTGCTGGTGCCTCTCAGGACTCTCCTGTCCCCCTGAGGCTCCAGGTCTATAGGACTCTGTTTTTTGGCCAAGAAGAAAGAGTTTCTGTCTCTCAGATGGGAAGGTCTAGGTGTGGAGCAGACCCAGGATTAAATACTGGTTGTGTTCGCTGAGTGGAGTACTTTTTGTGGATTTAGCCATTCACAGAGACCTCCGTGTTTACCTTGAAGCAGACACTCGTGTGTCGGCGTTGTGGAGGACGGCGCAGTCATAGATGCAGATGGGGTCAGCTGGACGCTGAGGGTACAAGTGCCTTTGGAAGAGCGATTGCAGGGTCCGAGTGTTTGTGCAGCCCTCCAGGCCTCCTGAAGTCCTGTCTCCCTGTCCCGAAGTGGTGGACTTCACCACCCTGGGTTGAGCCCTGCTGCGTGTCTGTCTGGAAGGTCAGGACTTGGGCAGCCTCCCTGTCCTTGCTGAGATGCCTTTTTGGCCCCTAGGCGTCAGGAGCCCCAGGGGAGGCCTGGGGAACCAGCAGTGAGAGGCGCAGGGAGGGGGTGGCCCACTCTGGTTCCTGGCTGATGGGCTCAGCCTGGGGCCACTCTCCTCCCAGCAGCCGCTGTCCAGCAGGAGGGAGGGAGCAATGAAGGCGGGTGGACAATTGTGACTTGTTGTCGGGGCCCGAGTGGGAAAGAGCTGTTTAAATTGCCATTTCCATGAATCTGTTTTTTTCAGGGGTGAAGAATGGGGGACCCAGGGAGCCGTTTTTCCACACTTCTCCTTTTGTGTGGAGATAGGGGTCACCCCATGGCTAATCCGTCCCCCTCTGGCCACTTTGTCTTCCAGTGTTTGCGGAGATGAATAGGGCTGTGAACCGAGAGAGAGGCAAATTGTGGTCCGTAATTGCAGCCTCGATACGTCCGAGCTTTGTGAGAATAGGTCCTGCCCACAGCACCAGGCCTGGCTGGGCAGCCACAGGCCCGGGAAGAAAGCAGGGTCGCAGTGTGGGGTCCGGCACTGGGGCCTGGGTAGCTGCTCATCTTGCCCTGTCATCCTTAGGACACGCTGTCCCTCCTCTGGGAGGGGAGAGCCATCCTTTCTTCTGAACTGCCTGGCATGTGCACGTGCTGTGTATGCATGGAGTGTAGCTAACGTGGGAGACGAGGGCGGGAGTCCCAGGATGCTGATGGAAGAGCCGGACCCTTCCTTAGGGCGCAGACAACATGTGTCACGGAGACGTGAGAGGGAAGCCAGTGCTTTATCTCCATCATCATGTTTGGCCTCCAAATACAGAGTTAAGGAAACAGCGAGAAGTATAAAAATATTTTCCACCTCCCTCTTCCAAAGACTTTACAATATTTTTCTGGAAGTCTTGAGTCACTTGGACTCCAGCACTCCACCAGATTAGCAGGCTTTGGTGTGGATGCTTAATGTAAACAGAAGAATAGAAAAATACTTCAAAGAGGAAGGAGCGCAGCGAGCCTGGGCCACCCGGGGCAGGCCACAGCGGCAGAGAGGTGTCTGGGCTTTGGGACCCAAAGGGACGTGAGAAAGCCAGGAAATCATTCGGCCCGATCCTTTCTGAATGGGAGGGAGAACCCAGTGCCTCTTTGCCTTAAATGTGGATTTGAGGCTCAACTCTATCTCGGTAAATCTGGTGGCAGGGGAGTGCATGCGATGGCTTGAACGTGCTGTTCAAAAGCCTCTTTTGCAGGTTAATATTGAGAACTTTGCGTCCAGCGGCCCCGGCACAGCGTACGTACCCGGGCCTCGATTCCAGACGCGCTTTCGGAACCACTGTGGCGTGCCTGTCTTTGAGCAGCTGCTGGGAGGGCCGACTGTTGATCGAGTCAATGGGATTCAGCTTCCATTGATTTAGTTAGCCGGCTCTTTCGGAAATGAGGCGTCCTCCTACAAACCCGTGTGGCCCGTAACAAAGGGGCATGCTCAACTCCGTGGAGGCAACTGACGGTGTATTAATTATTGTGGTTCTGCGCGGTCATCGTTAATTGACGCCGTCTTTGCAAGATTAGCGGCCGATGCAGAGTGTTCCTCTGTCTGTTAGATGGACCAGTTTATTTTTTAGGAAATGGATAGAGAACTTCTTAGGAGACAGCACAGTTCCCGGCCCTAAGACTCCATCAAAAATATTTGCTGAATGCATACAGCCATTCTGTCCCGGAGGCATAGAGCCAGGGCTGTGGGTGGTCCGTGATGGGTTGGGTGAGGGCTTGGTGGATGCCCTTGAGGTTTTCCAGAGCAGCAAGGCCATTCTTGGTGAGGGCTCGAGGCTGCACCGGTCTCCATTATGAGTGTCTAACGGTGGTGGAGGAACTCATTGCACGCGGTGTGTGTGGAAGGAGGAGGGAGTTGGGCAGCTCTGTTCTCAATGCTCACAGCCAGCTGTGCCCGCACACCTGCACCCAGTCTTGTTGTGGGGCGGCCCCGGCCCCCAGGCTCCGAGCTTGGAGCTGGCTGTTCATTTCTCCTGAGTCTCAGACTGCGTGTGGAGGGGTGCTGGGCTTTGTCTAGGGGCCCCAGGGGTTTCCCTAGCCCACTTCCTGGGTGCATTGTTTTTATGGCCCTGATGAGGTGTGCAGGCAGACAGGGTGCAGGGGCATCGCGGTGCCAGCCCCACCTGGAAGGTGTCCTTCAGCCTGCCTC
This sequence comes from Colobus angolensis palliatus, assembly GCF_000951035.1. Lineage (NCBI taxonomy): Eukaryota > Metazoa > Chordata > Mammalia > Primates > Cercopithecidae > Colobus > Colobus angolensis. The sequence goes on along the minus strand of NW_012115244.1, from coordinate 2,337,696 downwards.
TCCCTGACCCTCCAGTAGACGCTGTTTGCAAGGCCAGGTAGTTGTGAATGGCTGCTGGGTGGGGTGGAAATGAAAAGGTGTTAAAAATAACCAACTCCTTTATCATCATTTACTATCATTTCTTGTGTGACACAGAATCTAAATAAAACCCACACTCACCGTAATGGGATTCTCATCTGCTGTGCCTCTGACAACTGTAAAAGTTAGAATATAAAAGGACTGGAAATGGAGGTGACTTCCAGACACAAGTTGGCTCATCGCAGCCTTGCTGGGCACAGGAGTCCCAGCCTCCCAGGCCTCCCAGGAAGGACTAAGCCACTGCCTGCCGAGGGCCAGGCTGACAGTGGATGCGGCCAGCTGGGGGTCACTCCCGCTGCACACTCGGGAGGATTGGATTGGGGCTGATCTTGCTGCTGGCATCTGTGGAAACTCATCAGTCTCCCGTGTTGCTGCCATGCTGAGCATAGTGCAAGAAAGCCGTGCAGAGAATGGTTTTATTCTTCACTCGGTGGTCTGGAGGTTGGTGGGTTTTGCCCGTCTCTGGGCGTGCCGCACTGTAGGAAAGGGGCACTGGTGAGGCCATGTCTCTGCCTGGTGGAGTGCTGGCTGCAGATACAGCCCAAGAACCCCTGGGCCTGGAGAAGGCGGGGTTGGGGGGCAACCTTCTTGGAAGGGTTCACTGCTGACATTTTCATATGTGTGCATATGTGTGTGTGTACATGTGCCTGCTTATGTGTAACTAAGTGCTCATAGGTGTTCATATTGTTGTGTGTGATCTTCTTAAACGTATAAACTACAGAATCACGCGTTCTAAACCTCATTTAAAATATAGCCCCTTGGTTAGGGAGCAAGGCATGCAGGCGGTAGTGTTCCTGGAGAGGGGAGGGAGGCAGCCCTCACCTTATTTACACAGAAACAGAGAGATCTGTGGCTGCACTGTGATCTGAGCAGACAGGAAACACAGAGCGAAGCACACAGCTGTGGGTCTGCATGGAACATGTGACTGTTCGCTCACACAAGCACCCAGTGAGTGAACGGGGCTCCTTTGGCACCAACCATAGGACCCCACAGCCTTTGTACTGTGGAAGCCCTGACCTGGCTGTCGGGGCAGGCGGACCTTTTCTTTTCCTCCTCTTACCTGGACTCTGTGTGTGAGCCCACCTCTCCCAGAGACACCACTGCGGTGCCCCCCTCAGAGACACACCACACACTGCATGCTGCACACACACACACCACACAAAATACACCACAGAGACCACACACCCCACATGCTGCACACACTACATACCACACGCTGCACACCGCACACATACCACACACAAAATACAGCACACACAAAATACAGCACATGCCACACACAAAATACACCACATACCACACACAAAATACACCACACACAAAATACAGCACACATACTACACACCCCACATGCACACACTACATACCACACGCTGCACACTGCACACATACCACACACAAAATACAGCACATGCCACACACAAAGTATACCACACACAAAATACAGCACATGCCACACACAAAATACAGCACACATACTACACACCCCACATGCACACACTACATACCATA
>NW_012115244.1:2305111-2328110 GCF_000951035.1 Colobus angolensis palliatus | reverse complement strand
CCCCCCACATAACATTACACATATTACACACACCACACATAATATACCACACACACACCACACACAAAGTACACCACATACACCACACACATTGGACACCACATGCAACACTCACAACATACATCACACAGATAACACACACACCACACACCGCACACCACACACACTCCACACACCACACACAGTACACGCCACACACACAGTACACACCACATACATAGATACCCAAAATAAACCATGCAAACACACCACACACATGCACACACCACACCACACATAAAATACACATACATGCCACACACTACACACAAAATACACCACACATACACACACACCACACAAAATATATACACACCACACACAAAGTGCACCGCACACACCACACATCACACACACCCCACATGCGATGCACCACACACCACACAAAATACACCTCAAACATACCACACCACAGACATACACCACTCACAAAATACATCACACACGACACACAGCACAAATCACACACACATATCTGCCACACATAACACACAAAATGCACTACACACACCACTCGCACCGCATACACGCACCCCCCACACACCCAACACACCACACATCACACACACCATACGCCACACCACACAAAATACAGCATACACACGTACACAACACACAAAATACACCATATACACACCACTCACAAAATACATCTCACACACATGCACCACATACCACACACACACAAAATACGCCACACAGATATCACACACATCACACACAAAATATACCACACAGCACACCACACACAAAATACATCACACACCACATACACACAACCCCCACACAACACAACACACACACGCCACACACCATATATCACACAAAATACACCACACACATACACACCACATGCAAAATACACCACAGACACCACACATACTAGATACCATACATACCGCTTACAAAAACATCACACACACTCCACACGCCACACACCATACCACACAAAATACACCACACAGGTAGCACACACAACAAAATACACCACACACACTAGACACAACACACATGACACACTGTGCACACATACCATCTGCCACACCACGCACACACAAAACATGCCGCACACACCACAAACATACCACATATACAACATACACACAATACACCACACATAGCACACACACATAAAATACACCACATACACATACCAAGTATGCACATCACACACACACACACACACACACGATACACCACACACAAAATACACCACCCACACACCACATACACCCCCATAAACAACACATCACATGCCACACAAAATACACCACACACATAACATACAAAATACACCACATACACCACACACGCTAGATACCACACACACACCACTCACAAAAAACAGCCACACACTGCACACACCACACACACAAAATACACCACACACACTAGACACCACACACACACTATGCACTGTGTGCACACAACACATGCCGTACACCACACACACAAAATATGACACAAACAGCAAACATACCACATACACAACATGCACACACACAGAATATACCACACACAATACGCACACACAAAATACACTACATACCAAATACTCATACCCCACCCCCACACACACAAAACACATACCCTGTGAATGCCACACACACACACAAAATATACAAACATGCCCCCACACAAACACATGCCAAGACATACGCACACACAAATATACACCACACACACCACATACATGTCATACACGCACATACACAGCCACACATCACAAACATGTTACACCTATCACACATGTTACACTGCACACACACAATACCCCAAACACTGCAGTCTGCAGCTCATCCCGTGGCCCGGCCTGTCTGCAGCTCACCCCATGGGCCCGGCCTGGCATATTCTCCAGGAGGGGAGAGGAGGGTGTACCCCAGCTTCGGCCTCTGCCCCTGCAGCCTTGTCTCTGTCCTCACCCAGACCCTGACCCTGGCCCTCACCGGCTGGGCCTCTGCAGAGGCTTCCTGAGGAGGAAGGCACTGCCCTGCCCTTCACAGTGGGGGCCATTGTGGCCCAGTGAGGTCAAGGGAGGGCGCAGGTCCCAGAGGACAGCAAGACAGGTGCAGCCGTGCAGCTCACTCTTCTCTCTATGACCCCAGGCAGGGGCGGCGTGGGTGTTGCCTGGGCATTGCACACCCACCTGCCACTGCAGGCTGCGACGCCCCTCTTGCCGGCCTTGTGCTTGTCCCAAGGGTCACACCTGCCCATGCAAATGACCTTTGGGATGAGGAAGTCCACCTGCAGCTTGATACCAGGCTACTGGCTGGGCTTCTGGGACCCTCTCTCTCCTCTTTGCAGAAAGGGAATGATAAAAGGAGTGGAAGCTGGGGGACTTCCACGGTGGGCCCCTGACAGATGGCCCCAGTGGTGACCTTGTGCAAAACCCAGGAGCGGCCCCTGCCAAGTGCTGAGCGTGTCTGTGGAGCAGATGAGGCCACAGGCACAGGCCACAGGACCACGCTGTCTGGAGAGGAATTCGCACACATTTGCAGGGGTGCAGGGCTGGTGTTCTTGGGATTTTGCCTGGCTTCTCTGGATCCCAAGGTCCTGGGCAGGTGGCTTGGCCCCTGGTGGGTGGAGTCTTGGAAGTGCAATCTGGAATCTTCATGCACAGCTGGGCCACCTGGACAGTGCCCATTGTGGTCTCTAGAGAGTTCCTCGAGGATGCGGCCCCTTTCTCCAGACACTGTTGCAGGGGGCGGGGAGGGAGCCCTGCCCTGCATCCTCTGGATGGCAGGACGGGTTCCCACCACGTGTCTGGCTGGGCCGTAGTGTGCAGGGCAGCCAAAATGCACCCTCCAGGTAATCAGGGCCCACCCCATATGGGGACTCTGGTGAGACCCGGGCCTCCACCCGGCCCCCTGTCCGGGGTGCACGAGCCAGGCCCGTGTTGTCAGCTGTGTCTGTCTGTCTGTGGTTTCCCTGTGGCTTCATGGTGCATACAGGTCTCTCTTCATGATTTGGGTGTAGTCCTTAGGGTATAGAGGCCGTCGTCAGCTGAGAGTGTTCTGTGGGTGGGCAGCTCTCCTTCCTCCCAAATTTGGGGTGATCTTCTGTGTGGAGGCCCATGATGGTTTCCCATGCATCCCGGGGCTCTGGGACGCCGTGGGCACGAGTTCTGGAGGGGTCTGCACACCTAGGTTCATCTCACAGATCGTGGGGTGGGCAGAGGCTCCTGGACTGCAGGGACTCGCCCTTCCTTGCAGCTCCTGCGCTTTGGTGGTGAAGGAAGGGCTGTGTCCTCAGCCACACTGGGAGCTGCTGCCTTCGCGTGGAACAGGAGCAGCTGTTTGTGGGCAGGCCAGGTGTGGGCTGCAGGCAGGTCAGGCGTGGGCTGCAGGCAGGCATTTAGGGAAGTCATGGCTCCAGGCACCAAGGAGGCAGTGGCTGCTGACCCTGCCTTTTGCTGCGTTTCTGTGGACTCCTAGCCCAGGGGGGTCCCAGGATAGCTGGTGTCACCTGAAGTGGCCGAGGGGCACCTGGTCCTCTGGCTGATGGGGCTGCCTTGTGGGGTAGGCCAGGCCCTGGCTCCCTGGCCCTCAGGGCAGGGTGTGGGTTCCCCAGCTCCCCTGCCCTCACACGCACCCTTCCAGCCACCTGCGTCGGCACGCTCCGAACACAGCCTTCTGACCTTGACTTTTCTTCTTCTCCCTTTGTGTTTTAAAAATCAAATCAGCGCTTCAGAAGGCCTCTGGAGCTTGGAGGACCCACGCAGAGGCTGCCTTCTGCCTGCCCTCAGGGGCTGCTGAACTTCTCCCGCCCAGGCTGAACTTTCTGTCTCAGCCCCCGCACTCTCCCAGCCAGGCCGGCTCCTTGTTCCTGCCCATTTTACTCCAGAAGGGAAGTAGGCAGGCCCGGGTTATCCTGCAGGAGCCTCGAGCCTCGCTGGCCAAGCTCCATCTGTGCATAATGGGTGCTCCAGGGGGCTGGGGGGTCGGTCCACGGGAGAACTGGATGTTCACCAGGGGTCAGCATTGGCCTTGAAGTGAGGAGAAAGGTCATCTCGGCAGATAGGTGGCAAGGTGGCAAGGTGGCGAGCCCCTGGGGCTGAGCACAGGGGCCTCTGGTGAGAGGGGCCTGGCCGTGAGCGCAGTGACTGCTCTTTGCTGTCACCTCCTTTGCTCCTCAGGCCACCTGCGCAGAGGGTGTGATCCTTGCATGACTTTGCCATTGAGGAAATGCAAGGGCGGAAAGTGCAGTCTTGGCGGCGGCCCCAGAACCAGGTGCCCTCTGTCCCGCCCTTGCTCCCTGGATGGGGCTGCGCCGCCCGTCCTGAAAAGCTCGGCTGAGGCATTGGGGGAAGGAAGGCTTTGCTGGCAAGAGGAGGGATCCTTCGGAGGGTCTCGGGCAGGGTGGGTGCCACCCTCAAAGTTCACAGTGCTCCCCTCACCTTATCCCCCTGTGTTGGACTCGAAGTGGGTCCCCCACGGATCGAGGCTGGTGGCTGCTGGATGTCGGGGCTGGTTTCTGGGCTGTGGTCTCTTGCTGTGACAGTGGGGACCTGCGGGAGTGGGGGCTTGATTCGGTGCCACCTCCCTGCCTCTGTGGCCTCCCAACTGGGGCCGGGCAGGGCCCGGGGGTTCTAGAAGGCCCTTGGTTCAGGTGAGTCAGTGCCCTTGGGGATGCTCCTGGCAGAAGACTCAGGAATCCGTGGGAAGACCGGTCCCCAAGACCATTCCAGCTGGACGGCGTGGAGGCAGCCTGGCCAGCCCCACGTGATCTTCCCTGGGTATATTCAGAAGAGGTCATGGAGCCTTTACAATACACACTCTTCAAAGCCAGCCTCTGCCTCGGAGAAGGCGGATTTCATTAGCCAGTTACCTTTCTTCTCCTCCGATTGCAGAGGCAGCCAAGCAGGCCTCTGATTCGCTTCACCGGTGGAAGAACACAGACCTTGCTTATAAATAACTCTGCGCTTTGCAGAACCGGAAAATCCATCTTCAGACCCTCCTGTCCCCAGGGAATGCCTGCACAGTGACAGCTCCCTGCTCCTGCCTGCCGGCTGCCTTGGGGACAACCTTGATAGACACGCTGGCCTCAGTTTGGCATGCACGTATTGAGTACCTGCTGTATGCCCGACATGAGCTGCTTGCTGGCGGAAGGTGACCAGGGGGTGGCTGGCTGGGGGTTGGTGGGTTTCATGGGATCACTTATGTGAAAAGGCAGAGTAAGGACTTGAGTTGGTACACCTGTGAGAAATGTACACCTATGGGGTCGGTTGGAGGTCCCCAAAGACAGAGCCACCTGGAAACCCAGGTGCTCTCTCATTCGGAAAAAGAGCCTTTGCAGATGTAGTTAAGGTCAGGATCTCAAGATGATGGGAACTTGAATTAGGACACACTCAAAGTCCAAAGACAAGTCCTTAGAAGGGAAGAGAAGAGAAAAGAAGCAGACAGACAGGAGAGGGGGCCTCGTGAAGACACAGCAGGGGCTGGAGTGATGCAGCCACACGCTGAGGAGCATCCGCAGCCACCAGGAGCTGGAAGAGGCAGGAAGGATCCTCCCTGGAACTTTGGGAGGAAGCGCAGGCCCAGAACACCTTGATTTCCAACTTCTGTCCTCCAGAACTGTGAGAGCAGAAACTCCTGTTTCTAAGCCACGGGTTTGCAGTGATTTGTGACGTAGCCGGAGGAACCGGATATAGCAGGCACAAGCCGAAGATCTTGTCACAAGGGATGGCAGCCCACATGTGCATGCGTGTGTGTGTGTGTGTGTGTGTGTGTGTGTGTGTGTGTGTGTGTGTGAGCGCCCATGCGTGGGGGTCTCCAGGCAGCATGGCTGGCGGATGGGGCCTGGGTCTCATTCGGGTCCACCTCATCTCAAAGAGGGCCCAGAGGGGACAGATGCTTTGTCAGCATGAAGGGGAAGATCTGGATGCCCGTCCAGGAGGTGGAGTGCCGTGGAGGCGAGGGCTCTTGAGTTGGGGGTTAAGGAAGAAGCTGGTTTTCCCGAGGAGATGCGGGTTAGGGTGGCCAGCCCAGAAATTCTTAACGCTCCTCCTCACATAAATTCAGCATTTGCCAGAGCGAGGGCACGCACCGCTGTTGGCCTGCAAGATGGTTTTATGCGGATGCGGACAGGCATTTGTTATTTTAATAGCTGTACATCTGCTTTTATGGCTACCTTCTATTTATGGCAAAGGCGCTGGCTTTCCATTCACAGGGTGATGGAAGGTTTCTTTTCAGTAGTGAGGTGATACCTGGGTATGGTGCAACCCTGGGGGGTTCACAGGGTGGCCCAAGCCCGGGAGACACTGTTTTGGCTTCTCGAGCGTCTCCTAAACACCTGGTGTAGAGAAGGGGCTGAGCCTGGGCCGAGCTCCCCTCCAGGGGCTGCCACACACGGACTCAGGAACGTGACTCCGAGAGCCCACTGGCTGGTATACCTTTGAAAGTGACATTTTCATTTTTTTTAATCGAAAAGAAAATTGTGAAAAAGATCAACGTTTATGCCCAGACTCCTCCAAGCCATTTCCTATTCCAATTGGAATCAGTTGTGACCACCTTCACAGTTACCTGGCATGTTATTAAAAATGGGTCTGATGTTTAGTCTTTTTATACATGACGTTTTTTGTTTTGTTTTGAGATGGAATTTCACTCTATCACCCAGGCTAGAGTGCAGTGGCGCGATCTTGGCTCACTGAAACTTCGTCTCCCAGGTTCAAGTGATTCTCCTGCCTCAGCGTCCCAAGTAGCTGGGATTACAGGCACCCATCACCACTCCCAGCTAATTTTTGTATTTTTAGTAGAGACAGGGTTTCGCCACGTTGGCCGGGTTGGTCTCAAACTCCTGACCTCAGGTGGTCCGTCCGCCTCAGCCTCCCAAAGTCATGATTTGTTCTTAATGCCCTAATTTATCTTAGTTGAAACACACATTTCTCTTTTGTCTTAAGTTGGTGGCTTGGCCTTGAGAGCAACCTGAAGAGTTCTGTGTATTAAGTTGGTTTCTTCTTGTCTCTGGGATGGGCTGTGAGTCACGAAGAGAAGGTTCCTGTTTCCTTAGTGAATCTTCTAGAACGGACCGTGGTTCCCCTTGGGTGGAAACCGCCCTCAGAGCCGCAGGCAGGAGTGGGTGTTCCCGTCACAGCCGCCTCTCTGGGTCCTGCCCACTCTCCTCCCATCCCCGTGTGTCTGACTCCCAGGGCTTGCAGTGCCTCAGTTGCCCCCCAGCCATGGCCTTGCTCTGGAGGGAGGGCACAGACGGAGGCAGCCGGGAGTTTCTGGGAGTTTCCGAGGCCTCACGTTGGACAGAGACATCTTGTTGCTGCAGGGAGTGGGCGCTGACCAGGGGGTGCCCCTCAGGGCTCCAGACAACAGGAGAGAGCCCGTTCCAGGGCAGCGGGGTCACAGTGGGAGGGAGTGACCAAGAGCAGCTGGAGGGTGAATGCTGGAGCTTGGGCCTGACCCTGAGCTGGCCTGAGGGAGGGGCCAGGGCCAGCTGAGCCCCGAACTGATGTGGGCAGCACGTTCCCCAGGTGTGGCAGGAGGAGGAGGCACTGGGCTTGCGGAAGCCCACGTAGCTTGGGTCCAGCCCCTCCCAACCTCCCCCACGGAGTCTCCCTCTCAGGGAAGCCAGCGTCCTGGGTGCCTGGGCCAGGCGTCTCTCTACCCATGCAGTGCCCCAGCCTCACGGCCCCCAGTGCCCTTCAGCCACTGAAGTGTGGTGGGTGGTGGTGATGCCCACGGCCCCGGGGCACCTCCCCTCCTTAGCAGGCCTTGCCTGGATTGCAGGAGGCAGGAGGTCCCTGGCAGGTCCCGAGGCTGGTAGGACCCCCTCAGTAGGCTCTGTGGGGCCAGCCTTGGTCGGGCCCCACCCTGAGGCCTAGGCCTGAGCCAGTGGTGGAGTTGCTGTGGTGGTCAGTGACCCAACCATGGTGCTGACCGCTGTGCCTATGCTGTGCCCAGGGCACTGTGCCAGCCTCCTTTCTATGGGCCGCTGCTCTGTCCCCGACACTGTACAGTGGCCCTGGAGTGAGGGTGGCAGAGCCTGCGGCCTCCCAGGGTTGAGCCTTGGCTGTCCCCTTGCTGGTGTGTGACCTGGTGGCTGTGTTCCCCATGCCCTGTCTCCCGCCCTGCACGCGGGATCATAATGAGAGGACCTCGGAGGCTGTGGTGCGGGTGAAGTGAGAACCACTGCAGGCAGGGGTTGGGGACCCTGTGCATAGCTTTCTGCTGTTCTTGCCTCATGCCCAGCCCCGGGTCCAGGTCTCTTCCCCCTCCTGCACCTCACACAGTCCTCAGGGCGACTCTGGCGTGACTGATCGCCGTGGACTCTCATGTTCCCGTCGGCTGCCGGCCATCTCTGCATCTTGCCTTTAAGCAGCTTCACAGCCGGGCCTCCGACGTGGGCTGAAGAACCACGAAATGGGTGCTCCGGGCGCTGCCGTGTCTCTTCTCATCTCTGGGGCCTACTCCTCTGTGCTCTCTGTGTCCGGCTAGTTTCTGCTCCTTCCTGAGCCCGAGGCCAGCCCAGGACCCCACCTATGTCGCCAGCGGCTCAGCGTATAAAGCAGAGTCTTGGAGCTGGTAGCCGAGGTAGAGGAGGGCTGCAGAGGCTGAGATGCAGCTGGTCGGGCCTGGCCCCTCCATTTTGCAGATGGGGAAATGGAGGCATGGGGCAGGGGAGGGACTGGCCCAAGGCCACATGGGTCTCAAATTAGTGATGGTGACCGATGTGAAGGGACATGTCTTTTCAGGCAGGGAAACTGCTGTGGGCCTGGCACCAAGTAGAGGTTCTGAGCTGGCTGTCCGGGCTGGGTGAGGGGTCTCAGGGCAGAGGAATGCTGGATGTGGCTGGGGTCAGGGCTTAGGGACTGCTGGGTTGAGGATGGCTAGGGCCGAGTTGAGAGAAGCATCCCGTTGGCCCAGCACCCCAGGTGGCCGTGTTGGTACCAGTTGCTCAAAATTGCAGCTTTATTTTACAGCCCCGTTGGGTGCCTTCCCACTGCGCCCTTGGGTGCAGTGAACTCTGGGAGCCACCGCGGCCCAGGGAGTCCCCAAGCAAGGCCAGCTGGGGCCATCCCTTAGTATGGCCTCCCCAGGCCTCCACTTCCCAATCTGTGAAATGGGACAGTAAGAACTCCCCCTGAGGTCCCCCTGAGGCCAAGTCCTCCTGTTGCCCTCCTGCCCCGCCGTGGCCCCCAGTGCAACTGTGAGCATCCCAAGGTGGTGAAGGGGTCCTTATAGCACACAGAGTGCATGGCGCTGCGGCCCAAGGAGAAACCATTAGTGTCGGTGTCGGCCCTCATTTTTGTTATTTTTCCTATTATTTTCTCTATCTTCTGAAGTCCTTCTGTAAGAAATTATGGTTTCCTGGGCCGGGCGCGGTGGCTCAAGCCTGTAATCCCAGCACTTTGGGAGGCCGAGACGGGCGGATCACGAGGTCAGGAGATCGAGACCATCCTGGCTAACACGGTGAAACCCCGTCTCTACTAAAAAGTACGAAAAAAAAACTAGCCGGGCGAGGTGGCGGGCGCCTGTAGTCCCAGCTACTCCGGAGGCTGAGGCAGGAGAATGGTGTAAACCTGGGAGGCGGAGCTTGCAGTGAGCCAAGATCCGGCCACTGCACTCCAGCCCGGGCGACAGAGCGAGATTCCGTCTCAAAAAAAAAAAAAAAAGAAATTATGGTTTCCTGGGAGACCCATTGTGATAAATGCCAGAAAACAGAAGCCTTTTGCCAGGGCGCTGAGGCCTGTGGATACTCCCAGGCCCTGGTCATGCTCCTGTGCCCACAGAGTGGCTCTGTATTTGCTCGCTTCCTCTGGGATGCACAGGGGCGGTGAGAGGGAGGCAGGCGGCTGCTCTTGGCCAGTGGAACTGCCCAGCGTTGGGGTGCAGCCGAGACCCAGCGAGGCTTGGGGACTGCAGACCGTCCGGCAGATCCTGGCAGGTTTCGGCTGTCTGACCCACCCGGATGGGCGAGGAGAGAAATAGGGGACCAGCGGGACGTTCTGGGGTGCATGCAGCGGGGAAGCTGTTACTGTATTCTGAGCACCCAGTGCCCGTGTTGACAAGCTCTGGGGTACACACACGAGTGTGCACAGGCGGCCTTTGAGGGCTGCGCCCATGGGGATTAGAAGATGGGACTGGAATAGGGAGGGCTGGGCCCCACCCCCTCAGAGACATAGCTTGAAAACAAGGGCGATGCAGGACTCCAGCATCTCACACAGTCCTCAGGGCGGCTCTGGCGTGACTGATCACCGTGGACTCTCGTGCTTCTGTCAGCTGCCTGCCATGTCTGCATCCTGCCTTTGAGCAGCTGCACAGCCCTCAGCTGTGGGTGTCCAGAGCCTTCTGCAGAGGCCAGACTACCACTCGGTGGCTCCTGCATTTCTGTTGTCTACCAGGAGCACTGTCTGTATTTTTAAGAGGCAGACAGATAGCAGTACGGACAGATGGATGGGTGGAAGGACGGGCGCCCTGCCAGGATGCTCCACTCAGCCCTGGAGGCAAGTTTGCAGCTGGAGCTGAGTTTGCCTCCTGGACACATTTGTGTGTGTGTGTGTGTGCTCAGAGCAGCCCTTGGGACTCTCCTGTGTCCCCAGCATACCTTCAGCTGAGCAGGGTGCCTGCACCCCTGAAGGACTTTGCAGACCAGCTCTCCCTGTCTACACTGGGTACACAGAGCGCCACGCAGGGTGGTTCTAGAAAGGAGTGCTGCCTTGAGCGCGTGGCCGGGTGGCGGTGGTAAGCCTGAGTCTGGCTTTGGAATTAGGTCCCTGAGTGTGGCCCTGCTGCACTCGTAGCCCTGAGTTTGCCGCCTGCATGCCCCAGGTGGGGCCTGCCAGTGGCAAAGCAGTTCCCTTTCCACCTGCTCAGGGGCTGTGCAGCCGTGGGGCCTGGGAGGAGGCACCTCCACCACCCCTGGTCAGCTCCAACCTCCAACTTGAGGGAGATACTGGTTCCCCAAATGGTTGCCCCTTCCATGTTCCCCTCTGCCCTGCGCCTCAGTGGGGATGTGGTTGTGCTCCAGGGCTCCAGCAGGCATAGGCGGGAGTGGTTACAGCTGACAGGGCAGAGACCGTCCTTGTCCTGTGGAAGAGGCCAGGGAAGTGGACGTGTGTGTTAGATCCGCAAGTGCTGCCGGTAGCTATGAGGAGCTCCCCGGTCAGGAGAGCCCAGGTTTCCTCTCTGGATTGAAGCCACTGGGGCTCTGTGGGGGCCACCAAGACAGCCTGAATCCGTTCCATGGACAAGCCACAATAAGGGAGATGTCACACATCTTCAGACGTGCTGCCACAAGTGATGTAGTGGGCAGCCTGCCCATCAGGCTGCAGGGGACAGGGGTGCCTCTGGGGACCGGTTCAGAGCAGCCCTGGAGGTCCTCTTGCACTGTTTAATGAGTGTCTGCACGGGGTCATGCTCACATCAAGGTGCTCTAATCCTTTAAGAACTGAGATTGTCTCCAACTACAGCTGAGTTACAAGCTGCATAAATTAAAACTTCTCGTACATGGTATCTTGTAGCCTTATTAAGTGGCAAGATTATGCAAAAAAAAACCTCTAAGTATGATAATACACCTTTCGCCGTGGTTTGTAACAGGACATTTGTTATCTCTCATTCTGCTCTAATTAAGCTCCATTCCGGAGGAATTAGTGGTATTACTGTTTAAATCTTAAATTTTGTGTTAAGAAAGCGTGTTCCAAAGCTTTTGAAATGCATCTTGAAAGCACTGCCTGAATTAACAGGTTTAACAAGGAGTGAACGTAGGAATTTCGAAGCTCGGCTAATCTGTGGAAATTATGGTAGCTGTGCCAGATTTATTTTTCATTTAATTAAAACAAAAAGTTGTTTTGCCGAAAGTTATCCGGGTAAAGTTGTTTCAGAGAAGGCAAGAAGCAGTGTTGAAGGGACGTGGCCTTCTGGGGCCCAGGGCTGAGCGTTGGTTTCTGTTGAGCACGCTGCGCCTCCATGGCCTGTGTGTCTGGGTCTGGGCTCTGGGCTCTGGGCCCCGGGGTCTGGGATGGCATCAGGGGTAAGGGACAGCAGCCGCCTCCTGCCGTGGCCCTCACTGATTAATGCTCCTCAGTGCAGCACATTCTTAACATTGTGTCAAGGGGCAAGGCTGGGAGCGTGGTTTTATTACTGTTTTTGAAAATCACAGGCTTTATGTTTTAGGGCGGTTGTAGGGGCTGTAGAGAAATTGAGCAGATGGTACCGTTTCCATCTAGCCTCTCTCCTGCCCCTCCCATCGTCCCCACAGGGTCCTGTGATAACAGCTGGCATGAGGGAGGCGTGTGAGTGACAAGTGAGGAGTGACATTGACACACTGTTATTAACCGAGGCCCATGGTTCACACCAGGGCTCACTCTTGGCCTGGTGCATTCTGTGGGTTTGGACCCACGTGTCATGATGTGCGTCCGCCGAGATTGTAGCATACAGAGGGGTGCCACTGCCCTAGGGCTCCTCTGTGCTGGATGCCATCATTTTCATTTCATTTTATTTTGTTTTCGAGACACGGTCTCCTTCTGTCACCCAAGCTGGAGTGCAGTGGTGCGACGTCAGCTCACTGCAGCCTTCACCTCCCAGCTCCGGTGATCCTCTCGCCCCAGCCTCCTGGGTAGCTGGGATCACAGGTGTGCACCACCACGCCCAACTAGTTTTTGTATTTTTGTAGAGATGAAGGTCTCGCTGTGGTGCTCCAGCTGGTCTCAAACTCCTGGGCTCAGGCGATCCTCCCGCCTTGGCCTCCCAAAATGCTGGGATTCCAGGTGTGAGCCACCGCACCCGGCCAACTTTTACAAGAACACCAGAAAGTACCATTCATGTAAATTTCTTTACCTTGTGAACCACCACTGATGGTCCCAGAGGGCAGATGGTCAGTGTCTTCCCTGAGCATGTCCCCAGTGTCCCCAGGAACACCTGCCACCCCCTTTCACCACTCCACCGTGGCCCCCATCACCTGGGTCTCAGTTTCCCTGGTGTTCCCCTCTCCTCCCGCTGGCTCACATGCAGAGTGTCCCGGGAGCCACCTGCAGCCCCTTTCACCACTCCACCATGGCCCGCATCACCTGGGCCTCAGTTTCTGTGCCTTTCCCCTCTGGCTGACTCACTTGTGAGGGGAAACCCACCACATGTGGTCATATCTGCACCTCAGCTTCTGGTTCTTGGCCGAGTCTGACTTCATCATGCCCTTCATCATCATCCTTTCAGAAAATTCTCACGGACACTTCTCAGCCGACTGGCTGCAGACACATGTGGTAGGCACAGGCTGAGCTGCTGCTGTCTAGGAGTGGAGACCCTGGTGATACTGGAAATGCCCCAGAAGGGGGGCTTCACAGATGGAGAAGGGACAGCCGGTTGGACCAGCGCATGGGCCGATTACGATGACTTGATCGTGACGCTGATGGCGTGAACACAGGAGTCGCGTCCCTCTGTGGTGGGGGGAGTGTGTCTGTCAGGCATGAACACAGGAGTCCCCGCCCTCCGTGGTGGGGGTAGTGTATCTGTCAGGGTTCTTTAGAGAACAGAACCAGTGGGACTTCGAGAGAGTGAGAGGGAGTAAGGATTCCCTTTTTAAAACTAAGCTTCTGCAGTTTCGGAGGCTGTCAGTTTGAAATCTGCAGGGAAGAGGGCAGGCTGGAGACACAGCGAGAGGTGCAGCTGGAGTCATGAGGCCTCCGCTGGCGAATTCTTTTCTTGCTTGAGGAAGGTGTGTCTTTGTCCGTTGAGGCCTTCACCTGCTTGGATAAGGCCCACTCACAGTATGGGGGGGGCCATCTGCTTTATCCTGAGTCACCGATTCAGGCATTACTCTCATCCAAAAAACTCCTTCGCAGAAACATCCAGCATCATTTGACCAAACCTGTGGGCACAGTGGGTCTGTCAGGGCCACACGTTACCCATCACTTGGCATTTATTTCAGGGGGGCAGTGGTGAGGGGCTGGCGCTGTGATCATGCTTGGTGTTTATGGCGTGGGGCGGAGGGAGACCACACAGGAAGGGACGTCTCCTCCTGGTGCCACCTCCTGGGAGACTGGCCATTCCATGGGTCCAGCAGTGGCCGCATCTTAGGTGAGTGTGTGAGTTGACCTCATGTAGGCTGCCATGGTGTCACCGGCTGACCTGGTTTCACTCACACTTCTGACACCAAATGTGTTGGTTTTTCACACCAGCCAGTTCTCCAACTTTCCAGACACCAACTGAATATCTGGCCATTTAATTAAATTGTCCTCTAATTTAATTCGGTTCTCAGACTACTACCCAGAGGTAGCTGAGACCTCACCGAGGAAGGGCTGAGTCCCACAAGATTGCTCCTCCTTCAGACACCAAATCCAAGTGCCACACGGTCACCTGTATTTCTGACTGACTAGATATAAGTCGGAGTTTCCACCACCTGTTCCTGGCATTCCATCGTTTGCTAGAATGGCCCACAATCCTCAGGAAGCCCTTTGCTTGCCATTCCCTGCTTGTTGTAATGAACAGACTTAGCGTGGCACACAGAGAGCGTGGCTGCAGGGCAGAGCCCGGCATCCCTCACAAGCCGGGGAGTGGACGGGGCCTGATGTGACAGCCCTGGACCCCGTGCATGCCAGGAGCATGATGCGTTTGCAGGAGTCTCTTCCACTTCACAGGCCCTGCCTTCTGGAGGGTTTGGGAGCTGCCATGGCCGGCCAGCCACAGAGACGTGTCGGCTGCCCCTCGTTCTGCTGGAGCAGGCTTGCTCGACCCCAGCACTGCCGACGTTTGGGGCAGATCATTCTTCCTTGTGGGGCGCCCTGTGCTTTGTGGGGGTTTGAGCAGCATCTTGGGCCTCTACCTCCAGCTGAGATGGCCACAGAGGCCTCCAGGCTGAGCATCTCTGCTTGAGGGGCGCTGTCATGTCCTAGAACACAGGTTGGGGGCTGCTGGTCCAGCAGGAGCCTTCCTGCCTCGATTCCCTCTTGGCCTGTGGTGAGTGTTTGCAGCTCTCCCCTGTCTGTCTCCTGACTTTCCCTGGGCTGGGCTGGTCTTGTTTTGTCACCCTGTTTCTGCCAGACCGTGAGATTCCAGTGAAAATAAAACAGCGGTGGATAGAGGGGCTGAGTGTGACCCCCCGAGGCCCTGGGACGTCTTTTACCGTTGCGCTGTCACAGCTGGCATCTCCCCTGGTCAGTTACTACTGTGCAGCATCCCCAAATAACAGTGCAGGGGGCACATAAGTGAGGATGTGATGAAGAGAAACGGAGGAGTGGACCAGGAGGGTGCCCAGGGGAGGATGGTGCACAGCCCTGCCGAGATGGCCCCTACCATGGGCAGTAAGGAGGTCTGCGTGAGGGATGCAGGGACACAGGAGGCCAGGGCGGGATCCTGCCTCCTACGTGCACAGGTCCAGTGGGGATCAGAGCGGAGGCCTCACGCCAGCTCTGGGAGATGAAGGGGCCCGAGGCAGCCCTTGTAGCCACGTGGGCTTTGTCATGGCTAGGCCTTTTCACTCTGTGTTCCGAACTGTGCAATGTAACGTGTGGGCAGAGATGTGTGCATGTGCATGTGCTTAGGGCTTTGCATGTGTCTGTATGTGTGACTTCATGTGTGTGCATCTTCACTGGTGACTTGTATGTGCAATAATTCCTCCTCCCATTTTATTTTCTCTGGTTTGGGTTCCATTCACCCAACTATGATGTTGAAAATATTACATGGAAAATCCCAGAAATAAGCAATTCATGAGTTTTAAGTTGTGTGCCCTTCTGAGTAGGGTGGTGGCAGCTCCCATGGTCCCACTTTGTCCCACTCAGGGCATGAATCGTCCCTTTGTCCATCAGACCCAAGCCTTAGCCGCTGCGTGCCCACTGGTCACTTCGTAGCCAGGGCAGTTATCGGATTGACTGTCGCGGCGAGGCTCGCAGGGCTTGTGTTCAAGGTCAGTAGAGCCTGATGCTCGGTCTTGGTGCTCATGTCATTCCCCTGGCTCCTTTTCCTCACATAGCCATGGTGCCATCTTGGTCATCCAGAAGAAGGAAATACGTACAGTCAGATGTTGACACAGAGACCCACGTTCACATGGCTTTAATTACAGCCTGTTATTAGAATTGTCCTGTTTGATTACTAGTTATTGCTGTTAATGTACACACTTTGTCATAGGTTTGTATGTAGAGGACAGAAACGTGGTGCGTGTAGAACTCAGTACTACCCTTAGTTCCAGCATCCACTGGGGGTCTTGAATGTATCCTCTGCAGAGGAGGCTCCTCTCTGTCTTCATATATCCTTGTATATGACATGTGTGTGTACCTGTATGTATCCTTATATCTTTTTTTTTGAGATGGAGTTTTCACTCTTATTGCCCAGGCTGGAGTGCAGTGGCACAATCTTGACTCACTGCAACCTGCCCCTCCCAGGCTCAAGCGATTCTCCTGCTTCAGCCTCCAGAGTAGCTGGGACTACAGGCACGCACCACCATGCCCGGCTAATTTTTGTATTTTTAGTAGAGACAGGGTTTCACCATGTCGGCCAGGCTGGTCTCGAACTCCCTGACTTCAAGCGATCCACCCACCTTGGCCTCCCAAAGTGCTGGGATTACAGGCCTCCGGGAACCATCACACCCGGCCCCTTGTATCTTTTGAATGGGTCCTTTACATTGTATAGATTTTAGAAGGTGCAAAGCAGCATTCTGCGAAGTTTTCCCCTGAACCCAGTTCTTCTCCCTCCCCTTCCAGGTATGTGTGTTCTACCTAACACAAGTGCACGCCTGCGCACACACACCCCACGCCATCTGCGAGAGTGTGCTCTACGCCTTTCCACGTTTCACTCCTTTGACATATTTCTGGAAGCCCTCCCTAGAGCAGTGTGCAGCGAGTGGCCTCGTTCCTCCACACAGTCGCACACCATTCCGTCCAGTGCAGGCTTTGATTTGTTGATGGGCTGTCTCATGGCCGGCATGTACAGACTATGCCAATGTGAGCGACGTGTACCTTCCAGTCCCTATGAGTGGGCACACTGGTGGGATAAGCCCTTGGAGGTCTGTGGCTGGCACCAGCCTCCATCAAGGGCAACTACAGGACCCTCTGGGTGGTGTGAGAATGTGTCAGCTGCCCAGCCCACATCCAGGGCACATGCCCTCCGCCCTCGGCGTCTTCCCCAAGCCACAGTCAGTAAAGGGCCTCTCCTTGTAGTTTGAATTTGCACCTCGTCCTCAGAGGCAGTGTGCATAGGGGAGGGAGACAGGAGGAGATGGCTTGGAGGAATACACAGGCACCTGCCTTTCTGGGGCCACCCTGCCCACAAGCACACCAGCCAGCCGGTCCTGGACATGAGGGCCTGGCTTGGGCTCCAGGGTCCCTGGGTGATGGCTGTGTAGCCTTCTCCAAGTCACTGAGGCATTGTGAGAATGGGGACCTGTGGGGTGGCCCCTAGGACCTCACTGGCGCTGTGGATGGAACACGCCCAGGAGGCATCCATGGAGGGGGGTCCATCAGGGTTTCTGCCCTGAGCACTTTTCACCTCCTTGCAGTTTGTATTCTTGGCCCATTTTGCAGGGAATGTTTGTGTCCTGGCTGTACAACTCCCTATTTTCTGCGGCATGGGCCCTGTGTCTTTGTGGTAACAGAGGTATCATATCCTGGACCACTGTGGCCTGTGGTGTAGACAGGCTTGGCTTGCCGCACATGTCTGTTGGACTCTGGCTGTGGCCGTTTCTCAGTGGACTGTGTGGCCCTGCAGTGTCCAATGCCTGCCAGAGTCCGGTGACGACCTGGTGAAGGAATGAGTCAGTGGGTGACAAGAGAGATGGTTTGGCCAGATGCTTGAGCTTCACAGATGGAACCTGGACCCTGAGAGGTTACTGGTGTCACATGGGGCCATTGAGATGTGTGGGGCTGGAGGAGCCTCTGCCAGTCTATGAGGCCAATGCCCCTGAGGCCAAGAGGCCCAGACAGGGACCCCCCCATCCCTGCTCTACCAACGCCTCCTGGACGTGTTTCATCCACAGCCCCAGTGAGGTCCTCAGGGCCACCCCACCAGTCCCCATTCTGACAATGGCTGCGTGACTTGAAGAAAGCTACACAGCCATCACCTAGGGACCCTGGAGCCCACGCCAGGCCCCCCACATCCAGGGCCTGCTGGCCAGTGTGCTTGTGGACAGGGTGGCCCTGGAAAAGTGGGTGCCCGTGCATTCCTCTGGGCCCTCTCCTCCTGGCTCCATCTCCTGTGTGCACTGCCTGTCCTCAGTTCTGGTGAGGGGAGGGCTTGAGTGCCTGGAGGCTCCTCTGCCTATGTGGCATTGCTGGGCCCACCCACTCAGTGGTGAGTCATGGACAGATGAGATGCCCACCTGAGGGAGGCGGCCACAGCAGCACCACGCTGGGCAGCAGGCACATGTGGCAGGGGGTGATCGCCCTGGGGACAGTGGTGCCGGGTGTCTGACAGTCTCATTGTGCCCCCGCCTGCTGGAGGAACATTAAGGCAGGGCTTCCTTTTCCGCCTCTGCCCTAGGAGGAGCCACTACAGGGCCCAGGGGATGGCTCAGAGGTGCCAGGGTATCTTCTGGACCTGGCCTGCCTGTCCCCAGGGGCATGGTCTCCCGCAAGGCACTGCCCTGGCCCTGTGCTGAGCAGAAGGGCAGACACACAGATCTCCCCCAGCCAGCACACAGAGGTGCAGCTGCCTCTCCCTTTTGCTGGAGGTTTTACATTTTGAGGAGGAGGTTTTGCTTCCTCAAATGTAGCTTTTATCATAACACAGTTCTCCCGCTACTCCCACCTGTGGTCCTCTCTGGCCGGGCCAACTTGACTGAGAAGCAGCAGGTGGAGCCTCAAGGGGCTGGCGGAGTAGAGGACCCTGGCTCCCAACTCATGCGCCTCAGGGAGTGCACAGAGGAGAAAGCGAATGGGGGGCAGTGGTCAGAGCCCCCTGTCCTGGAGGCATATTCCCCATTGCTCACTCTCCTCATTATTTTGGGGACCTGTGGACCCCGATGACACCCATCTTGGGGTTTGGTTTTGACAATCCAGGTATCCCCATGAACAGCACTGGACTGCGCGTGTCTCATTCACACCCTGCGACAGGTGTACAAGCTGCCGTGGATGACTTCTCCCTGTGTTATAAATGAAGGAATTGCAGCTCAGAAAAGGGCATCAACGTGCCCGGCCACACAGCACAGGCAGCCGCTGGACCCCTCTTGGCCACAGTACAGGCAACCTTGGACCGAGTGTTTGCGTCTCAGGCACCGCGTTCCTTGTTTTAGGACAACACTCTGGCCCTGTATGTGTGCCTTGAGGACCTTCGGTGCCTCTGGAGTCATTTGTGACTTGGGCATGTCACCACTCAGACATGTCCTCTGCATTTTGCTGCAGATTCCATGGCGTTTTCTCATGGTGTTCCAGACTGGTTCTGGGTTTGAGCTGCCGTGGTGGGTGGGGACAGCAGGAGATGGCTCCTGCCCAGCAGGGCCCTTGTGGGAAGACCTGGGCTGGCACCCACTTGATTTGCCAGGCCACTGTGGTGCTGCAGGGAGTGCTCAAGCTTGGGAGTCTACACTCCTGGGCTCTGGCTCTGATCCCTCCACTCGCTGGCCTGGGGCCAGGTCCTCTTGCTTTGTTTTCCAAATTTCTCCCATGGAAGGTGAGCACATCTGGGAGGTGTGCGAGCCCCCAGCTAGCTTGTGGTGCCCTTCTGATGTAGCTGCAGCCCATAGATTTTATTCCCTCCTTCCACTGCTATAATGTCCTCCAAGGAAGAGGACTTTGAGGAGGATCGAGGGGCCCAGGGCAGGCTGGGTGCATTTTCCTTTTAGGTTCTGGGAAGGAGGAGATGGATATTACAGTAGTAATGGTGGTGTGGGAGATGATACTGTGAATATGATGAGGGTAATGAGGATATAGGTGGTGATGGCAATGAGGAGATCTTGGCGGTGTTGATGTTAATGACAGTGATTATGGAGATCATGGTGCTGCTGCTAGTGATGGTGATGATGCTGTTGATGATGATAAGGAAGAGGTGGAGGACTGAATGATGACGGTGATATGGTGATGGTGATGATGGTTATGATGATGGTGATGATGGTTATGATGATGGTGATGATGATGGTAATGATGGTGATCGTGATGGTGGTGGTGATGGTGATGGTAATGGTGGTGATGGTGTAATGTGATGGTGTTGATGGTGATGGTGATCATGGTGGTAATGGTGATGATGGTGGCAGTGATGGTGATGATGATAGTGGTGGTGGTGATGGTGATGGTAATGATGGTGGTGATAGTGATAATGATGGTGATGGTAATGATGGTGGTGATGATTGTGATGGTGGCAGTGGCAGTGATGGCGATGGTGATGGTAATAATGGTAGTGATGGTGATGATGACAGTGATGGTAATGATGGTGATGGTGATGATAATAGTGATGGTAGTGATGGTGGTGATGGTTATGGTGATGGTAGTGATGGTTATGGTGATGGTGGCAGTGGCAGTGATGGCGATGGTGATGGTAATAATGGTGGTGATGGTGATGATGATGGTGATGGTAATGATGGTGATGGTGATGATGATAGTGATGATGGTGGTGGTGATGGTGGTGGTGATGGTGATAATGTGATGGCGATGGTGATGGTAATGATGGTGGTGATGGTGATCATGGTGGTAATGGTGATGATGGTGGCAGTGATGGTGATGATGATGATGGTGGTGGAAGTGATGGTGATGGTGATCATGGTGGTGATAGTGATGATGATGGTGATGATAATGATGGTTTGATGGTTATGGTGATGGTGGTGGTGGTGGTGATGGCAATGGTGATGATAATAATGGTGATGGTGATGGTATTGATGGTGATCATGGTGGTAATGGTGATGATGGTGATGATGGTGGTGGTGGTGGCGGTGATGGTGATTGTAATGCTGGTGATGGTAATAATGGTGGTGATGGCAATGATGGTGATGGTGATGATGTTGGTGACGGTGGTGATAATGGTGGTGATGGTGATAATGACGGTGGTGATGGTAATGATGGTGGTGATGGTGATGGTATTGATGGTGGTCATGGTAATGGTGATGATGATGGTGATGGTGATGATGACGGTGGTGGTGGCAGTGATGGTGATGGTGACAGTGATGATGATGGTGGTGACAGTGATGGCAATGGTGATGGTAATGGCAATGATGGTTGTGGTGGTGATAGGGCCTACTTTTTTATGTGTTACTGAATTTCGTCCACCATGTTCTTTAATTCTAACAGCCCAACTAGGTTGCAGGCAGGCACTTTACATGTGAGATATCTGAGGTTTTGAGAGGTTAAGAAACTTGCCCAAGGCCCAAAGTTTGTACCTGGGAGGCCTCTAAATTTGAACTTCAACTTGAGCCTGAGTGATTCTAAAATTGAGGCCTTGCCCCCTCACCCTGTGACGTATACTGAAATTGATTAACATTCACTTAGAGGGCTGTAGCAGGTCCTTGTATCTTGTCATAGCCATCCCAAGTCCCCACCCACAGTTGGGATGCCTGATGCTAATCCTGGGGCATAAGCATCCATGAGGGCAGGTTCCGGGAAGCCCAGAGTCCCTCATGGGTTCACAGCCCCTGCAGTGGACAGGGAAGGGCCTGCCCCTTGGGGTGGATCCCCAGCTCTGTGTGCTGGGTGGCTGGAGGAGGCAGCAGTGGGAGATGACTCAGCCTGGTGAGCCTGATGAGTCAGCACAAGGTCTGACCTTGGGAGTCTTCGGAGCCGGGCACCTGTCCTGCCATGTGACTGCTGGTGCACCTGCCCCAAGAGCCCCGTGAGAGTCAGCAGCAGGGCTCCGCTCTCCTCCACCTCCTGGAGGTCATTGAGTCCCTGTACCCAACCCTGGGACCCCAAAATCCCACCTCCAGGAATTTGTCCTGGGGCACAAGGAGAGAGAGATGGAGACTTCAAGGCCTGCTCCCTCTGGAGAATCATGGTGGCGAACCGTCGGAGACAGCGTGCACTCCAGGTTGCAGACTGAGTGGATCTCAGCCCCAAGGGATACTCCCTTCCACAAGCAGAGAAAATTCGTGATATTTTGAGAACGGAAAAAAAGTAGGTTTAAGCAGCAGGCAGGATGATCGCAGTGTTGCTGTAGGTATTTGTCTGGATATAGATGTGCATATTTCTATGAAGACATCCGGAAAGCTGAAATACTGAAATGAGGATTTGGGGAAATGAGGATTTGGAGTGGCTACGAGAGTGGTGGGATTATCTGTGGAACTTACTTTCTTCTATGATTGTCTTCTTTTTATACAAAGGCCGTGTTTACTTTCATATGCAAAAGCCTATTATTGAAAAGCGGTTTTGCTGCTGTTCTTTTTGCTGTGGAACTGGCGTCTGGGATTCAGCCTGGATTAGTGATCGCTGCTTACGAGTGCTGCGTGTTTCCCCTGCCTGGCTCCTTACCTGGAGGCCTGGGTGCAGAGGGAAGGATACATGCTCTTGGCGGGAGGAAAGGGGCCTGGGGTGCTCTGATGATTTAGTGCTGCCGAACGCTGGGGCTCCGAGCCAGGCCCTTGCCCGTGACGGTCAGTGCCGGGCCTGCTTCATGTGACAGTACACGCTGACTTGCTTACAGGTTTTGCTTCCACTCTGTGCCCAGGGCAAACAGTAACCCACGTCCTGCATCACTTTTGCTGATGCAGTCACCACGAGTCCTCAGGGGTCTTAGGGGCAGATCCAGGCCAGGCTCTTGGGATGTCTGAGGAGGAAGCTGTGTCCCTACACAGTGGGACCTCACCTAGGCCTGCAGGTAGGGCCTGGTCCCGTTAGCCTCGGAGGCAATGCATGGACCTGCAACCAGCCTGGGGCAGGTCTGTCTCGGGTTCTGATTAGGGCTGGCCCACCCATCCCTAGTACCTCAGCCTGGCGCAGGTCTGTGCTGGGTTCTGATTAGGGCTGGCCCACCTATCTCTAGTACCTCAGTCTGGGGCAGGTCTGTGCTGGGTTCTGATTAGGGATGGCCCACCCATCCCAGGTACCTCAGCCTGGAGCAGGTCTGTGCTGGGTTCTGATTAGGGCTGGCCCACCCATCCTGGGTACCTCAGC
>NW_012115244.1:2300975-2304199 GCF_000951035.1 Colobus angolensis palliatus | reverse complement strand
CAGGTTCTGATTAGGGCTGGCCCACCCATCCCGGGTACCTCAGCCTGGAACAGTTCTGTCCCGGGTTCTGATTAGGGCTGGCCCACCCATCCCTGGTGTCTGCGAGATTCTCAGAGTCAAGTGCAAAATGGGGGTCAGGGAGGCAGGGGTGCCAGAAGGGTCTGCAGCCGGCAGACCCAAAGGAGAGTGGTCCAGTTCATTTAAACAAACAAAAAAACCCCTCAAAACCAAAGCTTTCCATCTTTTGCTTGGTCTAAGTCCTGCCCTTTTCTGACCCCCCCGGGGGTTCTGAGGAATGAGGGAGCTATGACTTGCGGGGAGGGTAAGGTCATTTCCCTTTGGAGAAATTCTGCTCCTCCTTGGGTGGTAGGAGGTCCCGGGCCCACCCTTCTCCAGGCCTGGGGAACGTGGAAGGAATTCTCACACCATGGCAGCTCAGGGCTTGGGGCTGGACAGACAGAGCGAGGCAGTGAGCCAGACCCTCCCACGTCCCTGGGCTGCCAGACCCCTATTTCTCGGGGGTCTTGGTCTCTTTTCAAGACCCATCACTGATGCTGATTTTGTTTCTCCTCTAAAGTCAGTAGATGTCTATGATGTGTTTAGGAAATACAGAAAGAGCTCAGGAGACCCTGTCATCCAAGAAGCCTCCTGTTTTCTCACTGTCCAGCACAGTAGCCGTCAGCCATGTTCACGATACCTCCTTCCAGTCCTTTTTTCTCCGAACATTTATGCTGCTGAAGTGTGTGCTGAAATACAGTTTTACATCTGGGTTTTCTCACTCATGAACACATGATACTGTTATTTATTTTATTTTATTTTTTTCCCGGGAGCCTCTCTTCCAAAGTTGACTCATGCATCCCCCGCTTGGGCCGAGTGGATTAGTGTCCCTGTAGGAAGTCATCTTAGTGGCAGCTACGTCTACTTTTCCCCCAGACATGCTGCAGTTTGCCAGCGTTGTATACGTTTCCTGAGTTCGTCACATCCTGCTGACCGTGATAGTGGAAGCATTTTAGAGAATCCTCTTGGCGCCAGTCCTGGTGAGGAAAGGCTGTTTTTACCTGTGTGTGCCAGGTGTTGGTTGGGGGCGGTGGAGCCGTGGTTACTTGAGGAATTGCAGAGTGCCGTGGAGGGGCTCCCGAAGCCCGCTGGCCTTTGTCTGCTCGAAGCCGCAGCTGCAGGCCTTCGTTCCAGCAGAGGGCAAGCACCCGGTGCGTGGAGTTCTGTGCCCCATGGCAAAGCTGTCTCTGGTAACACCCCAGGTTTGCGGGCCTCGTGCCGTAGCGGAATAGGCCCATACTTTGCTGTCTGCAGTATCTGATGGACCATCAGCTGGACATCGGACATTCCTGAGGAGTGGTGTGGGCAGCCACTTACTCTTACAAGTCAAGTGGGTTTGGTTCATTTGAATGGGTTGGGGGAGCGTCGGGAGGCCCCTCGGCCGCGTTAGCCAGGGCACATTCCGTCCTCGTGGAGCGACGGCCCTGGCAGAGGAGAGCAGTGCTGTCGGGATGGACATGCGTAAACAGGTGGGCAGCGGTGGGTTCTAAGGAGGAACCTCTACTTGGGTGTGAAATGCACGTCTCCCAGCTCAGCAGGTTCCTGGGTGAGGCCTGAAGAGAGAGATTGTGTTTTCAGAAATTGAAGACACATCGGGGCAACATCCAGATGCCAAGGGAGGAGCCAAGTTTCCGAGTTAAGAGACCTTCGTGGATGCTCGGCCGGGCAGCTGCCTAGTCTGAGACCTGTGGCATCACTGGGCATGCGTTGTCCGTGGTGTGAGACCTGTGGTGTGAGGCCATGTGTTGTCCGTGTATGAGACCTGTGGCATCACTGGCCATGCATCATATGTGGTGGGATAGGGCGCCGGGGCCAGGAGGGGCGGGGCATTGGACCTCGCCTCTGCCCACTTCTGCTCATGCACAGCTCCTGAACCCAGGACATGGCCGCCCCTGTTTCTCCTGCACAAGAACTACCACGATTCTGAAGCCCACAGACCCGATGATGGTGTATGAGTTCCCCGAGGCCGCTATGACCAGGAGCCACAGGCCAGGCGGCCTCTACACGACTGACGTTCAGAGACTTTTGTGGATGCTCGGCCAGGCAGCTGCCTAGTCTGAGACCTGTGGCATCACTGGGCATGCGTCGGAGGCTGGGGGCCTGGCGTCAGGGCCCCGCAGATCTGCTTCCTTCTGAGGGTCCCGGGACAGAAGCCTCTCCCGGCTGCTCTCCGGCCGCCCATGGCCCAGGCACCCCTTGGCTTCCGCCTGCCTCCCACCAGCCTCTGCCTCCACCACACACAGCTGTCCTCCCTCTGTGTCCTAACCTCTTGTAGTGAGGTCACCAGTCATATGGGATTGAGGCCCACCCTAGTGACCCTCGCCTAACTTGATTACATCTGCAAAGACCCTGTTTCCAAAGAAGGTGACAGTCAACAGGCCTCAGGGGTTAGAACCTCAGCATGGTTTTAGGGGGACAAAATTGAACCCATCACAGCACGCAGTGGAGGGGGCTGTTTGACTTTGGATGGAGCACCAAGAGACCCTGAAGTTGGCTCAGCAGGGTCTGACCAGAGGCGGGGCAGAGAGGCCTTCCCCTGAGAAGGACCTGGCTCCACTGCTGCGTTCACGTTCCTGAGGGTACTGGAGGACGGGCCGGAGGCTACGTCTCAGCGGTGTGGCACAGTAATGGGTTCAGTCTTGCCCATTTCTCATGATTCTTTGTGTTTATGGAGCTGGCTGTTCAGCCCCACCCTTGCTAAGATTCACTGGCTGTGAAGTCACGAGGGCCTCGCCTTGAGCCCTGGCCGGCATGTAAAGAGATCACAATGAAAGGTACACCGAGGAAGCACCCTCAGGCACCCGGTGAACTGCAGACTGTCATGCTGGCTCCCGGGGTGCTCAGGGACCGCAGAAGGCCCATCCCCAGCACGGAGGAGCAGAGGGGCGGGCTCGCAGGCAGTTCAGGACCACCAGAGGTCTTCGGGCCGTGTTGCGCTGTCGGCGTTGGGCCGTGTGATTTCCGGGGCCGGGGCTGGGTCCTGTGCTGTGTGTTGACTCCGCCTTGCAGAGAATCTCCATTAGCAAAAGGGCTTCATGAGGATGGGGACGAAGGGGCAGTGAGTGCAGCCGAGCTGCCCCCGCTGCAGCCCCTGCCCTCCGCCTGCTTCCCCCTCCCGGGCTGTGGTGGGACACGAGAGGTGTCCGAGATTCGACTTGTGTCCCTCC
>NW_012115244.1:2291207-2299715 GCF_000951035.1 Colobus angolensis palliatus | reverse complement strand
CGCCTGTAAAATAATGAAAGGATGCCTCTGCACAGGCTGAGTCTCAGATCCGGGGCGAGGCTGGAAGCAGCACAGAGCGCCGTGCCTGTGGCCAGGGGCAGAATTCCAGGGTGCGTCTATGTAGGCGCGGGAGCCCTGTGCTTCCTATGGAGAGGACTTCCTCCCCTGGGCGGCTCATCCCCTGGCCGCCCACTGGGCCTCGTGCTTTTCTGTTTGTAATCCTTATAGAAACAAACGCCTCGGCCGCCAGCGTGGGCGACTGCAGTGCACACCCCCGCAGCACAGGGCGGCTCACTTCCACGTTCAGGTGTAATCAAGGCGAGCCTGTGAGATCGCGGCAGGCCACACGTGTCTCACAGCCTGTGTGCATCTTGGGAGACTGCAAAGGGGTTAAATGGCCCATGGTGCCCCCCGTGACACTGACGTTTGGAGCGTGTGTCAGGGTGTCCCTATAGCACGCCCACCTGTTGCCTTCCCTGGGGCCCTGTCCCTGGGCACAGGTGGCCTCGTCTTTCCTGGCCCCTCCAGTTCTTCCAGCCAGTGGGCTCTTCCAACCCCCAGTAGCCCTCGCCTAACGGGAGGTGCTCCTGCCCCAGGTGTCTGCCGTTCCCCAAGTGTCTGCCGTTCCCCGAGTGCCTTTCTCTGAGCTCCTCCTCTGTTTGCATCCCTGCCTCTGAGAAGCCCTCCTGAGCAACCCTGCTACCTTCCTGTGGGGGTCTCTCCTGATGTGCCCAGGGCCCGCTCATGTGTCTCCATGTGTCCCTCTTCTGTGCATAGCAGGGTCCCTCAAGAGGGGGTGTCTGACAGCAGGAGAGCCACGGCCACCTGGTCATGGTGGGGAGTAGCGGGTGGCCAGGCAGGAGGTCACAGTGAGCCAGTGACCTGGTCACCCTCCGGCCTGGCTTGTCTGAGATTTGAATGTGAGTGTGACACAGACCCGGGGGTGGGGCTCCTCCTCTGCCATCCCAGCAGGGCATTTGCTGCCTTTTCCTCACTGGCACTCAGGGACCAGCAGCTCTGTGCTCCGTGGTGCAGCCTGGCCACGTCAAGATGGTTCCCGTGCTCAGGAATGTGCCAACATCAATGCTGGAAGATTCTCCCGTTGCCCTCACTGAGCTCTAGGGAGCACTCCCTGCTGTTCTGAGTCACGCAGTGTTCCTCCTTCCCCCCTGGAGTCCTCGCTTCAATGCAGGTCCCTTCACTGATGATCTGAGTACCTGAGTTTGGTCCCTTTCATCTCTGCTGAGCCGTGTCCCTAGCACAGGACCCTGGGATGCTGTTTTACCTCCCTGATGCTGATTCCCGCCTCTGTTCATGTGTGCGGAGCCTGCACTGAGCCTCTGTCATCCAGCCCACTGTGGATGCCCATGGGGGCCCTGCCGTCTCGGCCGCCCAGCCTCTCCGGGGTCCGTCTCCCCGGCCTGTGTTTGTCCCTCTGACATTCTTCTTTCTTCTCTGTCTCATCTCCTGAGCTTGGGGTCGTCTGGACTCAAGACGGACTCCTGGCCCTGTGGTTCGGCGGGGCGCTCATCCCGCCTTCCCAGCCTCCTCCACAAATTGGAAATGAAGGATTTCTGTCTCCACCAAGCACTAGTTTAGTTCTGGGGCAGAGTTGAGGTCCAGTCCACAGTCTGACCCTGGCTCCACCTGCTCTGGCCTTTCCCTGGCTGCCCTGGTGGCTGCGCCCAGCCTGGGGCTCCCTGCTTGGGCCTTTCCCTGGCTGCCCCTGTGGCTGCGCCCAGCCTGGGGCTCCCTGCCTGTACCTGACGCAAGGCCATACTGACGTCCTTCCTGCCTACCCTTCGTGACTCTGTCGCAATAGAATGTGGCCCCCTCGAGCTCCTGGTGGGTCCTGAACAATAAGAGGATGTATCCCAGCTGCACAGAGTTTCCAGGCCCCTGCGGCTGAAGAGGCTCCTGGGTCCAGTCTAGAGATTGGCCAGTGGTCCTTGGCCCACTTCCCACCACTCCCGGCTCACGGCCGCAGCGAGATGGAATTCTCTGGAAGGACAAAGCTGCTCGTGAGCATGTGGGAGCGGTCAGACACCCTGGTTTATTTCCACCCTGCATTTGGGAAGCGGTCCTGACCTCCCGACTGATGGGTGTTACCACAGGACAGCTGGTGTGCTTAGCTACATCGCCCCTGTCTGCTGGTGGGCCCCCGTCTGGGGCCCCCGGGTGCCCTCTCCTGCGGGGCCTGCTCAGCGCTGGGGACCCGGACCATCCCTCACCCCAACTCTTCACTGTGAAAATGGTCGTACGTACAAAACCGTGAAGGGAATCACACTGCAGACACCCATCTGCCCCCCACAACTGTTTACGCCGTGTGTGGGTTCCACAGCTGCTTAAAAACTCGCTCAGTGTGCTTCATTCCTGGATATGTTGATACACAGACATTTACCGATTCACAGATGCCCTGACGCGTTCTTAGACACGCTTATGCTTGGGAGCCCCACATGTCCTGGTGTGCACGACGCTGCCTGCTTTCAAAACTGAAAATCCCACCTTATACCAACCCCCTGAGTCCCGGGCAAGGCAGGAGAACCCCGGGCAGGAGACAAGTGCCCTCCCCCAGGGCTCCTTGCCTCGTGGTTAAAGGGACGCAGAGGCCAGACTCACTCTGCGCCTGGTGTGTCCACAGAGTCGTGGGGGAGACATGCTATAGGAGACTTTTGTGAAAGCCCCTCTGGGATTCCATGCATGCTGGGGCGTCTGTGGAAACCCTGCTCCTGTCGCAAGCAAGTACTGCCAGAGTGCTGTGCATCCAGTTGGCTGAGCGCTTCGTTTGGACCTTCTGTGCCGCACACGTCCAGCACTTGTAGTGTGTGAGACAGATGTGCGGGCCGGGGTAGGCACCGGGGGTGGTACTGGAGCTGGTCAGCCGGAGCCAGCCCTGGAGAGAATGCCGGGCGTTGGGTCAGCAGAGCGGGCCTGGCCTCCCAGTCACCGGGGTCAGAAGCCAGCGGCCGCTTGGGGAGAAGTCAGGCTCTATAAGAACCCAGCCTACCTGGGCGATTCATCAGAAGCCAGTGGCTGCTTGGGGAGAAGTCAGGCTCTGTAAGAACCCAGCCTACCTGGGCGATTCATCCTTTTGCTTTACAATTTCAACCTTCTAGTTTATTCAAACAACCACAACCAGATTCTAGGGAGTTGAAGACTCGCTTACAAAGCCTCCATGTTTCCCAGGACGCCCCTTCAGGAGCCATCATCCCCATCCCTCCGGAACGCAGGCTGCCTGGAGGAGGGTGGACAGGTGTGTGTCTCTCTGTGAGAGAGCTGCACTGGGGAAGACGGGAAGAGCGATTAGAGTTCTTAATGAGCACGAATCTGCAGACTCTGCCTTCCTGCCAGCAGAACTGATGAAAACCACGCGTATCTGCCCATGGTGGCAGCCAGCGGCTCGGTCCGGCGAGCTCGTCCCCCAGCAAAGGGAAACTGATGGCTTGAGGCTAGAGCCAGTCTTTCTTCAGGTCCTGGGCGGTGGGGAGGTTCTGGCAGCAGGTGTGGCCGAGGACGCTTGTCCGTGTTCCTCGCGGACGGGCTTCGCTGAGCTGCGGGGCCGCGCTCGCCTTCCCGGGGGGCTCCCTGTGCCTGACTTTCAAGGCCGTCATTTCCCTTTGTGGTTTTCACCCTGCGTGGTCATAAATAAATCCCTTCCTGTTTACAAGGTGATCCTCCTGCGGTTTATGAGGACGTCCCCCACAGCTCCTCCTGGCCCCCGTTCCACATGAAGGGCACTCTCTAGACTGTTCCTGGGGTTCATAGTGCTGGCCCCCGCCCCCACCCCACCCCCCTCCAGGAGGGGCCCTGCGACAAGAAAGGCAGTGCCTCTTCCACTGGGGCTTTGGGGCTTGGGGGGAGGGCCAGGTCATCGCGGGGGACCACGGAGGTACAGCTGCTGTCCACAGAGACCTCCCTCCCAGCCAGCCCTCTCTGCATTGCACATCCCTCCTGGGGCCATCAGCAGGCCTTGGGGGCCCCCTGCAGCGGCCTGAGGGTTTCCAGTCCTCACCCTGGCTTTGCCCTTCTGTTCTAGTTTGTACAGCGATGGTCAGGTCTGTTTCTACACTGGTGGAGGCTGTGAAGAGCGGAACTGGGGCTTCTAGGATACAGCCAGGCACATCCACCCTGGTGGTTCTGTGGGGTGCAGGGCTCATCCTTTCCTTTGAGAAACACCGGCCTGGTACGCTGATTCTCTGGGACCCTGGAGCTGGGCCTGGGGCTGGGGATCACTCCAACAGAGCTCACCAGCCCTGGGGCTGCTCAGGAGTGGGGTAGGCTCTCAGCAGGGAGTGAGTGTCCCATCTTCGGGAGCAGTGAGCCGGAGCTGGGGACAGGGCTGCAGGCTTGGAATGGGAAGGTGGAATACATTCATATTGTGTGGCCAATACTGCCGTAACACCGCCGTGTGGATTTTCTAAAACTCGAGCATTTTCTGGTTGAGTCCTGGTGAGTCTGAAAGTCCAGGTGATCCGTGTCTTCTGCAGTGGCTCCGAGGGTTCTGCTGGATTAAGGGCATGTCATGAGGCCTGGGACCATCTCTAATGCGTCACCCGTCTGTGCACTCGGGATGCTCCCGGAGCCTGGCCGCTTGGGACAGGGTCCCAGAGGTCTTCCTCCTGCCTGCAAGTCAGAGCACGGCGCAGGAAGGTGGGATTTTACCCGTGCATGGAAACCAGAGGGGGGCATCGCTGAGGCCATCTCTGGTAGCACTTTGTCTTACCAGATGGGCCACTGAAGCCCAAAACTTCTTCCTGCCTATCCCACCCTCCGTCTAGGGCTGCAGATGGCAGCGAGATCGGGAGGACAGGGAACAGGGAGTTGCCCAGCTCTGAAGGCTGCGTGGCTCAGGGCTCAGTAGACACCCAGCTGCTTGCAGGTCCACGGGCACCCTCAGGGGTTCAGTGGGCACGGCCGGGGTGCGAGCTTCTTGTCCGACAGAGGCTTTCTGTGGATGTCCAGTCTCCTTGGTGGACCGGTGGACATTTGGATCTGGGCTTCATCCATAGTGAGTTCATTGTTGGATGGGAAACAAAACCAGGGCTGGGCTGGGAGCGCGGATGCCTGTGGTCACTCGGGGGATGCCTTGTGCAGACGCAGTGTGTAGTTGACTGAACAAGGCGCTCCCCCAAAAGATGTCCAGGTTCTAATCCCTGGAACCTGCGGACGTGTCATTTCGCCTGGCAAGAGGGTCTTGCAGATGTGATTGATGAAGGATCTTGCGATGGTGGCATGACTGTGGGTTATCCAGGTGGGCCTCACAGGCAGTCACAGGGGCCCTGGGAAGAGGGGCCAGGGGGCATGAGGACAAAGCAGAGGCAGGGTGTTGTGAGGCAGGGAGCCTGGGGATGTGGTGGCCTCTGGGATCTGGAAAAGCCAAGGGAACGGATTCTCCCCAGAGACCTTGGAAGAAATCAGTGACACCTTGACTCTAGCCAGTGAAGCCGGGCTCAGACTTCTGGCCCTGAGAGCGGCGAGAGGATGAGTGGGTGCTGTTTCGGGGCCCTGGTTTGAGGCCGTTTGTTACTGCAGCCATGTGGAACTCCTGGCAGCCTGAAGGCGCTCCCGTCCCTGCCTCAGTGGCCCCGAAAGTGCCTCTCGCAGAACCTCGGCACTACTGTCCTCACTGTTGTCACCTCTCAGGCCGAGTGGCCCATGAGGGAAACTTGGGATGCAGCAGGAGAGAGAATGGCTGAGTCTGTCTCCGCATCTGTCTCCTCGGAAAAGAAGCTGCCCTATGCCTGAGGCGGGGGCTGGATGTTCTGGAGCCCGGCTTGGTGCACCCCTGGTGAGATGTCTGCGGTAACACGACCACATGCCTGCTGGGCTGTGTGTTCTGAGGAGACAGACCAGGGCCGTGGGGTTGAGTCCCCTCTGTACCACCCCCTGCCTGGAGGTGCACGGTGCGGTGCCTATGGGTCCAGCCTGTCCTCACGTGGTGCGCCAGGGTGGGGACCTGAAGCACTGGGAATTCTGATTTCAGAGAGCTTGTTTCTGCATTCTTTCAGGATTGTGGATGCAGCCGAGCCTGGCCAAGCCGTGGATACCGGAGGGTGGGAGTTGGGTCTCTGGGAGCCTCTATACCTGCCCCAGTCCCCCACAGGCTTGGTGGCGGCACAGAGCTGCTGTCTCAGACTCTCCTGCCTCCCCAGGACTGAGCTGCGCTGTGATGGGCCAGGAGCCTGTGCACTGATGCTCGCCTCTGCCAAGACTTCATATTTACCTTTGCGGGACAGATTGAATTAGAAAAAGGCCATGCGTGCAGTTTTGAAACAAGAGACCTCGTAAATACTTTATTGAAGCAGGCTCAGGATTTACTTGCTCATAAAGTTGCTGGGGATGGCTTCGCCTGGTGTTGGGTAATGGATTGGCGCTGCTTCATGTTCATCATCTGTAATCAGGTGGCCTTGTCCGCACCCGCAGCTCCGTCTGGGAAGTCCTGGAGGCAGTGTGCACAGCGGGCCCTTGCTGTCTGTAATCAGGTGGCCTTGTCTGTGCCTGCAGCTCCATCTGGGAGGTCCTGGAGGCAGCGTGCACAGCGCCCGCGTGCTGCTCTGCTGGGCGGGCAGTGCAGCCTCTCACGGACCCTGTAGCCACTGGGAGCAGGCAGGTGGCTTTCGTGGCCCATCTGGATTGAGGATGGCTGTGCTGGGGGGTGCCTCTGAGGCTCTCCTTGCTTCCTGAGGCTGCTTCACACCCATTCTTGTCTCCCCTCGCCTCCTGACACCCTGGGTTCCCCATGGGCCCCCTCCCCTGCGTAGATTTTCATCTAGGCCCTGGGAAGCTGGTGGAGTCCTGGGTTCTAGAAGACCTCAGAGACCCAGGGCAGAGTGAATGTCGGGGGGTATCAAAAGCAGGGACTGCCCAAGACCCATTGCTGAGGAAAGGAGGAGTAACACATCAGCTGTTGGACTTTCCACTTTCGTGATCTGTTTCCAGCCTCCGTGTCCTGATGTTTAAAATACAGCAGCTAAATTATCCAGTGGTCTTTTCTTCCTCTCCTGAGTGCGGCCACGGCATGCCGCATCTCTGCCCACGGTCAGTGGCCAGGCTGTACAGAGCCTGGCCTCCTTGCATTTGTCTCTCGAGGGTGCCATCAGGGATGGATCTGTGTGGGAAGGAGCCCAAACCCCAGACTCTTGGACCTCAGACTGGGAGAGGGCATGGGTGAAGGCACATGGACCTGTGATTGATTGATGGATTTATAGACAGTCTCACTCTGTCGCCAGGCTGGAGGGCAGTGACTTGATCTCGGCCCACTGCAACCTCCGCCTCCCAAGTTCAAGCGATTCTCCTGCCTCAGCCTCCCGAGTAGCTGGGACTACAGGCGTGTGCCACCTCACCCGGCTAATTTTTGTATTTTTAGTAGAGACAGAGTCTCATCATGTTGACCAGGCTGGTCTCGATCTCTTGACCTCATAATCTGCCCGCCCTGGCCTCCCAAAGTGCTGGGCTTTCAGGCGTGGGAGTGCAGGGCCAGAGGATGGCACAGACAGGGGCTGGCCCTGGGACCCTGAACTGCTGGCATCAGGACTGGACTCAGGACCTCAGTCTGGCAGCACGGGCCTCACGCTGCCTGCCGGGCAGAGCCCTTTGCCCCACTCGAAAGCCCTGCAATCAGAGCCTAGAGGCTGGAGCGACAGGCTGGGGTGGGAAGCGCTGTCCTGGTTGCTCTGGCCTCTGGCTGAGGAGCTTCTGAGAGCGGCTTCTGCTTCCTGAGCTCCCTGTGCTCCCCGAAACTGGTGCATCCAGTGCTGAGTCCGGCGGGCCTGGGGGCGTCGGCCCTCCTTCCTGGCTGTGACATGCAGGTTGGAGATTCGCCTGTGTCTTAGTGAAATGCCAGTGGCCAAATTCAACAGGAAAGAGGAAAAGAAAGCATGAGCCTGAGTCCGGAGGTGGAGGATGGCGGCGTGAGGGAACGGCCCGGGGCCCTGCTTCTCCCATCGTCCCCAGTCCACGCCCTTCGGGGATGGGGGCAGGCGGGGGGGCTCTTTCCTCACCTCCCTCTTCTCTCACTCCTCGTGCCCACTGCCCCTTTGGTGTCCCCTCTGGTGACCCCCAGCCGCCCCTCCCTCCGCAGGGCCTGCGACGTCTCCAGGTCCCTGACCCTTGGGTGGCATCTCCCGCCTCTTCCTCAGGGCCCTGCAAACCTCTCCTCTCATTTCACCAGGAGCTCCTTTCCTTCCCAGATTTGTGTAAATGAATTCACATAGTTTGACTTAATTGTCTCAAAATGGCCCAATTTGGAGTTGGACTTTTCTGATGCTCATAAAATTCAGGAGGCGGTTTTTAATCAGTTAGTTCTGCTACGGCTGCCTCCTCTGAGAAGGGAACAGTTTCTTGGTCTTCTATTTCTGTTTTTTAATGTTGTTGCTGAGGACAATTTAATTTGATCTCTGAATCATCCATGTATCCATCCATCCACCCACCCCCCTACCCATCCTATCCACCCACCCACCATCCACCATCCCCACACCCATCCTATCTACCCACCGCCATCCCCCATCC
>NW_012115244.1:2255402-2290485 GCF_000951035.1 Colobus angolensis palliatus | reverse complement strand
TCAGCGGATATGCCTGGGGCAGCATGGCAGAGGAACCCCCACGCCCGTTGTGTAGGTGCTCATGGGCACTGCTGCTCACTCTAGCCGGGGTAGGGGCTGTTGGGCTCGGGCTTTGTGAGGGCTTCTCAGAGGGTGTCGGTTGTAGCAGGAGTGGGTAGAAGGGAGCCTGGCGTCCCAGGGTGAAAACGGAGAAGAGCAGCTCCACTGAGTCGGGCTGTGGCCACAGAGTGGCCCAGTCTGCAGCATCAGGAGAAGCCAAGCCCACGGCCTCAGGGCCTTGCACTTTATGAGGGGAGCAAGGCAGGGTGTGACGGTAGCTTTGTCCTGAGACTTTGCAAACATACACGTGACTGGTCTCTGGAGGTGGGGAGTGGTGGCCGAGGCCCTGTGATGCTGAGAGCCCACGAGGTCTTGGTGTCACTGGGGATGGGGAGAGGCCACGGCCCAGGGCAGGGCTGCATCTGCAGGCCTCTAAGGCTGGCACGGTTTGCGCCTCTGGAGGTGGCCGGACCCCTGTCTGTGTTTCTGTTTTCTCTTCCTAGATGAGGAGTTCGGGCTCTTGCTGGCTAGTGAGGCTGAGTGGGCGTGGTGTCCGAAGCCGGGGTCCAGGTGTTTCTTGAAGCATCCATTCC
This sequence comes from Colobus angolensis palliatus, assembly GCF_000951035.1. Taxonomy (NCBI): domain Eukaryota; kingdom Metazoa; phylum Chordata; class Mammalia; order Primates; family Cercopithecidae; genus Colobus; species Colobus angolensis. The sequence continues at coordinate 2,289,853 of NW_012115244.1, read as the reverse complement.
AGAACGAGTTCTCACAGCAGCAGAATCCCGACAGCATGCCTTCCCTTCTCCTGCCCGCTGAGTGGGAGAAGCTGAAATCACCCTAGATCCCAGGAGTGCCTGAGAACCCAGGGGTACCAGGGGGCCAACCTTGATACCGTGTGGTATTCAGGATCAGAAGCTCCCAGAGTCCCGCTGATTGCTCTGTCCCCAAAATATTTATGGAGCCATGTTTCAGTGACCCAGAGGTGAGGGATACCTAGGACAGGGAGTGACTGTTTCACATGGTGGGCAGGCCCTGGGCACCTCGGCAGGCCTGGCCGGGCACCTGCCTATGTTGCAGAAAAGAATCTGCACCAGACTCTTGTTAGAAAACAGCAAGAGAGGCTCCATTGGAGACTGTTGCAGTGGGGAGAGATTGCACTCAGCGGCACTACAGCAGGGGGCTGGGGGATTTCTGGAGTGAAGGAGTGGACAGAAACCACTCAGAGGAGCGGGGCTTGGTGTCAGGAGGAGGAAGAGTTGGAGTTGGTGTCAGGAGTTGGAGCAGACACGAAGGGGATCTCAGTTGGCCGAGGGTGAGGCTCTGCCGAGAAGAGGGCTGGGAGGATCCTGACCAGAGTTACACCTGGAGGGAGTCCTTGTCACCTGTATGGTACAACACTATGGATATTTGGAGAATGGCGCAGCTGTAGGAGGATTCCCGGAGGAGGTGGTATCAACGCAGGACAGTCTACGCTGCAGGCTCAGCTTGTGTGGCCGCCTCTGCCAGCAGACAGGCCCCTCGCCCTGACTCGGCGTGTTGGCTGCCTCTTTGGGGTCCTGTCGACAGGTGTGAACAGGGCCCCCGTGGGGCTCGGCTGTGTGGACAGGGTCCCCTTCCCACCTGGGACTGCCCGTGACAGCCAGGCACGCTACTGCGTGGGCGGGGACCCCATGCTCACTTCCTTGGCCTGTGGACACTTCGCTCCATTCACCGCGTGGTTTTCCTCCCCGGAAGGTCTTAACTCCAGACGGCCCTCTCTGTCTCCGTCTCTCTCTAATTCCCCAGAAGAAGTTGAGCTTGGCCCTGCAGCAATGTGTTTTGTGGGCTGCAAGGGGTGGCGGCGGTGAGCACGAACTGCAGCTGTCGCCTTTGACCTTGCAGGATGCCCTGACGGCGGTGGGTTGGATGAGCACGGTTTCACCAGCAGCCCAGCCTGTCGCGTGGCCCTGCGCGGTGACCTGCGGGACGGGACGTAGCCCATGATGTGTCTGTGACGGATATAGGTATCACCTTTTGAGCAGGTGTCTTGGCCAGGTCCCTGGCGTGGGTTGGTGGAGGAAGGGGGTGGCTCATCGCCGAGTGCCAGGCTGATGTGAACTTCCCGGGGCTCAGCATCTTTCTTGGAACGCCTGCAGACAGGTGTACGGGAGGAAGAGCCAGCAGGCCCAGCACACCCCATTTAACCGCATCAGAGCCTGGCATGGCGGCCCGAGGCCTCTGCTGGGCTCCTCACCGTGCACGTCAGAAAGCCTAGTGCCCTTCGTATTTCCTACAGATATTTTAACAGACCTTGGTCAGTTTTCTTGGGGAAAATTTTAGATTTATAGAAAACTTGAAGACAGTTCAGAACGTTCCCATATACTGTGCACCTGCTTTTCACCTAATAATTACTAATAGGACATTTTAACATTCATATACATGTTTGTTACAATTAAAGATCTGGCATGGGCTTGTCATCTTCAGCTACAGTTTGTGTGGTACCCAGAATTCCTTAGTTTTGTCCTATTTCTGTCTGAGATCCCATCCAGGATCTCACATGGTATTACTAGTTGTCACGTCTCCTAGGACCCCTCTTGGCTCTGACCGTTGCTCAGACTATCTGTATTTTTGATGACCCTGACAGTTTTGAGGAGTGAAGTCGGGTATTTTACTAAATGACCCTCTTTTGGAATCTGATGCTTTTGCCATGGTTAGACCTGGGCTGTGGGTGTTTGGGAAGAAGATGCCACAGTGAAGTGCCCCTCTTGTCACATCCTATCAGGGGCATCCGCTGTCATCAGTGTCAGGTGCTTGGCCCTGAGCACCTGCCTGGGGTCGTGTGGGTCAGGTTCCTGCCCCGCGAAGTCGCTCTTTCTCCCATAGGCTGCTCCTTGGAAGAGCGTCTCTAGGTGCAGCGCTCACTTACAGAGTGGGGAGGGATAGGCCGCCTCCTCGAGCGGGGCACATCTCTCTTCTTGGATTCTTCAGCATCGGGGTCGTGCGTTTTATCCCCATTTCATAATCAATTCAGTCACTGTCACTGTTGATATCAGTGTGGACTGAGAGATGCGTTTGTCCTTTAGGCTGTGATCCAGGGCTGCTTTATTTACCAGGTTGCCAGGTGCATTAGCTCTAGCCATGGGTGCTCCCCCGGCACTGGTGGGCTTCGTTGGCACAGTCCGTCAGTGATTGTGTGTTTTGAGCTCTTAACTTTCTGGCACCACTAGCGACTCCTGGTTCATCTTGTCTAGTTCAAACAGCCATTTCCCTTGGGAGTGTGGTTTCTTTCGTCACAGGGTAGTATTAGAAACCTAGGTCTTGGCCAGGTGCGGTGGCTCACGCCTGTAATCGCAGCACTTTGGGAGGCAGAGGTGGGCGGATCACCTGAGGTGTGGAGTTCAAGACCAGCCTGGCCAACTTGGCAAAACCCTGTCTCTACTAAAATAAATAAATAAATAAATAAATAAATAAATAAATAGTCAGGCATGGTGGCAGACACCTGTAATCCCAGCCACTTGAGAGGCTGAGGCAGGAGAATTGCTTGAACCCAGGGGGCAGAGGTTGTAGTGAATCAAATTTGCATCACTGCACTCTAGCCTGGGAAACAGAGTGAGACCCTGTCTCAAGAAAATGAAACAAGCAAACAAACATAAAAAACAAAGAAAAAATAGACCTTGGTCTTGGCGTCCAGCATCCTTGTTGCTAATGGAATGTCATTCATTGTTTCCGAGCCCTCCTGGCGGACAGAGGGAGGAGACGCATGAATGTGTACGATCCACCCATCTATTCACAGCCCTGAATACGCCCGTGTGTAACCACCGTATCCATGTCGAGGTTAAAGGGGAGTTCACGCGGGCGTCTCCAACTCTGATCACCACCCTGTAGATTATTCTAGCCCTCTCCCCTTGCCTGTCGGTAAATTCACCCTGCAACAGTGAGAAACTGGTCCCCACCGGCCGCCGGCCATGCAGCTCACTGTTCAGTTCAAGTGTCCGTGTCTGTGTATAGCACTATGGCAATCCTGAGTCTGTATCCTACAGGAAACACCTTTATCAACTCATGCACAGTGCTTACCATCAGGTCCTTTTGCTTTTAGTCTTACAGACCTCACCCCTTTCCAGAGTCATGCCGGCGAGCTCCTTTTCTCCCCAGCTCCCTCAGAGAGGTTATTTCACACATTTACAACACAGATGCTCCCAGCGCCAGATCAAGTCCTGCCTGGAGTGCCCAACCTAGTAAATGATCTTTTAAATGTGCATAGATTGAAGTTCACTCTTCAGCGGAATCGTGGGGGTTTTGGCAAATGCATGACGCTATGTGTTCCCCATCACAGCATCCTACAGAATAGTTTCTCTGCCCTAAAACTACCCTGGGTCCAACTATTCATTCCTCTCTCTTTCCCCCAAGACAACCACTGCTCCTTTGACTTTCTCCGTAGTTTTATCTTTTCCAGAGAGTCACGGAGTTGGATCCATAGTGCGTGCAGCCTTTTCGGGCTGGCTTCTTGCACTCGGCAGTAAGCGTTTAAGGTTTCTGCGTCTCCCTTGTGGCTTGGCAGCATCTCGTTATTCAGATTCCACTGTATGAACCTGACCACCTTCTGTTTATCCATATTCACCTATTGAAAAATGTCTTGATTGCTTCCCGCTTGGGGTGATTTTGAGTAAGGCAGCCATAAACATTCCCACGCAGCTTTCTGTGTGGGCAGAAGTTTTCAGATCGATTGGCTAAGTACCCAGGAGTGTGATTTTGGGATCGTGTGGTAAGAGTACGTTCTGCCTTGTAAGACGCCGCCAAGCTGCCTTCCAAAGTGGCTGCATTATCTCGGACCCCCGCCGGCCGTGAACGAGCATTCCTGGTGTGCCACAGCCTCGCCAGCATTAGATGTTTTTTGGTTTTTGGAATTGAGCCATTCTAGGAGGTGTGTGGCGGTTACCTCCTTATTTCAATTTGAAGTTTCCTGATGGCAGATGATGTTGAGCACCTTTTCATATGCATATTTGCCATTTTTTTTGGTGAAATGTTCATTCGCATCCTTTGCCCATGTTTTAACTGGGTCGTCTGCGCTCGTATTGTTCAGCTTACAGGTTTTCGTGTGTGCACTCCAGATAACAATTCCTCATCACGGATGTGGTTTGCAAATAGCATCTCTCTGTCTGCGGTTTGTCTTTTCATCCTCTTCTCAGTGTCTTTGCAGAGCAGATGTTCGTCATGTTAGTAAAATCTAATTTATCGAATGGTTTTCTTTCATACAGTATGCATTTGATGCTTATCTAAAAGCTCATCCCCTAATTCAAGGTTCCATAGATTTTTCTCCTGTGTTTACGTCTAGAAGTTTTATATTACTGGGTTTCATCTTTAGGTCTCAGACCCATTTTGAATTGGTTTTTGTGAAAGTGCGAGGTTGGCATTTAGATACTATTTTTTTCCTTTTTGCCTGTGGAACTTGCAGCTGCTCCAGCCCTGTGCTAAGACCGCCTGTCCTCCGTGGGATTGCCTGTCCTGTGGCTTTGTGGGGGCTCCGTGGACATTGGAAGGATGGCCGCGGGGCCCCTTCCTTTACTGTGGCAGCGGCAGCCCCTCCTGGTGATCCTGCAGGTTCTTCTGTTTCCTGTAATCTGCCAGGATACACACCAAGGCCAGAAGACGTGATTTCCACTCGGCTTGGCGTTGGCACCACGTGTGTGTGTCTAAAGAAGGTTAAGCAGAAGAAACCTGATAATAGTTGAATTTTTCTGGAAGTTCAGTCTTTTCTGAACCATCCTGGACCTCCCAAGTTGGCTCCTCCCAAGACAGGAGCGTCTGCAGTAAGAGTCTGGGTACAGTGAAGGAGGTGTTGTCTCCGTCTCTGTTCCCGTGCCCAGCAGCTGCAGGTCTGGGGGTGGCAGGGGAGGCAGCCCCACAGGCGCCGAGGAGGGAGAAATGCATCAGTACCCAGAGGCCGCCGCATGCAGGCTGGGCCAGTGCCAGGGTTCACGACAATGCATGCAGAGTGCCTGTGATGCTGCTGGTGGTTTTTGTAAATTGTGACACAGTCCTGCCCCCCAGGTAGTTCCATCCTGCTGTGCTTGGAGAGCAGGCAGCTGCAGAGAGGCTGAGCAGCTTTCTTAACGGGGGCGAGTAGCAGGATGGAAACTGCAGCCTTTGTCGTAGGAGACTCCATCCTGTTGGACCCAGCAGCCTCCATTCTTGGCTCATCCAAAATGAGGCACTAACACCCTGGGTGCATCTGAGGCAGGACCCTCTGTGTCTGTCCCTGACCCACGGCTGGGCTAGTGTGGAGGCTGCAGGGAGTAAGGGCCTCAGGGCCATGGCCAGGACGAGGGGGAGGGAGGCACAGGCCTGGCCTGGGCACTGAGGCTGTCCGTGGAGCCCGTGTTAGGCCGACCTCAGCGACACATGCCAGCAAGGACGGGGGTGGGGGGTTGCATATTCTCCAGATGCTCCCAGGCGACCCAGCAGGAGGGTGTGTGCACTCACCTTACTCCCACAGTCCAGGCAGGCAAACAGAGGCTCAGTGCCGGGGAACCCTGCCTGGAGCGAAGGTTGCCATCCTGGTCAGGCTGGGACCTGCTGTCTCTGCAAGCCAGGCTGGGGTGGGTACAAGACGTGACTCTGCCGGCTCTGTGAGGTCTGGCCTGAGGCTCTGGTGGGTCCTTGGAATTGAGGTGGACTTGGGAGGTGACGCAGCTGGCAGGAGGGCGGTTGTGGGGCATTTGGCAGCACAGGCTACCATGTTCCACCTCTCCACAGGCCCAGGCCAGGCTCGTGGGGACAGAGGGAGGCTGGCTGCTGCCCCACAGGACCCAGCTTGTTGGGGTTGTCAGAGGAGCCCCCCCCTTAGCACACTCTCCATGCCAGCCCCAGCCCCTCCTGCTTCCTGGTCATCGTCCCCTTTGCCTCTGGAGTGTGGCCTTCTGCCCCCCACTGCTGGGGTCCCATAGGTTCCAGGACCACAAGATCTCTCCTGCTCAGATCACGTCACCGATCACAGCTTCCTCTGCAGGTGCCCACGTGCCCTGTGCCTGGCTTTTCTCCCAGGCGGGATGCCAGGTCTGCTGAGGAGGGCACAGAAGGGCTTACTGTCTGTGCAGCCGCAGGGGCCTTCACCACCCCCTCCAGGAGAGACGATGCTTGGACCTGGTGAGCTCCCAGATGTGCTGTTGAGCTGGAGGAGCTTGGAGAAGCAGAGCTGCCGTGCCCTGTGTCCCCCCTGGAGCCAGAGACAGGGCATGGCTGTCCCCGGGAGGATTTTAGGCCCTTGGTGGGGTGTTTCTCCTTAAGACAAATAGCGACTGCTGCAAACAGCGCTGTGGCCACCCACAGTTACGGGAAGGATCAGACACATCAGCGTGTTTGCCATTCCTTACATGTGCCAGCCTCCTGCCAGGTAGAAGGCGTCAGGTTAATTAATTAGGAGGTGGCACCTGGGGCTGTGCGTGGGGTCTGGGAGCGCAGGCGCACAGTGTGACCGAGAAGTGCCGAGCCAGGCGCCGTTTCCCTGACACCTGAGTCAAGTGGCGAGGAGAGGAGCTGCGAGGGCCACAGCACACTCGCAGCTGCCGGGCGGAGAGGAAGCCCTGGGCCCTCTGCAGGCCCTGCCGGTGGCCTCCTGAAGGAAGGGACCCACCAGACCAGTGCTCTGGGGCCCCAGCGGCTCCCCTCGAGGTGGGCTCCACTTCAGCAATGCTCGCTTGAGGGCCGGGCCTGCTGGGGTTCTCTGCTTCAGCCCCATGTAGGCCCTCCCACCCTCAGGGCCCGGCCCTGGGCAGGCTCTCCCCTGCTTGCTCAGCTCACACACCCTCTCCCAGGTCTCCCATCCTCCGGCTAAGGAAGGAGGGACAGAGCCGGAACAACCCAGTGGTCCCTCCTCGTCCTGGCCTTGGCACCCCAGGGCTTCGGGAATGGGACACTGTGGAGCACAGCTGAGTCCATAGCTCCGCCTCCAGGCAGCCCTCCGGATGCCCTGCAGCTCACAGCTCCCTGGGCTCCAACCCTTGCTGCTGCTGGTTTTGCTAAGTCCACCTCATTCCTGTGTCCCTCGTGCCTAGAAACGGTCCGAAAGACACGTGCGTCCTCTGAAGACTGGGCTGGGAACATGTTTTAAACGCTGGGGAGTCGCAGGTGTGGGTCACGCTGCATGGTCTTAACTAGGAATGATTTTGCCCCTTGGGGTATTTGATGATGTCTGAGGACAGCTGTGCTTGTTCCAATGTGGGATGTATGGGACAGTCCCCAGCACAGAGACCCAACTCTATGTCCACGTCGCCACCGCAGGAAACCCTGGGATTCTTGGGACAGTCCCTGGCACAGAGTCCCAGCCCTGAGTCCCAGCCCTGACGTCCACATCGCCCCTGCAGGAAACCCTGGATCGCAGGAAACCTGCGGCCCCCGGATGGGAGAGGGCAGACGCCACCCGGCAACGCTGAGTGCCCTCCCGGCAGAGGTGTGCGTGCACCTGGGAAATTGGAGCTGAGCTGGGGTCACGTGCTTTAAAACCTCTTGGGCTCCAGTGTTGGCCAGGGAGCCCTGGGTCACCGTGCAAGCTGCATAGAGAGCCAGCTCAGAGAAACCAGTCCCAGCCTGGCAGGAACTGACCCGACTGGAGTGGGGGACGAGCAGGTGCAGTGGGAGGCTGCAAATTCCAGATTCTCTAAATAGGGGGCTCTGCTTGCAGAACGGGGGCAGGGGATGAGCAGGTGGAGTGGGAGGCTGTGAATTCCAGATTCTCTAAATAGGGGGCTCTGCGTGCAGAACTGGGCTGGGCGTCTCTAGTTGGAGGAGAGCTCGCTGAATAACATGTCCCCTCTTTGCCCCAAATTACTCCCTGGCACTGACCAGCACAGGATGCCTTGTGGGTGGGGTAGGGAAATTCTGAGAGGGGCAGGCGCCCAGGGCTGGTGACAGGCACAGAGAAGGGGCTGCTTTGCTCTGCTGCTGCCTCGGCCCTGACCTTGGGGAGCGCGTGGCCTTTATTTATTGCCTTTGTTGAGTCGGTCAGCGGCGTGTGATGACCAGGTGGGGGCTGTTGTGTCCACAACTTTCCAGCCCCGCTCGGGCCCAGGGCAGGTGGCCGTGCCTCCTTACTACGCAGGTTTGTGGGATAATTGGTGGGGCACCAGTTGGACCCAGTGAGGCGCTAATAATGGGCCTCTCTGTGCAGTGAGTGCCACTTGGAGAACAATGACAGCGTCCACATCTTCACCGCCCTCCATCAGAGGCTGCCTAGAAGCCACACAGGCTGCAGCGCTGGCTAGCGGGGTCCTGAATCACTGGGGCGATGAACCCCAGGCTCCAGGCGCTGGGGAAGGAAGCTGAGCACTTGGCTGTGGGGCTTCTTTTGTTTCCACCTGAAACCAGCCAGCCAGACCCCCTGAGGACAAAGCAAAGTGAGCCCAAATCTGCCCCCTATACCCAGATACTCAGTGCCCCAGGGGCACCTGCGTGGGGGGAGCCCGGCGTGCTTGCTGGCTCTGGGATGCGAGGCCCAGGGTCACTGAGGGCAGGGGAACTCGGCCTGTCCTGCAGCCAGGGGCCGGTGCTCTGGAATGCAGTGTGGAGTCCCTCGTCTCCTGCAGGAACGTTCCAGAGGGTGTCTGGCTCCCCACCCTGCCCTTTCAAAGGATGGAGCTCCTGGGCCAGGAGGACGCAGGTCTGCAGCTCCGCAGCTCCTTTGGCTCACCTACTCGAGAGGGTCAGGGGACTGGGGCTGGGATGACCCGCCCTCTGCTGGGCAGGAGGCCCTCGGCTGCTCTGGGGTCCCAGCCCCTCTTCCAGGCCAGGCCAGGCCAGGGTGAAGTGGGCACTTCAGGCTCCCCTGGCAGGAACTGCAGCCCACCCAGGTGTGCAGTCCCTGGTGGGCAGCCCCACCCAGCCACATACCTTCCATGAGGGTCACGCTGGACACGCGCCTGCCCAGCCTCTCCAGCAGGGACTGATGTGGACAGGCCTCTGGTGGGAGGGGTTCCTCTGGTATCCCGGTGCCCCAGCACCGGTGCGGCCCACGCAGGACGCTGAGTGGGTCGCGTGGATCTTCCCTGCCAGGCGGCAGCATCCTCACACCTGCTGCGAGTGTCTCCAGCCGTGCAGTGTGAGGGAGCTCTTGGACCAGAGCTCCTGCTGCCTCATTATCCAGATGCACAGCCCCGGCGTCACACCGGCCTCCCGAGCCCCGTGTTAACTGCAGAACAAATTAACCAGACTCAGGCGCTGGGAGCAGGTAATTAGTTGCTTTTGCCTAACCACAGCCTTGTGGCTGGGTCTCAGGTTGAGAGGACTTAGGGGGAAATCTGACACCCTCCAGGTTTCCTGACATTTGCTAGACATCCCAGAGTGTAAAGCATCTGCGTGGCAGTGTGGGAAGGACAGCAGGGGTCCTGGGGGGCAGCTGGGATGTGGTCTGGTTTAAATGCAGCTTCTCAGTTCCTGGCCGTGAACGGGTGATGGGACCCCTGAGCCCCAGCTCCTGTAAAATGCAGACACGCCTGCCCACCTCCCAGGCAGTATGGGTTGCAGGGGTCCGGCCAGACACACGGCTCGGGGCAGGGCCCGCAATCCTGTGTTCCTTCATCACGTTGTCCCTGAGTGTCACAGGAGGACAAGGAATCCACCTTCTCCAGGGCCTAGGCCGGACACTGACGTCCTAAAGGCCATCTCCCACCTGGGAGTCAGGAGCGGCTGGGGTGCAGGTCCTTCCTGTGGGCCCACGGAGCCCCGCACATGTGCAGCTTCCTGGCCGCCGTCCTCAACCCTTACTGCCGCGGGCCCTGCCTGCCCCCACCTACCACGGGCCTGCCTGGTGTGAGTTGAGGCTTTTCTGACCAGAGACAGACGGGTGTTAATCCTGTGGGGTAATTTTACACCGTGAGAAACCCAGTCCAGAGGCAGACGGGTGTTAATCCCACAGGGCAGTTTTACAGAGTGGGAAACCCAGGCCACTGCCCTTGCTTTGCCCCGACCCCTTTGGTGCCAAGTTTTGCGGTGGGGTCCAGAGTTACACTCTGAGGTCCATCCTGAAGCCCACTGCGCTGCTGCCTGGCCAGGCTGGGGCCCGGATCTCTGAGCTCGGTGCCTGCTCCCCTTGCGGGGATACTAGGGTGAAACAAGACGCACAGAACGTGCCGGGCCCTGGAGAGGCTGCGAGCACCCCGGGGGTTGAAGGGTCCCCTTGGGGAGGCCCCCTCTGGAGACTGTTTTCTGTGTTGGGCATTGAAGGGCCCTGGCCCTGGGAGCTTTTTTCAGTCATGGGTGCCTTGGGACCTGGCTGCGGGGGCCCTGACCCCTCCTGGTGGGGGGCAGCAGAGGCTGGCGGCCTCCTCGTCATCCCTGCAGAGAGAATTGAAGGCTCCAGGGCGGTGTCTCTGCAGCCCCAGGCAGAGGCTGGGCTGGAGTGAGGTCACTGCTTGGCCTGCAGAGTTGGTGGCAGGCATAGACTACAGCACTAGAGCCCCCATGGGCCTGCAGCATCCTCAGTTCCACTAGACGGCTGCAGGCGTGCACTTCCTGGGGCTGGGAATGGCGCTCACGGCCATCCTCGGTCCTGGTCCCTGGTGCCCGGCAGGGCAGGAGTTCGGCAAGGATGAGTGAGGGTGGGGCCAGGCCCCATGGAGGCGATTCCCAGAGGCTCCCAGGAGCCCGGAGAGCCGGGCTGCCCCCACTGGGCAGCAAGGAGGAGGCTGGGTCGCCTGGAGGACTCCAGGACCGCCCTGAACCACACAACCTTTGCAGGGAATGACCAGTGAAGGGATGAGGAGGGCACGAATGTTATCGGCCTGCCACGGCAGGGAGACTGTTCCAGCCTGGCTGCGGCCTGGGAGGCTGGGCAGGTGGTTGTTGCACAGACGTTCCTGAATGCTGGAGAGAGGGGCCCATGCTCCTGCCCCAGGGACGCGGCGGTAGGCCCGGGTGTGTTTGTGGAATGTTCTTGAAACAATACAGCTTATTTTCAGGGGTCTCACCACCGGTATGCAGGGGCCCTTCTCTCTCCCCCACCTCCCTCTCTCTCGAGCTCCCTGCTTTGCTCTGGGTCTCTCTTCTCTCCTCTGTCTTTTTTTTCCTCTCTTTCTCTCTCTGTCTCTCTCTCTCTCTCTCTGTCTCTCTCTCCATGCTTTGCTCTGTGACTCTCCTTTCCCTCTCTCTGCATCTCTCTTCGTGCAGATTCCTCCTGAACAGAGCCAAAAAGGGAGGCTTCTCGAGGGAGCGATTGGTGGGGGTGGCTGGGGGTGGCAGTGGGTCCTGGTGTTTCTGTTGTCGTGACCATGTGAGTCCATTTGTTTAAATGACTTGTGGAAAGTTACATACTAAGTCATCTTTAAAGTGAAGATGAGGATATGGGAGGAAGCCAGAACGTGGAGACGGTGAAATACTGAGAAACTGAATGTTCATTCACAGTGCCGATGTGATTTCTCAGGGATATCTGTGCCACTGTGTTTATTTCTCACAATCGTGGGTGAGAAGCGGCTCCTAGGACCTGGGCAAGGCCCCCACGCTTTCCAGGGGTAGCTTGTCACTCAGAGGGCCTGGGGGTGCAGGGCATGTTGACGGTACACTGCCCCCACTGCCCTCAGCTGCCTGGTGCGCAGACTCAGCAGGTGGGAAGTCATGGCCAGAGGAGAGTCTTCCTTTCCTTGACATTCACTCATTCACTTACTCACTCACTCATTTATTCACTCACTTACTCAATCATTAACTCATTCATCACTCATCACGCATTCACTCATTTATTACCTCATTCACTCACTCATTTATTCACTCCTTCACTCCTTTACTCATTCACTCCCACATTCATTAACTCATTCACTCATTCATTGACTCATTTAGTCACTCATTCACTCACTCATTCACTCCTTCACTCCTTTACTCATTCACTCATTTATTCACTCCTTCACTCCTTTACTCATTCACTCACTCCCTCATTCATTAACTCATTTAGTCATTCACTCATTCATTGACTCATTTAGTCACTCATTCACTCACTCATTTATTCACTCCTTCACTCCTTTACTCATTCACTCATTTATTCACTCCTTCACTCATTCATTGATTTACTCATTCATTCACTCATTCACTTATCCACACATTCATTCACTCAATCATTCACTGATTCACTCAGTCACTGATTCACCCACTCAGTCACTGATTCACCCACTCACCCACTCATTGACACATTCAGTCATAATTTACTCAGTCATTCACTCACTCACTGAGTCACTCACTCGGTCAGTCACTCATTCACTCATTCATTCATTCACCCTCTTATTCACTTACTCTCACTCACCCTCTCACTCATTCATTCACTCCCATTCATTCATTCAGTCACTCACTCAGCCACTCATTCAGTCACTCACTCATTCACTCTCTCATGCACTCACGCAATCCTTCCTTCATCTGCCGTTTGCCAGTCATTCATGAAGTGCAGTCCGTACTGGGCTTGGGGACAGGAAGGAGCTGGCCCACAGGGCATCTGGGAGGAGCTTGCTGCCCTTTTTGGTTTATGTCCACATCAAAGAGGAAAAGCAGGTCTGACCCAAAGCAGGGTCCCCTAGGGAGCCATTTTCCTGAGGTAAGAGGGATCCTCTACCCTGGTCAGGGAGGTGCATGAGCAGTGGCCCCTACTGCACCATCCTGTCTGGGCTGGTCTGGGCCTGGGGCCTGGGGACGGAGAACGCAGAGCATGGCCGGCCTTGTTCCCGGTGTGACCTGATGCATGCAAACAGAGCTCCATCCACCTAGCATCAGCCAGAGCCAGAGAGCAGGGCCAGCCCCCAGTGTGACCTGATGCATGCAAACAGAGTCTATCAACTGAGCACCGGCCGGGGCCAGAGAGCAGGGCCAGCCCCCAGTGTGACCTGATGCATGCAAACAGAGTCTATCAACTGAGCACCGGCCGGGGCCAGAGAGCAGGGCCAGCCCCCAGTGTGACCTGATGCATGCAAACAGAGTCTATCAACTGAGCACCGGCCGGGGCCAGAGAGCAGGGCCAGCCTGTCTCAAGCCAGCCGGGAGTGGGCCTGAGAGGTTGACGTGTGCTTGGGCAGCACGGTGGGCAGGTATAGCTGGTGGTGGGCAGGTATAGCTGGTGGAGGGCACAGCCACGAGAAGCAGAGGCCGGGGCCTGAGGGCAGGTAGCCCCTGAGGCAGGTAAGGGCCTGGAAGAAGCTGGGGCTTCCCAGCCTTCTTCAGGGCAACCACAGGCTGACCTCCAGCCGCTGGCCTGAGGGCAGGTAGCCCCTGAGGCTGGTAAGGGCCTGGAAGAAGCTGGGGCTTCCCAGCCTTCTTCAGGGCAACCACAGGCTGACCTCCAGCCGCTCTGCCTTCCTGGCTGCGTTTAGCAACCATCTCCCAGTCCCTACCCAGGGGGCCCAGAACCTTGCAGAAGCAGCTCCTCCTCCGCGAGGGTGTCTGTCTTCCTCGGCATCACTGCGCAGCGCATTTCAGTGGCTCTTGAGCAGTCCCTGCGTTTCTGTCTTGCACCCTCCATCCCAGCTAAGGAGGGCAGAGTCCCACCAGCACTCCCCCCTTTCCTGGGCATTGCACCCATGCTCTCTCCTGGCCTGGTTCCTTCTGTGTCTACAGGGCACATTCCCAGGCCTCTCCAGGTGCAGCCTGGGGACCTGAGAGAGAAGGAAGGGGCTTCTGGCGGTGGCACTGGGCGGTTTTGATTCAGTGCCCCTGAGGAGCCAGTGCAGGGAGCTGAACCGCAAATGCTCTGGCTTGGGTCCTGTGGGGCTGAGCAGCCCCGGCCACTGTTGTAATCATAGCCATTGCTGCTTTTTTATTTGTATTATCGTCTTTTCCACCTGTTTCTGTCGGATTTCCCAGGTGGCTCTTGGCACACTTGGCCCAGGCAGAGCTTGGGAAGAGCTGCAGGTCCCAGGCACCGCCCTCCTCCCTCCCAGCCACCCACGCACTTCCTGTGGGCCCTGCCCACGTTTGCAGGTCCACAGGCAGTGGCCAGACAGGCCAGGCCACAGGCAGGTGCCCCCGGCAGTGGTGGGAGCCAGCTGAAGATTCCACAAGGGCCATGGGAGGGGCTGGCCAGTGGGGACACAGGGAGGCGTTGCCATCAGATGGCCAGGTCACTTCAGCTGATGTTTTCCTGAGATCGCTGACTTTGCTAGCAACGCCAGCATTATATTTCACAACTATGTGAGTGAGGGCAGCCTGGGCCGGCCGCTGGCTGTCCTGTGGGGGGAACCGGGCTTCCATGATCTCCCGCACACGTGTAATTGCTTCTGTTGAAGTCAGACTGTGGCGGAGGAGTTGATTCTGGGATTTAGTAACAAACTTGATTTCACTGTAACTTAAATATTGAGACTGTGATACTCCATCGGATCCTAAAGAGCGCATTTTCTGTGTTTTTAATCCTCATACTAAGTGTCTAGACGATCCGGGATAAGACTAAACATTAGTCACTTAATTGATGAGTTGGGGCAGAGCTACCTGTGTGGATGGTTCTGACGTGGAAGTGAGGTCTTCTGCTCTGGGGAGAGGAGAGGCTCCCTGGAAATCGCTATTCCGGCCTCGATGGTGCCCCCACTCGTGGCAGGGCCCTGCTGCCTCCGAACCCCAGGAGCCCCAGGGCTGCTGCCATGGAGCCTGGAGGTGGCTGGGCCTGAGGCCTGCAGCTTGGGGTAGAGCTAGTATGGGTGTGGACTGGTACCCTGGCTGAGCAGGAGTCTGGCATCCTCTTCCAGGAGTGACAGGATGGGGCAGCTGTGCCCAAGGAGGACAGCCTCGGTGTAGGGCAGCATGTAGTCCAGCTGGATGGGAAGGTACAGGGCCCTGAGAGGCTGAGGCCAGAGCTCTGGACCCTGCTGGCCCCTGCCCCATGGTGTGGGCAGAAGGGGCCAAGTGAGTAAAGCTGGGGTTGCCAGATGATGTTCCTGGCCAGCTGCAGGGGCCCTGGCTGGGGGCTTCTGGGAGGGTGGAAGGGGAGGTGTCTGCAGGTGAGCAGCCTTTCCGAGTCCCTGGCTCTGCCCCCACACCTGCTTTGTCAGGGCACAGACACCTGTGTGGTGGACAAGGCACACAGACCTCTGAGCAGGGCCGTGGCTCCTGGGGCATGCCTGGGTGTGAGGATCTGTGTGTGTGCGTGTACCTCACTAAATGAGTGTGGCGTAGAGATGTGTGTGTGCCTGTGGGGAGTGTGAGTTCATGGTGGCATGTGCACACACGTGTGCGTGTGCATATGGGCGGTGCCCGTGCATCCCAGGCGGCCTGTGACAGGAAACCTGGCGGGGCTGGTCCCGCCCCAGAGCTCTGATGTCTCAGCTAGAGAGCGGTTCCTGCCGACCCGTCCTCGCCTGTCTGCCTGACCCCTCCTCGCCTGTCTGCCTTTCTTACCTTGTCTTTTGGCCTCAGCCCACACCGACTGGCTAGTTTCACCCATAATAAAAGCAGTAATAATAGTAACCTCCTAATTGATGTGTGGAGCCAGCATTATGGGCAGCAAAGTGCCTTTGCAAACCCTGTGGTCACGAGACAGCCTCGCCAGCCTGAGCTCTGCCGTTATCCCTGCTGGTCTCACATCTGTAATGAAATCCCGCCCCCTCGCTCAGGTGTGTGGTGTGTGTGTGTTTTGTGTGTGTGCGTGTGTCGGGCGTGTGTTATGTCTGTGACGAGGCAGAGTAGAACTCACAGCCTCGTGTCCAGCCCAAGCCATCGACGTCCCCAACGCCTTCCCAGCCACCCCCACGCACCCAACATGGCCGAGCAGTTTCCTACCCAGCGGAAACTCTCCCTGAGGCCTTTCTCCTTCCGGTTTATGAATAAGTCTTCTCCTTGTGTAACGCCTTGAAAACAGAGCCAAGCACGGAGTTGGGACCTGGGATCCTGAGGTTGTCCTGCCCAGGGGGACAGGGACTCCCTGCAGAGGGAGTCTTCTCCTGCTAAACTGACAAGACAGTTACTGAGAACATGATGCAAGGGGCACCCAGGGTATTAGAAATCGCCCAGCTCGAGATTCTCCATGGCCAAGAGCGCTCACCTGCGGGTATGGGGGACTCAGCGAGCACACAGGCGTGTCCTGTCTGTCACCATGCCCTGGCAGTGCCAGCCCAGTTGCTGGCATTATTCACACCTTCTTCCTCGAGAGCTACTCCTACAAAGCGAATGACTGGTCACAGGGTACACGTGTCTTAGACCCCGACACTATGACCTGGACCACCACACACACGCAGCACCCCCCTGACACTAAGCCCTGGGTCACTGCACACAGGCAGCACCCCAACACTAAGCCCTGGGTCACCACACACAGACAGCACCCCTCCCCCGACGCTAAGCCCTGGGTCAGTGCACACAGGCGACACCCCGACACTAAGCCCTGGGTCACCACACACAGGTGACCCTCCCTGCTCCTCGACACTAAGCCCTGGGTCACTGCACACAAGCGGTACCCCGACACTAAGCCTAGCTCTTCTCCTGGCCTCATCCTCCCAGGTCCCAGCTCAGAGATGGCGCCCATGCAGGTGGGCAGGACAGGCTGAGAACACCGCGTTGCCCCACCCATCACTTGGACACAGGCTGGTCTGTGAGCACTCCCTACAGGAACTCTGGATGGCCCTATGGCGCCTCCTTTTCTCCCTGTTGGGGACCTGCCCCTGGGCCCCACCTTCCCCGTGGCGCTGTGGGGCGCCTCTGCCCGCCCCTGCCCTCAGGCCTGCCGGGCCGCTCAGTTGCACCTGTTTTTGGTCTGACCAAGCACAGAGCTGATATTTGTGATGGGCAAATGCCACCCTCTTGGTCTGTGCCTGTCAAAGTCATTTTGGATCTTCATCCTGTCATCTGTCACGTCAGACATCCTCCCAGATCTGTGTCACAGCCTGGCAGGATCACACGGTTTGTCTTTCTGCACCCCACGGGTGGCAGGAGCTGCTCTAGAGGGACCAGGCTGAGCTCCAGACACCCTGAGGGCCTGTTTCCCGCCAGGGAGGCCCCAGCCTGGCCCCTGAGTGACTCCCTTTGTCACACCTCCTGGAGCCTGGGCCTGGTCTGTGACCCCCTGAAGCCACTCCCAGGTGCCCCCACTGCCCCACCAGCCCCCACCCAGCACCTGGAAGGAGGGGGCACCGCCTGTCTCCTAGACATTCTCCCTGGACCTTCCAGTGACCTGCCCAGCCTGGGTGGTCCCTTGCCTTGAGCACTCTGCAGGGATTTGAGGGGCTTCTGTCGTGGCCACCAGTCTGGTCTTCCCTGGGTCCAGCCGTCTCCTCTGTCAAAACTTGACTCACTCATGAAAACAGAGTGGCTGGACTTGGTCCTGCACCCACCTCTCCTCAGTCCACAGCGTCCTTCCCGCCGTTGCCTGCCGGGGTCCCGGGGTCTGGGCAGGGCTCTGGGAGTTTCGCTGCACAGATACTTTCTTCAGTACCCCGCCCCTCGTCCGCAGGTCCCAGATCATGACCCCCAGGCCTGCGGCTTCAGCGCTGTGAGCTGTTTCTGTAAAGTTTGTAGGAACCGAGGTGATGCTGGCGCTAGCCTGGGTGGGTTGCGCAGGGCTTGCTGCAGCCCCTGAACCCAGTCCGGCCTGTGCCCTGCTGTGCCAGTGCAGCAAATGGGGCCGGCGCCAGGCTTTTCGGCTCTGCGGGCCTCAGGCTCCCAGAAGCCACCAGACCACTCCTCAGTTCCTGCCCTGGGAGAGTGGAGGCTCGGTCTGGCCCCCAGCAGGGCTCCCAGGCAGGTCTGCCATGCAGCTCTGCTGGAGGGTGGAGGGCCCTGCTGTGTGGGAGCTCAGAGCTGGCGTCTGAGTGGGCATGGGGGCGTGCCAGCACCCACTGCCCTCTGCATGCTGATGAGGGATGTGAATGGGCCTACAGCCTGCAGAAGCGTCTCCAGCCTGCGTGCCTAGCACAGACACAGCCTGGGCTCCCTTGGCAACCAAGGCTGGCTTATCTCAGCTGTCAAGTGGGGTGTGCTTCTAAGGTGGGGTTTTCCCTGGGTCGTGGTCTCCCTTTTTGGCTCAGACACAGCCAGCTGGGCGGGCAGGACAGGACAGGGCAGGGCTGGGCTGTGGGTGATGAGAGGCATTTACCCCAGGGCAGTTTCTTCCAGAGACTGGGCGGGGGCTCCTAAGTATGCAGGCTCCCCCAGCCACATGCCTCACAGACAGTGCCCGGCTCACACCTGGCTCTGCCTGTCAGGGATCTTCTCTGTATGGCACAGAGCTAGGCTGCCTCCCTAATTCAAAGGCCAGGGGACGAGCTGAGGAGTGAGTGGTCTGCCCGGGCTCCCCAGCTGGGGGGTTGTTGGTGGGGTCTGCCCTGTGGGACATCTTCTGCCTGAAGCTGAGACCGTGGTGGCACTGTGGCCCCCATGCCGGGGCAGTGGGAACAGTGACCTGTGGTCTCTGGTGGTTCCCTGCTGCCTTGGAATTCCAGGTGGCCACATTCTTTCCACAGAAGGGGGTCTCTGTGAAGTGATGCCTGACAAACGCCACTTACGGAAAGGGGTTTCCTGTGATGAACCCGTACGCGCCCTGACGGAAGGTCAAGGCTGGGGATGTGTTCCGGGAGGGGCTGGTCCTAGGGGCTGGGGGGCTGGATTCTTTCTTTTTAAAATCTCTCTCTCTGACTTCTGATTTTTGCCACACAATGATGTCACTGCCTTTCTAAGAAAACTCCCCCAAAGGCAGCTTTGTTCTTTTCCATTCTGACGGTGGCTGCCCCTCCCCCCCGCACACCCTCCCCTCGCACACGCGTGTGCACACGGCCTCGCTCCCTGGGAGCCCTCGGCAGGCCCCTGGTGCAGGCCAACCCAGCGGAAAGGCCACCGGTGGGGGCCTGCAAGGTCCCGTGTCCTCTCAGCAGAGACCACTCCGCAAGCACTCTGCCTGGGCTTTGTGGGAGTTGGTGCTGGAGAAGGAATTGTGATTACTTGCTTTATTTTTGACTGTTTTTCCTTCTGGTCTTAAAAGCAATGCAAACTCTTTATTTAAAAACAAAAAGATGAGAGAAGAGAAAGAAACACCATCGCCTATCTCCGAGAAAAGGCTGGCACCGTGGGTGGAGCTGGCACCGTGGGTGGACCAGCAGCACGCTGAGGGGGCAGCCTGGTGGAGGGGCCTGTGCTTTGCTGAGGGCACCAAGCCCTGTGGGGATGCCTTGCCGCTATCCCAGCCCTGCCAGATCCCCAGGGGACCCCAGAACTTCCCAAATGACCTCCTTCTAGAAGCTGGGCAGGTGCAAAGGGGTGGCCCAGGGACCCGGGTCTACCCTGCACCTCCAGACAGCAGGACGCCTCCCGGCTCTCACGCTCCACAGGCAGCCCTGGTGTGGCCTCCCCAGCTCCTGACTCCGGGTGGGCCCGTCCTCCCTTCCGAACCCCCGTTTCTGAGAATGAGGTGATTTTGGAGCTCATGAGCAGAGGGGCAGTCAGCACTGGATGGCAGCCGAGCATCACCCAGCACTCGGAGCCAGACCCCTGAGTACCCTGTCCCTGCAGCCTGGAGACCAGGCCGGCCCCTCCCCAAAGGCCTCGCAGTGGGCAGAGATTGGGGTGTGTGTGGGCGCACATGCCATGTGAGTGACTCTCTGTGGTCTGTGTGTGTGGAGTATGTGGTGTGTGGCCTGCGTGGTCTTTCTGTGTGGTATACGCTGACCCATGTGTGTGGATTGTGTGGTCTGTGTGTGTGGTGTATATGGGCACGTGTGTTTGGTCAGTGTGTGGTATGTACATTCACATGTGTGTGGGTGTGTTTGGTCTGTGTGCACGTGTGTGGTGTGTGTGCGAGTCCCGTGTGGTATGACGGGAAACAGCTGTGGGAGAGCCAGGGAGCTCCACTCTGGAGCTCCAGCCACCCTGGCTCTTGGCTGCCCTGGCCCTGTCAGTAGTCCCAGAAGGAGGTTTTGGGGCCACTCAGGTGTTGAGCTGTGTGTTCCCATTTGGAGAATGGGACCCTGGGGTTGGGGTGAGTCCTGGGCCAGCCCCTGGCCTGGCAGAACCCATCCCTGCCCTTGCATCTGCTGCAGGCTCCAGGCATCCACCTGCTGGGGCTGAGCTGAGGGCCACGACAGCCCAGAAAGGCTCAGAGGCACCACGGCCCGGCTGCCATGTGGATCTCAGATTTTGGCCTCCAGCACCATGGGAGAAGAATGCGTGCTGTTCAGGCTGCCCAGTGCGCGGCTCGCTGTGGCGCTCTGTTACGCAGGAAGCTCCTGCACGGCCCTGACGCCTCCTCTAGGAAGCCTCCCAGTGGCTGCAGGGCAGGGATGTAGGGGTGGCTTTGTTTCAGGTTCAGTACCGTCTCGTCCACAGAATTTGGTTCGAATTGTGTACCTGAGGACTGACAGTGTTCGGTTGGCCATGGCTGGTTTGGGGCCGCCTGGGTGAGGGTGAACTGGGATTGGAAACCTTCCAGTGCACTTTGGTGTGGCTCTGCCCAGTGTGTGGCACCTGTGCCCCTTACAGAGGAGGAGGGCAGCTAGGAGGGACAGCGGCTTGCCCGGGGGGCTGGCCATGCCAAAACCCTGGCCGGTCAGGTAGCACCTGAGGGGTGAGCTGTGTGGTTGGTGACTTAGTCAGTGACCAGGCTCAGCAGCAGGGCGAGCAGGCTTTCTCAGGCTCAGCGGTACCCCCACCACTGCTGTGGCCATCTCCCCATGGCACCAGCTACCGTGGGTGGATGATTCCAGAGAACTGCCTCATGCTGGGCCCTGCCCCAAGGAGGCAGGTGGCCCTGAGGTGGCCTGGATACCATGAGTCTCTGCTGGGGCTGATGTTAGAGGGAAGGGTCTGGGGTCAAGGCGGTGGCAACGCAGCCTGGAATAGTGGAGTGGCCCAGAGCCAACCTCCAGAGCTTAATACAGCAGCCGGGGACCATGCTCCGATCATAGTGACTTCTGCGTAAATCACCACGTAAGGACGTGTGCTCGGGACCCGCCCAGATGCGTCTTACTCCACGGCACGGCTTTGACGCAGTCACCACTGTTATCCGGAGAGAAGCAGCACCTCATCCTCCCGGATGCTCTTTCCCCACGGTGTTTATTCATCCGCTCCTTCGCTTGTTCGTTTGGTGTCGCCCTTTTCTGGGAGCAGTGTGTCATTTTGTGTGCACTTCGCCCTCCCCACAGCCTTCGAGGAGGTGGCCCCGGCAGGGCGACGAGGGTTTTGCTCATCGTGGGAGGGGCGTGGTGGTGGGGTTGGTTCACAGTCCCAGGGGAGGCCCCTGCTGCCCCAGCATCCTTCCTGTGAACTCGTGCCATGCGCGCTCTGCAGCCAGGCCTGGGCCACCTTGGACAGCTCCATGCCCTGCACCGTGGACAGAAGCGACTGAGGCAGGCCGGTCTGGTGCCCACTGGAGTTGTCCCCTGTGCCTCCTGGTTACAGTCAAACATGGGCACTCCCCAGGGTTGAGGACAGCCTGAGCCATGTTGGGTGTTGGGGTGAGGGAGCTGGATGACCCCTCCAAGTTCCTCTAAGCCACACCTTACCAGTACATGTGACGTCTGCCCTGGCCAGGGTGCTGGGCTGGAGGACCCAGAGGTGACAGATGACAAGGCGGGTGCCGGAGGAGGGGGCGTTTAAGGTTATCATAGGAGAAAGAGTGGGATGGATAAGGAGGGGCACCCAGGCTGGAGAAACAGCTGCTGGGAAGCGCCCAGGCATTGCCTGCAGGTTCCTCTCTGCAAGGCTGGAATGACCACCCTTCATCCCTCATGCACCCACCACGGCTTTCCTCGGAGTCACCTCCCTGCCATCCTGTTGTTCTGAGCCCCCCAGGCAGCCCCCAGACTCTCTACTGATCTCCACAGGCTGGGAGCCCTGAGTCCCGGCATCTGTGATGCTGCCGCCACCTCCCTCAGGTGGAAGGGGCCCCTGGGGAGGAAAGCACAGTTTTCTCACTGCCGGGGCCCCAGGGCGCTGCCCAGAGGAGGGCTTGCAGCAGGCGCTCATTACCTACTCGGATGAAGGAGTGAGGCAGCCAGTGAGTGGACATCCAGGTGGTTCCAGGGAGCAGGTGCCCATGTGGAGCTGGGTGGCAGGGGACCTGGCACTCACCATTCAGGGCGGATTTGGGCAGCACTGGCTGAGGGACAAGCTCCGTCCTGCCCTGGGGGTGCTGGGTTTTCATCTTCACCTGGAGCGCGGGCACTGTCTTTGTCTATCAGTGTTAATATCTGGCCGTGATTGGTGGTGGCCGTGCCGCGTTTTACCAGCAGAGTGGCGTCTTAAATTCCATGGGTTTATTTTCAGGGTAGAACTTCCTGGTGGTTCACCTTCCCGCTGCTGAGATGCCCGGGCTGCCGGCCCCTTGCAGAGACAGCCTTCTCCTTGGAATTTAGGGGATGTGGAGGGGGCAGCGAGGAAAGCCAGGGAAATTATTTATGCTGGCACCTTTGGAAGAAATGTGTCCCTTCTCTGTACCACAGGTGATCTCAGACCCTGACGCTGCCCCCAGGGTCCTTCCCGCCTCCCTCCTGCCCTGTGGGGTGTCTGTAATGTGGGGAGCAGAGGTGGTATGACGAGAGAGATCGGGGATGCGGGGTGATGGGTGTCTGCACAGCACATCCGTGAAGCTTGTGTGTACCTGTGTCTGCATGGGCATGTGCACGCATGGGGAGCATATCCTCATGTGCTGCTAGTGAGTCTGGGCCCCCTGGCCTTAGTGTGCCCATACCTGGGTGGCACCCATGTAAACCTGCATGCCTGTGGCTCACTCCAGGGGTGTGGTGTGTGCACATCTGTGCCTCGTGTGCGGCCGTGTGTGCCTGTGTGCATATGTGTACATGCACATATGTGTGTGGGGGCGTGCGCTGCGCTGTGGGAGGGCAGAGGAAACCCTGAACCCTTTGGCATTGATGCACACAGTGGTGCCTGCCTGCTCATGCGTCTGTACCCAGGCGGGGGTGGCAGTTCCTCCCTGGCAGCATGGCTGATTCCACACAGCCTTTGACAAGCCTGAGAGGGGGTCTGACCTGTTTTCCGGTTGCAAAATGCCACGCCCTGGGGCCAGTGTGCTGGCGCTTGGGGATGGAGACCAAGCACTGTGCCTCGTAGAGCCCGGCTGCCCTCCAGCAGGCGCCTGATTGTGTGCAGGGGAGCCAGCTCCCTCCTCGTGATCCGAGCCTTTCATTTCCGGGCGTGACAAAGATGGGGCTGCGTTTAATTTCCTGTCTGCCAAGGCAGTGCCGCCTGAACGCCAGGCTGTGCACAGGGTGGAGGTCGCCGACTTGACCCAGCTCTGGTTTCCATCGAGCGCTCCTTGCTGGCAGCCTTTGAGGTGCTTTCGGACGTTCCCTCCGAGTGAAGCGGTCTCCCTGCCCTGTGGCCTGGCTGCCGGGGGCCCCTCGGTGGGTGGGCTTTGGGTGGGCTCTCGCTGTGGATGTCTGTAACGTGTGGCCACTCAGTCACTTCTGTTCTTCTCTGCAGGTCAGCTGGCTGCCGGCACCTGTGAGATTGTGACCCTGGACCGGGACAGCAGCCAGCCTCGGAGGACGATCGCCCGGCAGACCGCCCGCTGTGCATGTAGAAAGGGGCAGATCGCTGGCACCACGAGAGCCCGGCCCGCCTGTGTGGACGGTAAGTACCCGCAGCCCCTGGACCCCTCCAGGCGCTGAGCGCGGCATCACCGAGGGTGCCTCTTCCCCGATGCGGCCCCTTCCCTGAAGGTCCCCCTAGGCCTCGGTGTATCCTCAGGTCAGGCCCCTGGCCATTGGCACAGCTGCTCCCGTGGATGGTGTGAGCTTGTGGCTTGGGGACTGGCTGGGGCGCAGTCTCCAGTTCCTGGGGGGTGGTCAGGGAGATGCTGGCGCCCTGCCTTACTTGCCTGTGTGTGGGGGTCTGTGGCCCAAGGCTGTGGTTCTTTGGTGTTGCCTCTGGGAGAGGAAAAGGACAGCAGAGGGGCCGTCTGCAGGATGGCGAGGTCCCCTGGGTGCCATTCCGTCGTCTATGTGTGGTCTGGCCGAGGCTGCCAGCGGGACCTGGCTCCTTGTCTCTGGGTCTGACCAGTTCAAGACACTCTTGTGCCGAGGCTCGGGAGGCCGCAGCTCCGGCCCCCATGGGCTCTGAGCACGTGCAGCGGAGCGCCTGCTGTCAGCCGGCGGTGACCCCCGTCCCCTAGACGTCAGGCTGCTGACAGGTTGCGCCATGGCTCAGCCTTGCTGGGAAGGGCGCTTGGAAAGGGCGCCTGCCATGAGGTGGCACGGGGTGGGAGGGGCTGTCCTGGCGTCTGGGGGGAGCCTGTCTGCTGGTACGGAACTCTGCTGTGCATATGCTGTGCCTGGCTGTGGGGAGAGCGTGGGCTTAACCAAAGTCATTGGTGACCAGCCAGGCTCAGGGGTCAGCATGAGACCTGGGAACCCCACAGCCGGGACCTCCCCAAGGCCCAGTGTGTCCCGGGAAGGCATCTGGTGTCAACACCAGCCAAACGTCAGGGGTGGGCGTGTAGGGCTGGCATTAAATCCAGGCTGCCCGTCCCCCTTGTGACCAGAGTGGATGAGGAGACCCCTCCCTGGGGCAGACATGGGGGCTGCTGTGGGCCTAGCCGGCAGCAGCCATGTGCCAGTCCAGGCAGCCATGGGGTGAAGGACCCCACGCAGGGGTATTGGATGCCTTGGTTCCAGGAGCAGCAGCTTGACCACAGCCCAGGAGAGAGTGCAGGGAGGGAGGGTCCCCTGTGGGTGAGATGCGGAGTCCCCTAGGCGGGGGGCCCTGAGGCCACTCCTTGGGGTGGAGAGAAACCAGCATCCCTGAGTGGCAGGCGTAGACTTGAGCTGCTGTGGGGTTGCCCTCAAGCTGCGGCCTGGTGGGGGCAGAGGCCCTGCAAAGCCAGGAGAAGATAGGGGCAGGGGCTGGGCAGGAGAAGATAGGGACAAGGGCTGGGCAGGTGGAGTAGGGCCGAGGATATATAGGGGTGTCACTGGCTGGTGGCCCCTCCAGGCGTTGGTGGACTTCAGGGCAGCTGTATCTGTGGCATCCTGCACTGAGACATGGGTGCAGGCATCTCAGGCCGGGTGCAGCGCTCACTGGCCTTCCTGGGATGTGGTGCAGGGACCTGTGGAGATGGGTCCCAGACTCAGCTGGCCCACCCCATGGAGGGCGGACCCCTGCCAGGCTTCCCAGGGCTGGATTTGGAGTCCAGGTTTTCTGACTCTGGTCAAGGGTCCTTTTCTCCCCTACTGCCCCTGCGGGGGCTCCGGATACCCAACTTCAAATCCCACCACCTCTGCCAAGGAGCCCAACGTGGACAGCCGTGCCCTTGTGCTGTGCTGTGATCTGGAACACGGGGTCAGAGATAGAGCCTGCTGCTTCGTAGGTGCTGGCGAAGGTCCATGGAGAAGGGATGGGGCGCACAGAGACAGGACCGGGGCATCCTGAGCACCCCACGAGGGAGGCGGCTGCACTAGGAATAAGAACGCCCGTGTAAGCCAGGCGCAGTGGTTCACGCCTGTAATCCCAGTACTGTGGCAGGTTGAGGCAGGTGGATCACGAGGTCAGGAGTTCAAGACCAGCCTGGTCAAGATGGTGAAACCCCATCTCTACTAAAAGTACAAAATTAGCTGGGCGTGGTGGCATGCACCTGTAATCCCAGCTACTTGGCAGGCTGAGGCGAAGAATTGCTTGAACCCGGGAGGCGGAGGTTGCAGTGAGCCGTGATCACGCCACTGCACTCCAGCCTGGGTGACAGAGTGAGTCTCAAAAAAAAAAAGAATGCCGGTATGACCAGGAGAAAGGTGTTCTAATAGGACAAGCCCTTGATCCCCTAAAGCCAGACAGACCCCCCTTGGGGTTCTCAGCAGAGTCAGGGCATGGTCAGGAGGATGAGGGTTGACGGAATCGCTGAGCTCCCTCCGGATGTCTCATTGATGAGCGTGTCCGAAGACTGTGCAGGAACAGGCCAGGCAGTGAGTCTGCCCCAGGGCCCACTACCTGGACCCCTAACCCCTGTGGCCTTTACAGGAAGGGAAGGAGGGGAGGGGGCTGCGGGCTCTTGGCTGAAGGGAGCGCACTCTGCCCAGGCTTCAGCCCATGCACCCTCCTCCCCGCAGATGCACTGTGCACCTGGGGGTTGCATGCACTGCTCGGGTGGGATGCCCGGGAAGAACTCATGGGCCAGGTGACCTTCCGGCTAAGCCACCTGTCTGTCTTCCCTAGACCCTGCAGCCCTGTGCCACCGGCCCTCCTGCCGCCGGCCCTGACGGTTTCTGGGAAGCTCTTTGGCACTTGGGAGGGGGATTGTGGGGCGAGAGGCTGAGCTTGCTGGAGTGGGTGGAGGAGAGGGGAGCCATCAGAGGCTTCTGGTGCATTTTGAGGACCTGGGGCGGGAAGAGCGGGCCGCTGGAGCCTTGTTTTTGTCCTTATTAAAAACATCTATCAATTTGCATCTGTGGAAGGCATGTGATTAAACAGCAGGTACACAGGGCCTCAGGGCCGCTCTGTGGCGCTCAGGCCTCGGTTCTACAGAGCTGGATCAGGGGGCAGGCTGGGGCAGAGATGTGGCGGCCTTCTTTCCAGGGAAAGGGACTGCTTCTCCCACAGCCACTGCCCTCCTGGCTGTCTGTATCTGGAACCACTGGAGCACATGGTGGCCAGGGCGCCTTCTCGGGAACACTGATGCTTCCCAAGACCGGGAAGGAGAGAGGTGCTCTGCACTGCCAAGGAGTTCACAGCCATGCCGTCCTTTCTTCTCGTGACTTCTGCCCGCCTGTGGGGAGAGTTGGGGTCAGAATTGTTTACTAATTGAATGTGGGTCTGCTCATCTGAAACCGCACTCACTTCCCTCTCACCAGGAGCCTCCTGTGCCTCAGGAGCCGGGTCCCAGAGACCCAAATTAAAACCGTACCATTTTCAAGGGGGGCCAAACAAATTAGTTAGCTTGCTTCTTTTTGCACAGTGGGCATTTTCCAGGCCGCCATCTAATTTAATTTTTGCTTTTCTATTTTCTTGCTCTGTGTGCATAATAAGTTTCCTCGCATGTGAATTGTGTTTGCTAAAGAGAAAACTTGTGCTGTGTTGGGCCGGGTTGGAATTGAATGTGAGTAGGGTTGAAATATTGCTGCCCTACTGCGTTCTGTGACCACAGGCACCTGGAATGCCGGAAGAAGCCTGACTGTGCTCACTTGTTCATTCACTGGCTGCTTAATTATTCATACATTTGCTCACTCACTCATCTGTTGAAAGAAGGTGTAGACCCGTGGCAGCAGGGGAGGTGAACGGGGAAGTCACCTCACAACACCCAATACAGAGAGCCATGCAGTGCTGCAGGTGCGGAAATTCAGACTGTGGCCCCAGAGTGTCATCACTTCTTCCTGCTGGGACCTCAGCAAGGATGCATCCATGAGGAGGCATTTGAATAGGGTATTGAGGGATGAAGAGGAGCTCACCAGAAATGCTTCTGTCTATGAAAAGAGGGGGCCAATGGTTAGAGAGGAATTATAGCCTCCAGCCTCCCCGGCCTTGTCTCTGAGCTAAAGCATTTCTGGGTGAACCATGTTCCTGCCTGTATGGGACAGGGCTGTGAGTCTGTGCACCTGCATGCAAGATCCAACTTACGGAACCATCAGTGAAAGATTCAAACACAAACCAGCCACGCACTGCGGTGCTTTCTAACCTTACACAGAATATCAGCACTGCAGTGCTTTCCATCCTTACACACAGTATCAGCACTGTGGCGCTTTCCATCCTTAAACACAAATATCAGCCACCAAGCTTCCCCTCCCCCAGGGCTGCCCTCTGAGGCAGGCATCCGGGTGGGGGATGCCCTGGCGGGCTGGGCAGGCCCTGCTTCTGCTCCTTTCTAGCTGTTTATGCAGCTGTGCCAGGTTCCCTTTTCCGTCATCACACCCGTACCAGGTCCCGCAGACACCACAGCACTGCACTGAGGACTGAGACCCTGTCCCCAAGTCCAGCGCTCACCCAGCCCTTGCCAGGCGTGCAGCAGGTGGCTGTACCTGGCCAGCCCTCCTCGCTGAAGCAAGGTCTTCCTTTATGAATGGAGGTGCTGTCTCCTGCAAGTCAAGTTCTCCTGAAACTCCTTTCCCAGGAAATCAAAGACTGCAGCCCAGTAGTGGGGGCAGCAGAGGGTGGTGGTTTGTGGGTGGGACTGCCCCAGAGCCGAGCCAGAGGGGTGAAGGATGGGAGCCTCAAGTCTCGGGCCTGGGCGGGGACAGTTTTCCCTGGGAGCTTTTGAGGGAGTGGTAAGCTGCAGTCATGGCACTGCGCAGACCCAATGTCAGGGCCGCGGTGGCCACTGGGAGGAGCGGGACATCCTGGGCTGACTGATAGGTCTGGGGAGGCTGTGCCCAGGAAGGGGCAGGGTCGGAAGGCCTGGAGGTGGGGGCTGAGCGGAGCCTTATATTCCCTAAGCATGAGGCCTTGCAAGCCACCTGTGTCCTGGGCTGGGAAAAGAGACGGAAACAGGCAGGTGAGCACTGCTGGGTTCTGGGCAAGGTGTGGTGGCCGGAGTCTTTGCTTCTCCGTGGTTGGGAGTTGGAGGCAGGTATGAGACAGTAGAGGCCCTGCCCACTCTCAGGCAGTGTGGGTGGGTGGCAGTAGACGCGCAGCCATAGTCGGGTGGACACTGAGGCTGTGGGGTTTGGCATCTGTGCTTCACATGTGGTTTAGAGTCCAGGTGTGAGGAAGGGCACCGCGAGGGGGATCCGTGGTCAGTGTCACCTTCCACTGCACATCCACAGCCCTGTCCTCATCCTCCATGTCCTCCACAGCAGGTCGGTGCGGGAGGCTGGAGACGGTCCCTGTCTGTGCTGTGGGGATGGATACCACACTGATGGCAGGGCCACGGGACCCTGGGCTGTGGGCCTCGGCAGTGACTGCAGGAGCCAGGATGGCAGGGAAGCCACTTCTTCTCTTGCCTTTCCGCCGTTGTTGACTGTCATCACGCCTCGTAGCTCATGATGCTCTAGAAACATGGGGTTTAATTACAGGAGTGCAGGAGGGAAAAGCCTTTCAGTTCCGAGAGGCGAGTCACAGCGCGTCGTCTCCACCTTGAGGCGCTGGCGGGGCCCCCAGGGCCAGCTGAAGGCGTGCTGTGGCTGGGACTGCGGTGAGGGAGATTCTCCACCAGGAAAGACGTGAATCACCTGCTCTGTTGTACACAAGACGCTGGGATTGCACCAAGGTTCCTAAGATGTGGTGTCTGTGGCCGAGTCAGCCTGCCCCTACCAGACAGTGCTCAGCCTGGCCAGGGGTCAGCCCCAGGGTGGCAGCTGTAGAGGCTGTGGCTGGCCCTGCCTGCCCCGTTCATTGCCTCGACAAGTGGTGGTTGGGATAAGGAGGGCCCTGGTTCCCCCACACTTGTTCACACAACATGGGGTCATCCGTTTGACCATGGAGCTCCCGGGAGGCTGCCTGCTGGCAGTTGGCTGTCCGTGGGCAGCCCTTCCTGCATTGAGCCCCGACCGCCCTCGGCAGCCTGGCACCCTGCTCGGGCCGCCCAGCGCCATCCAGGAGGGGGTCTGGGCCCTCCCCAAATCACCGAGGCCCTGATCTGAGGAAGGATCATGAAGCTGTTTTTCAGAGGGGCCCAGACCCCCACGTGGAGCACCCGGCTTGGCTCTGGGGGGTTTACTGGGCACCTGCTCCTCTAACAACCTTACTGAGAATAGGACTCATGGTCCAGGTACCTTCCAGTACGTGACGGAGACCAGCTGGGTACCTGCCTGCCTCAGGATGTGCCCTCACCACTGCTTAGGGGCACGGACACCCCGGCTTCCTTCTGGAGTCTCAGGGAGAGCCCAGCATTTCTGGAGGCTTCCTGAGGCCACGGGCGACTGGGTCTGCAGCTGCGTCCTCACTTTTGGGTCCTGGTCACCCTGGACCCTTCGTGGTGGCTTGGGGTCCATGCTTTGTGGCACAGAAGCTGTGGGTGCCGGTGCGGCCCTCTGCTTGGCAGGCACTGCCAGCCACTGCATGACGTGACCGTGGCAGGGCTGTCAGGACACATCCATCTCTGCGCAGACCGCTGCCACCCGCGGCCTTTTTGTTACGGAACCGCTGCTGGGAGAGGGTGGCGTGTTATAAACTCTTGGCAAGCGGAGAGGTGCCTGGGGGCTGCTGGCGACACTTCCTTCCCCAGCACACCCCTCCGTTCCATTCTGCCTGGATCCAGATGGGACTGGAGACGCCCTGGGATGCGGGCACCACGCCCCTCAGTTCTGAGCACGATTGGTTTGTGAGGACGATGGTGGGAAGAGAGCCTGACCCCGGTTCCCTAGGACGAGGATGTAAATTGCTTCAGTCCAGAGGCTGCAGCCGCATCAGGCCCAGCAGATGGGCAGGGTAGGGCAGGTGTGTCTGCTGCTGGAGCCACAACTCACAGTGCCTTGGCCATCCCAGGCCCTGGCCAGGGCCACTCTCGTAGAGTTCTTTCAAGGAGGAGCTGACTGCCCGGCCCAACCCATGGCTGTGGTCTGAGGGTACAACGGCAACTGTGCTAAAGGCCAGGCAGTTGGCTTCATCAGGGTCCGGTTTTACCAGAAGGGAGCAAGCTAGTCCCTCTCCAGCAAGTTCCCCAGCAGTTCCTTCCAGATCTTGGTGCGTTTAATTGTTGGAAAACCGCACAGTAGCTGCATGGCTCTCTGACGCCTCTGTAGAGAGATGAGATGGGTGGAGCCAGGGTCTTCTGCTGCTCAGAACATGAACTTCCTTGAGTGTCCCCCACTGTGAAGCACCCCAACTCCCAGCTGCAGGGAGCACAGCTCGGGGTGAAGGAGAGGAGACCCCAGCATTCACGGGCACTACGTGAGTGTCGCCAGATGGCAGCCAGGGTTGGTAGATAAATTGCCGATTTTTGAGGTGCTGTGGGGACTCTCAGGGTCAGGGTGGGAGCACACCGGGAGGTGGCTGAGAAAACACGGGTGCCCGAGCCGCTCCGTGTCCAGTCACGTCAGGGTGTGGCGGCTCTGGAGGGAAGGGGGTGGTCTCCTTGCTCTGCTCCCTCCTTTTCACAAGGGAGGCTGTGTCCCCGGGCTGTGGACACAGGGGGAACCAAGGGGAAGAGGAGACCACTGCCCTCCCCTGGGGCTGGGCGCCGGTGTCCTGGCCCCCTCGAGCTCTTGAAGTCTGCCCGTGGAAGGCCCACTGCATGTGGGATGCATCGTCCATGGGCCTCCAGGGTTTGGAAGGAGCATGCCTGCTCCACTCGTGCCCCTGCCCTGAACCCACCGTCACTGCTTCCCATGAGGATGAAGACAGCCCGTGTCTGCTCCACGAGGCCCCCACTCCATGTGATTCGGGGACGGAGAGATGCAGGGTCCTGGGCAGTGGGACCCCAGGCTGTGCCGCCCAGGCACGTCCCATCCCTCGTCCCTGCTGGGTCCCTCTGCCAAGCACAGGCTTCCCGGCACTGACTTTCCCATCCTGATCCCTCCCAACAAACTTGGGTGGGATTTTAATATTTTTTCGAATTCTGTCATTTTTGAGCCCAATGACTCAAATGACTAATAACTGTCTGGCATGGAGGAAAAGGAAGGGGAGGGCTGGGAGGAGCTCCTGTGTGAATTTGACCTTGATCCAGCACCCACTCTGCAGCCTCCCAGGCAGAAGGCCCCTGATGGGAGCTGGGACAGATACGGGGAGAGCAGGGGCAAACAAGCGGGGAGCACCTCCTTATCCCCACAGCCATTTCAGGAGCACTGAGGGCTGGGAGGAGGGGCCGTGGTGGGGTCTGTGGGGTCTGTGGGCCCAGCACTGAGCCAGGCACAATGTGGAGGATCTGGTAGTAGCTGGATGCAGCAGTGTGGCAATCCAGGAAGGCTTCCTGGAGGAACTGGGCACTGTGTTTAAAGGGGAGGCCACACCCATCTGTCATTGTGTACTGGGCATGGTTGTCACCCAGGATGCCCCAGGGTCCTTCAGCAGCAGGCATATGTGGGGGTCCACTCGACATCCAGCCCTGCCCAGACCCCCCCAGGTCAGACTGCTCCTGGAGCAAACCGTGTCTGAAGGGACTGGCAGGATGCAGAGTGAACCGCAGCCCTCACTCTTCTGCGGGAAAAGCTTTTGTGTGATTCAGTCGTTAGAAAAGTGAACTTGGATATTTTACATTATCTACTTACATTAGAAAAGTAAGTACTTGGATATTTCTGTCTTGGTCCATTTTGTGATGATGAGACTGGGTAATTTATAAAGAAAAGAGATTTATTTTACACTGTTCTGGGGGCTGTGAACTCTAAAATCAAGGCACCAGTGTGTTCAGTTGTGTGGTGAGGGCTGCATTCTCCAGAGAGGCAGAGCACTGTGTCCTCACGTGGTGGAAGGTGGAAGGGCAGAAGGGGGCCAAGCTCCCGCAGTCGGGTCCTTTTACAGCATTATCTCTCCAGGACGGTGGAGCCTTCATGACCTGAACATCAGTCAAAGTGCCCACCTCCCAGCACTGCTGCATTAGGGGTTAAGTTTCCAACACGTGAACTTAGGGAACACTTTTAGACCATAGCAATTTAGAAATATGTGTATGTTCTTAACACAGCTGTGGCCTTAAGCAGGTCCCCTGAGCTCTCTGAGCTGTGGGCAGAGAAGCAGAGGAGGAACAGTGTGGCTGAAGGCACAGTCCTGTCTGGCTTCCTGAAGCCAAACACTGTTTCTTTCTTTTTTTTTTTTTCTGAGACCAAGTCTAGCTCTGTTACCCAGGCTGGAGGGCAGTGGTGTGATCTCAGCTTACTGCAAGCTCTGCCTCCCCGGTTCAAGCAGTTCTCTGCCTCAGCCTCCCCAGTAGCTGGGATTACAGGTACCCACCACCACGCCCGGCTAATTTTTTTTTTTTTTTAATTTTAATAAGAGACGGGGTTTTATCATGTGGGCCAGGCTGGTCTTGAACTCCTGACCTCCTGATCCACCCGCCTCGGTCTCCCAAAGCGCTGGAATTACAGTTGTGAGCCACTGCGCCCGGCCAACTCTGATTCTTTGTCAGGGTGTTACTTGATCTCTGGAGTCTGCTAGAACCACCCTTGTGGTATACTGGAACTGGCTTGCACCAGATTGTGAGAACCATGGGTTAAATTTTCAGGAAATGTGTGAGTTGACTTATAATAATCCCATTATTAAAAACGAAATTATATAAACTGACCTGTAGATAAATTATACTGAAGCTGAAAGTATTCATGTGAACACACTAAGGGAAGAAGAGTAAATGATACCTAAATCAAGTGGAAGAAAGACAGTAATAAAGTTTAAAATGGGAATAGATGACATAAAAATAGAAAAATAATGAAAATCATCTAAACCAAAAGTTCTTTTTTTTTTTTTTTGAGATGGAGTCTCACACTGTCACTCAGGCTAGAGTGCAGTGGTGCGATCTCAGCTGTCTGAAACCTCCACCCTCCCAGGTTCAAGCGATTCTCCTGCGTCAGCCTCCCAAGTAGCTGGGATTACAGGCTTGCACTGCCACGTCCAGCTATTTGTTTTTTGTTTCTCTATTTTTAGTAGAGATGGGGTTTCACTGTGTTGGCAAGTCTGGTCTCAAACTCATAGCCTCAAGTGATCTGCCTGCCTTGGTGTCCCAAAGTTCTGGGATTACAGGTGTGAGCTACTGCCCACCCATCAGGTTAGTTCTTTCAAAGATAAATGAAATTCACAAATCTCTAGCTAGGCTGATATGAGGGAGTGGAGAGGGACAGAGAAGAAGGAAAGTGAAGGAAGGCTTAAATGACCACATCATAAATAAATGGGACATTAGTGCCCACCACATGGAAATAAAAAGGTTAAAGGAATACTATGAACAATTGTATGCCAACAGCTTAAATAGTTTAGATGACATGAAAGCATTCCTAGAAAGACACAAACTTCCAGAACTAACTCTAGAGGAAACAAAGTTTGAGTAGACCTATGTTAAGTAAAAACAAGGAACAGGTAATCAAAACTTCCCGACAAGAAAAGCCCAGGACCAGGCTTCATTGCTGAATTGGCCCAAACATTTAAAGAAAAATTAACACCAGATCTTCTCAAGCAAGCTCTTCCAAAACATCGAAGAATAGGAACCCCCTTTTTTTTGTTTGCTTGTTTTTTGTTTTTTTTTTGAGATGGAGTCTTGCTCTGTTGCCCAGGCCGGAGTGCAGTGGCGTGATCTCAGCTCACTGCAACCAATGCCTCCCGGGTTCACGCCATTCTCCCGCCTCAGCCTCCCGAGTAGCTGGGACTACAGGCGCCGCCACTGCGCCCGGATAATTTTTTGTATGTTTAGTAGAGACTGGGTTTCACCGTGTTAGCCAGGATGGTCTCCATCTCCTGGCCTCGTGATCCGCCCACCTGGGCCTCCCAAAGTGCTGGGATTACAGGC
>NW_012115244.1:2245982-2253901 GCF_000951035.1 Colobus angolensis palliatus | reverse complement strand
GGGGCACTGGGGCTTCAGTGCTGCATAGAAAGTCTCTGTTCTCTCCTGGAAATGCCCCTGCTGGCCCAGACCTAGGGCGTCGACGTGCAGAGAGAGAAAGGACCAGGCCTGTGGCCGCCTTTTGGGCTCCTGGGCAGCCATGGAATAAGGGTTCAAACGGACAGTGCCCTGTGCTGAGGGGTGTGGAGGGAGCAGTGACAAGAGCCTAGAGGAGGGAACCACGGCCTCAGGCTGCAGTGTCCAAAGAGGGCTTCCTAGAGGAGGTGACGCCTGTGCCTGTCATCGTCAGGAGCAGGTGCGATGACCGGGCGGCACACCCAGGGACCTTGACAGTCTCTGAGCGGCAGAGTCCTCGGCAAGTCTCTGAGAGCCCTGCTGAGGGCACAGCGCCTTCTGGACCCGGTGGTGGAGGATCCCGTATTCTTCCTGGCCTGTTGGCTGCAGAGGGGGGACACAGGCAGAGACCCTGCCTCACTCTGAGCCCTCGTCCACCCACAACGGGACGCAGAATCATAGCCACAGCCTTGTTTGCTCGCTGGGCTTTGAGCAAGTGGAGAATTTTGCTCCAGCCACCATGGTCTGAGCGTGGAGCCAGGAGGTCTACGGGGACCGTCCTGTGGAGGGAAGGAGACATTCGCAGCCCAGCCCACCATCCACAGGCCAGCCATGAGGCTGAGTCCAAGACAGGAGGCAGGGAGGCTGGACCTCATGGTCACATTCTCCTCAGGGGAGCCCCGATTCAGTGGTGCAGAGGGGCTCAGGCACCACCACAGCAGCTGGGCTGGACGGTGGGTGTGGGCAGAGGAGGCTCCAAGTCGGGGAGCCCTTCCTGGAGGAGGCAGTGGCCAAGCTGGGGTGGGGCATTCTTTGCCCATGTTCTGCTTTTCTCCTCATTGTCACCCACTTGTTCTTCTCGCCCTGTCCTGGTTCGATGAGGGACCCAGCTGCTGTCCTCTCTGAGCCATGCTGGGGGTGGCTGCAGGGCCCGGTGCTGGGGAGGCCTCCATCCCTGGCCTTTGTGGTGGGGTTTGGCTGTGCACAGGCACCAAGGACCAGCAGCCCCGCAGCCGGCGCCCTCCACCTTCCTTAGCACAGGGTCTGCTTTGATGAACATACAATCCTCATGCTGTCTTTGATGTGATTTGAGGTTTCAAACTGAATTAAATAACATGATGAAAAACAAATCAAAGCCAGGGAAATTTTGGAAGAAACAATTTTAGTTTGATCTTGGAGATGCTTTGATCATGTGACATGGCGGGTGAGTGGGGCTGCCTCCCCGTTCCTCCCCTGCTCCGGGTGTGCAGCGGGGATGGCTCTGGGCCATGTTCGGGGCCCATCTGGATGCCGAGTCATCTTCAGGCTCCCAGACTCCAGTTCACCTTTCTAGGGGATTGGGCATTCTCTCAAGGGCTGTCCCCCCAAAAAAACCCAGGCTCCCATGTTGCAAGTCCTCTAAACTCACTGTCTTCAGACACTCTGTGCCCTCCCTGTCCCATCTCCCAGTGCCCGGCAAGGCCGTCGCTGTTTCCTGACGGGGCTGGAAGCAGCTCGGACTCTTTGGAGCAGAAGTGGGTCTTGATCACCTCTTGGGTATGCTTGTGGTGGAACGTTTTTCTTTATTTCATTTTTTATGGAGCTATGTTGCCATCAAGAGGTCCAGACCCTTCTAGAAATCTTGGACAGGTTGTAAGGAATGAACTGAAAAACTCTTTACACTGAATTTTCCCCTAGAGACAATTCTTTCCAGCCAATAAAATGCCCGGCAGCCCCCTTACCTGCAGAATGCTATGGCGTTAGAGCTGATGGTCATGTTTTCAGGAGAACAGCTGCATGTCCCAGGCGCATTCACCTTAGCACCTTGTGGAGGCAGATGGCCGGAGCTGCAGAGGGTGTGCTAGGGTCGCCCGCTGCGCCCCACCCTGGCTCTGCATCTTACCAGCTGTGCAACCACACAGCGCTTGGCCCTCTCCCAGGCCGGGGTCTCTCTTCTGTCAGCGGAAGTGAGGAGGTTGCTCACCTTCCAGGTGGGTTTTGGGGGTCAGGAGGTAAAGGGAGCAGACACTCTCAGAGCTCCTGGCCCTGAGAGCACCCGGATCCGTGCACACAGCTGCTCTTACGGTCTCAGAAGCCCGAGGCCGGCTGCTGGAATCTCATCGTGGGGGGTGGGGGGCGTGTCTCTTCGGAGAAAATCCGACGCAGGAGCAGGCACGGTGAACACAGTCAGAGCTCATTCATTCCAGCTGCACTGCCGTGGAGCCCAGGACAGTGTGGGCTCTCCAGGCCGCAGGTGACCTTTGTGGGAAGAAAGATTTGCTGAGCAAACCCTGAGAGCACGTATGGGGCGTGTTCGAACCGTCTGGGCCTCTGCGCAGTCCACACTGCGACGGGTGCTGCTGGCGTACTGCTGGTCCTATGGTCAGGGTCTGTGGCCACCGGGCACAGTGTCCCACCAGAGCGTGGAGAGGGATATTCCCCACGCCCCACCCACGGCCCTGAGCCTCCTTGGGCACCTCTTGCCTGCTGGAACCTTGCCCCAGCCCTCTCTCCTAGTGCCCTTCCCAAGTTTACAGAAGAAGGCCAGGCTGAATGGCGTGCAGGCCTCGAACCCCGGCCGCAGAACTCACCCCGATGAGGTGAAACTGGGCGCTCTTTGGTCCTGACCATGCGTGGCCAGCCGGTGCCCCAAGGGTTCATCTGCGTCCTTCCAAAGGCACCTCATGGCGTGTTTCCGGTCAGCAGTCAGACACTCCGCTCATCTCCCTGGGTTCAGAGCCTGCTGGACGCTGATCGGTGTCCAGGCCTGGTCCCGCCCTGCGAGGCAGTGCAGCGGGGAACCGAGAGGGGCAGTGTGTGGCAGTGGGTGCCAGATTTGGAGGAGCCGCCAGGGACTCGTTCCCCCACCATCCTGGACAGCGTCCTCCTCCCTGCAAATCCTTCTGGGTAATGCTCTGGGAGCCTCTGGGCTCTGGAGACACAGTGGGATGGAAAAGGCCAATAAAAGACAAAAACACAAGTCTGCAGAAATGAATCAGGGGTCCTGGGAGCCTGCAGAGACATCCATAGGGGAGATGGTGCCTGGGGGCCCACTTTGGGAAGCTGGTGTTGTGGCTGATACCCACAAATCCAGGCCTTGTGAATACCTGGAAGCCAGCTCCAGGTGGATGTGGGGCTGGGGCTGGGGCTTGGCCTGGGTGGTGAGGATGTGCCTGGTGCCTGTGGGGACAGCGGGAGGAGCTCGCAAGAACGTGGTGGGAGCACAAGGCTTAGAGGTTGGCATGGTGCAGGGAGTCAGCGCCGGTCCCTGGGCAGGGGCTCTGCAGGTCAGAGGACATGGCAGATTCAAACCTGCCAGGAGCCTTGGGGGTGCCAGGAAGGTGACGGGCCACTCCAATGGCCTTCTACAAAAATCTCTCCACTGCTCTCTGGACCGTAAGTTCAGGGCAGCAAGAGGAGTCTGCAGAGGTCAGGCTGGGCAGAAAGTGGCAGTGACTGTGGCCGTGTGGGGAAGTGGGTGATGGGGGTGATTCGGGGGTCCAGGCAATGGGGCTCCAGTAGAGCTGTGAGACCGTGTGGTGGGCAGAGCCGAACCCAGGCCTGGGTGTATGTGCAGCGATACTCTGTGTCCACCCCAGGAGGCCCCAGGCACACGTGGAGCATCTGTTCTGCCCCCAGCTGGTACGAGCCCACCCGAGCAGGTGTCCAGCAGGCACGGAGTGAGAGACACAGGCTGGGAGCAGGTCAGACTGGCAAGCCTGCATGGGTGTGGGAGTGTTGAGGTCACCGGGGGAACTGAGGCAGCAGCTGAGGACACAGGGCCCTAGGTGATGGCCACCCCCTAGCCCACAGAGGGACCGTCCTGACCTGCCCGCTGTCGCGGCTGCAATGGTGGCCTCTCCCCATCCTTGCCCTCCCCATGAGGCTGCCTGTGGAAGGAAGCAGACCTCCCACGCAGGGAGCCCGAGAGGTGAATAAAGATCTCCTGTAATTATTCAGACCGCCCAGCAGATCTGGCAGCTCATGCCTCCCACAGGAGCAGAGCCTGACTGATGGGAACGGGAGCTGCAGGAGGGACGTGGGGATGCTTGGGACGCTCCAGGACACAGGGCGGCTGGGTGAGCAGGGTGCTGGGCCCCTATGTGTGCCTTAGCTGTGGTTTGGTTTGGCTTTAACTTTTTGTCATTTTTAAGTGTCTGGCTCATTTTAGAGCCAGGTGACTTAACAAAGGTTTCATGTATCATTGGGAAGGGAAGGATATTTCTATTCTGAGTTATAGACGTGTCCACAGGGTGCTGCTTCTGAAGGTCAAGCCAGACCCTGCAGTTGGGGGCACTAGAGTGGGCTGAGGGGCCACATTGGGGTTAAGTGGCCTGCATCTTTGTAGGTCCTGTGCCTCTCTGCTTGTTACCTTGGACCAGTCACCTTCCCATTGGTGATGAGGGGAGATGCAACTGTAGACAAAGGGCAAAGTGCAGCAGCCAGCACACAGTAACTTAGGACCTTTGCAAGCTTGATTTTACCCTGCCAACTCGATCTCTATCACCACCTGGTGGCAGCAAACCAAAATTGCAGGCATACTTGTTCGGTGGTAAACGCACAGCATTACTTTCTGTGGTTTCAGTTACCCATGATCAAAGGTAGTCCAAAAATATTAAATATAAATTTCCAGAAATAGGTAATTTGTAAGT
Source organism: Colobus angolensis palliatus (assembly GCF_000951035.1). NCBI lineage: Eukaryota > Metazoa > Chordata > Mammalia > Primates > Cercopithecidae > Colobus > Colobus angolensis. Next base: position 2,249,216 of record NW_012115244.1, on the reverse strand, counting down.
TTTAAATTGCACGTCATTCTGAGTAGCGTGACAAAAATTTTGCACCATTCCACTTTATCCCATCCGGTCTGAGAACCCTCCCTTTTCCCAGCATATCCACGCTGTCCAAGTCACCTGCCTGTTAGTTACTAAGTAGCCGTCTTGGTTATCAGACTAACTGTCGTGGCATCATAATACTTGTGTTCAAGGCACCCTTATTTTACTTAATAATGACCCTAAAGTGCAAGAGCAGTGGTGATGCTGGCAATTCAGATATGCCAGAAAGAAGCGGTGAAGTGCTTCCTTTAAGTGAGAAGATGAGAATCCTCAACTTCATAAGGAAAGAAAAAAAAATCATATGCTGAGGTTGCTAAGATCTACAGTAAAAACAAATCTTCTATCCATGAAGGAAAAAGACACTCATGCTGGCTCTGCTGTTGCACCTCAGACTGCAAAAGTTATGGCCATGGTGCATAAAAAGTGCTTAGTTAAGATGGAAAAGTCATTCAGTTTGTGGATGGAATACACGAAAAGAAATGGGTTTTGATTGATAGTGGCTGGGTTTGGTACTCTCTGCTGTTCCAGTCAGCCACTGGGGGTCTGGGGGCATGTCACTTGTGAATAATGGGGGGCTGCTGCATCTCCTTTGAATGTTACCTCTGATGCCTGAATGATGTGAGGAGAGTCCCCCAGACCTTGACTCAGTAAATGCAGTCATGTCTCGTGAAATGATCTTCCCTCATCATCAGGCCATCTTTAATGATCCTTATGAAACTACATCTATACAATTCTATTGGTTTACAAAATATGCCTGTAGACGTATTCTGAAGAGATTGTTTGATCTTACATTGGACTTAGAAGTCCAAAATAGGTGACTATTCTTTTTTAAAATGTAACTTTAAAAAGAAATATTTCGTTGACACATCTATACAGACAAATTGGAAATTGTAAGTGCAAACCTTGAGGCCTCTGGCCTGGCCCGATCTCACCCCCGTCATTGGCTTACCAGAGCCCTATAACTTCTGTCACTGCAGGTTTGCCTGTTTCAGAACCTCCCATCAACGGAAGCAGGGAGTAGGCATCATTTTTGGACTTGGATCCTTTCCCTCATTATGTCTGTGAGAGCTGCCCAGGCTATCATGTGTGGTGACAATCTGATACTCTCATTGCCGTGTAAAATGTCCCTGTACCGCCATCTATCTGTCTGTGCCAAGGACAGTAGACACGAAGGCTCTTTTGAATTTTGAGTCATTCTGCGTGACGCTGCTGTGAACAGACTTGGTGCACATCTCCGGGTGGCTGTGTCCACTGACTTATCTCCAGCATTTGCTTTGGAGCAGCAGGGCTGTGACCTAGCCACGGTAGGTGCTGCAGAGCATTTCACAAAGCGATTGCACCGTGTCACGTGCCATCAGCAGTCCGTGCAGGTTCTGCGTGCGCCGTGGTCCTGCCAGCGCCGGCGATGGTCAGTGTGTTTAATTTCAGCCATTCTGCTGAGCCTCTGGTGTTTCGTGGACTTGGTTTTTAATGCTGCGTCAAGATCCTGGGCGTGACGCTACAGCCGTCTGGAGTGGCCCAGTAGCTGCTTTTTGTGAAGTGTTCATTTGCGTCTTCCACCCATGTTTATTGAGTTGCTGGTGCTTTTGTTAAATAATTCGCAGGAGCCCTTCCTATGTGCTCCATTCAAGCCTGTGTTTATTCTGTGGCTGGTTTTTCATTTGCTTAATGGTACATCTTGATGAGCAGAAATTCTTAATTTTAGGTAAGTTGAATTGATTCATCTTTTCCCTTACAGGGCGTGTGTTTTGTGTTCTGTGTGGGAAACATGATCTTACCCCAAAGCCGTGAGACGTTCTCTTGTGTTCTTGTGCTAGCTTTCCGGCCTGACATCACACAGTTAGGTCTACCAGCCATTTCTGATTAATGTTCCATGTGGTATCAGATGGATCTCGAGGCTCATTTTTTTTCTCTGCACATGGATACCCGACAGATCCAACATCATTTATTGAAAAGTTCTAGCCATTCACTCGTAATGGTTTTATGTAAAGTTCTGAAATACTTTAGAGACAGAATGGAAGACTGGGTCTCGTCCCTGATTTTATTATATCTAATTAGCTAATCATCTTTTATGTCTCATCAGCTGAAAGCCAGAGCTGAGATCACACACAGATTCCTATCTGGCGGCAGGCGCCCTCCCGAGAACGCTAACGAACCAGGGCCCTCTCTGTTTTCCTTTTCCCTGGGTCGCTTGCGTGAACATCTCAGGGTGGGATCTGCAGTGGGGATGTGATAGCTGCTCCCCGCCTGCCCCCATCGCCCCCGCTCTGCATCCAGCCTAGCCCTGGCCTCCTAACCCCTCCCACAGGAACAAGGGGCCTGGCCTGGCTCCAGGAGGGTGGGAACTCAGAGAGGTCCCCAGCCTGGTGGTCTTTCTAATGGCCTGACTGGCAGAAGAGGGGCCTGGTGTGGTGCTCAGCATTGCAGAGGCCACTGTGTGCCCTGGGTCCCCAGAGGGGAGCTGAGCTGTGACCGCTGCTGAGCTGACCCTACAGATGTTTGGGGAGGTTCAAATATGACCATAGCCGGGAAGAGTTCTGGGGTCATGTCTTCCCCTCTCTGCGCTCAGAGGGGAAATGCCAGCTATTACCCCAGCCGAGGAATGGGCCATGGGGCTTGTTCTGCAGTGTCTGATGGCCATGGGTGTGTTTTGTCTGTTACTTCTTCAGTTCATACACTTTGTTGTTTCTTAGCGAAGGTTTAGGTTTACAGAAAGAGCAGGAAGCAGAGGGTGTCCACAGCTCCCTCCCACCACGGGGCACCATTACTGGACTGTCTCATTGGCGAGGTCCACTGGTTACAATTGATGAGCCAATACTGAGGCCCGTGACCAGGTAATTCTGAGGCCCGTGACCAGCCAGTACTGAGGCCTGTGACCAGGCAGTACTGAGACCTGTGACCAGCCAATGCTGAGGCCTGTGACCAGCCAGTACTGAGGCCTGTGACCAGGCAATACTGAGGCCCGTGACCAGCTAGTACTGAGGCCCGTGACCAGGCAACACTGAGGCCTGTGACCGGGCAATACTGAGACCAATGACCAGGCAATACTGAAGCCCGTGACCAGCCAGTACTGAGGCCCGTGACCAGTCAGTACTGAGACCAGTGACCAGCCAATACTGAGGCCCGTGACCAGGCAATACTGAGGCCTGTGACCAGCCAGTACTGAGGCCCGTGACCAAGCAATACTGAGACCAATGA
>NW_012115244.1:2238922-2245872 GCF_000951035.1 Colobus angolensis palliatus | reverse complement strand
CCAGTACTGAGGCCCATGACCAGCCAATACTGAGGCCCGTGACCAAGCAGTACTGAGACCAATGACCAGCCAATACTGAGGCCCGTGACCAGGCAGTACTGAGACCCGTGACCAGGCGATATTGACGCTCATGACCAACCAACGTCCACAGTGTACACTGCCTTTTCCTCTTGGTGTGGCACACGTCACGGGCTTTGGCAAATATGCAGTGCCAGGAATCCCCATGACAGCATCACACTGGCTAGTTCCACTGCCCTGAAACCCCTTGTTGGATTGAGTTTCACATGCCCCAGATCATGGGGACGGTGACGTTAGCAGGCCTCCCTCCTGCCTGCTGGGAGACACAGGCACTGCACGTCTGCTGCGGGGGCTGTGGGGAGCATTCCATGCGGAGCCCGGGAGGTGGAGGCTGGCTGACTGTCTCCACCTCCGTCACCCCGATGGTGCTGAGTGGTTGGAGGGATGGGGAGGGATCCAGGGAGTAGGCGTCCAGAGAGTCACCCAGGCACCATAGCTGCATAGGTGATTTCCAGAGAAATGTCACTCGGTCCTGTCTGGGGAAGCCCAAATAAGGACAGCCTGGGACTGAGGGGGAGGAGGGCAAGTCAGGTGAGATCCCTACTTGGAGAGGTAGCATCCCTGGCCCTCACCCCTCCCAGCATGCAGCAGGCCTGTTTCTGCCTGGAGCTTTTCCGGGGGCAGCACAGGGCAGCAGGGACGAGGTCTGTCCATCCGAGCAGCCTGCAGGAGAAGCCTGGAGCCTTCCCGCCCTCCCCAGCCAGCCCCGCGCTGTGTCTGAGAGCCGCATGCTCCTGGTTTGGTTACCAGCTAATGGTGTGATGATTTACCTGTCTGATCCCTTTCACCCAGGAGAACAGAGCATATTTCAGGGCAGGAGTCAGGAGGCAGACCAAGAGGAAGGGAGGAAAGATTGGAAAACTTCTAATAAAATTCCATTTCCTGAAATAGCCATAACTGTGATCCTGATATATTTGCAGTCTTATTGGTTCTGACATGGGTATTGCATGTTAGTGAACATCTTTCACGTGAATGCCCCTCCCGCCTTCCGTGCTGCACTCCCCTGTTGATATTTATTTATCTCGCGGGCTTCGCTGGTATCTTGAGGCTCCTTGAGACTCCGCACTGCATTGTAACTCCTGCCTGGTTAATTCAATTTCTCTTATATTCTGACTCCCCTGACAAAAGCAATCGGCTTCTGGCCACCAGGGCCACAGAGTTTCTATCATGAGCACGGGTCTTCACTGGGAGCGGTAATCCCCCAGCACTCAGGGCCGCGTCTTCACTGGGAACTAATCCCCCAGCACTCAGGGCCGCATCTTCACTGGGAACTAATCCCCCAGCTCTCAGGGCCGCGTCTTCACTGGGAACTAATCCCCCAGCACTCAGGGCCACGTCTTCACTGGGAACTAATCCCCCAGCACTCAGGGCCGCGTCTTCACTGGGCACTAATCCCTCAGCACTCAGGGCCGTGTCTTCACTGGGAACTAATCCCCCAGCACTCAGGGCCGCGTCTTCACTGGGAACTAATCTCCCAGCACTCAGGGTGGTGTCTTCACTGGGAGCTGTAATCCCCCAGCACTCAGGGCCGTGTCTTCACTGGGAGCTGTAATCCCCCAGCACTCAGGGCTGCGGGCTGTGATCTTGCAAGGACACTGCCTTCCTGGCACCGGGATTAACTTTCCTCCTGGTGGTCATGGAGGCTGCAGGGAGCCGGCGTGGGGGGTGGTTGCAGGGCAGGGGGGCGCTCAGCGTCAGCACTGGTGGATTAATGGAGATGAAAGGGCAGGACCAAGCTGTCCGAATGGGCATCGCCATGGTCCCAGTGCTGACAACCTCCCCAGATTCGTGGGTTGAAATCCTCACCCTCAAGGTGATGGTATTTGGGAGGTGAGTAGCTGGTGAGAGGGGGGCCCTCAGGAATGGGATTAGCGTCCTTAGAAGAGAGACCCTCCCCACTTCCCCGCTGTGAGGACACAGCCGGGAGGCACCGTCTGTGAACCAGGAAGCCCGCGCCAGACACCGAATCTGCCGATGCCTCGATCTCAGACTTTCCAGTCTCTGGAAATGGGAGAGATGAACTTGTGTCCAAGCCCCCCGGCCTGTGGTCTGTTGTCTTGGTAGTCCGTGTAGACTAAGGCAGGCATTGCTTCATTTCCAAACTCTGAAAAAGGAGAAGGTGGCTGCAGGCCCCAGCCCGTGAGCTTCCCCTGCAGTGAAACCCAGAAACCTATCAGGCAAAAGGAGCCCCTGGCCCCAGTGTAGCCCCTTTCAAGCCCAGCCCGCTGCGTCCATGCCGTCCATGAGGACCCGCTTCTAGAAGGGCAGGTGCCCGTGTCTCCCCCTCAGTAGGGCTGCATCCCAGGCAGATTCACTGGCCTCACCATGGTGAGTGACTGACCCTGAAGTGCCCCACGTGACCAGGGAGCACCCTGCCTTTGAGTTTCCAAAGTTAGATGCAGCAGGGTCCTCGGAATAATGACGACAGGATGCCTTCTCCATCCGTCCCAGGTGTGAGTTAGTGGCATAGCCTTTCCTCCCCGAGCCAGGGGGTCTTCAGTGATGGAGTCAGGCTCCTGGGGGCAGAGGTGCCGTGGGAGGAGCCCCTGTGTCAGGTAAGACGTTTGTCACCAGGCCCACCTGCTTCCCAGCCCCATGTTGCCCACTCGCCTGCAGGAACGAACCATAGCTCAGAGACCGTAAGTGCTTCATGGCCCTCGCGTAAGTAGGGCTATTGCAAAGCCAAGATTGTGATTCCACATCTCACGAGCCCCAGGCAGCGCTGCCTCCCGCCTGAGCTGGCGTCTCCATTCAGTTAGCTGGAAACTGAAAAACAAACAAACTCTGACCTCTCCAGGTCCCCAGTCCTGGCTGTTACTGCCTCTCAACTCCCAAGCAGCTTGTCTCAGCCGTCCCAGCCTGCATATCCCTCCTGCGGAAAGATGAAGGATGATGTCCCAGAGCCAGATGTTCAGCCCTGGCCTCGTGTTAGGTGCCTAGACCCTCTCAGAGGGCGGCTTTCCGGGCTGTGCGTGTGCTCAGGGGCTGGCCCACCCTGCCCCTCATCCTGTAATCGGCTGCTAATGGCCCTGTGTGCCTTGGGGGTTGGCCCTCCTTCACGGTGGCTTTTATGGTAAATAATTGCAGTGTTGGTTACCATTCCTTTATCTAGGGCACATTTCCTCCGAAGAAGTCATTATGAATTGGCTTACAGGGTTTGGAACGTTCTTTTTAATGAAGGCTCTTGCTGGACCAAAGCTCAGAGGACAGAATGCGTAAGCAGGCGCTGGAAGGCCAGGCCTGGTGGGCACTGGGTAAACACACCCACACCAGCCTTTTAGTGGCTAAGCCTGTGGCAGGCTGTCAGCTCAGACTCAGGAGAGCTGCCGTTTGGGCTCAGCCCCGCTCCCGGCCCCGCATTGAGGCTCTGGAGAGTGAAAATGGGGGAAATCGGTCGGCGGAGGTGAGGGAAGCAGGTGCAGTAGCTGCATGGCCTGGGCAGAGTCGAACCCAAGGTCGAAGCTCCTTGCAGCAGAGACAGGATTTAGGAGCGGCTGGTTAATGACCCGGCAATTTTGCCGTCTCATCAGAATGTAGGAAAATGCTGGGTTGAGGCGTTTTGTCACCGCCTGAAGGCAAGAAAGCACCTCCTAAGTAGTGTGAGGGTGATTTTACATGATGGAGACCGTCAGGAGCCGCGGCTTCTTCGCCGCAGCTTTATGGGCCTCTGGTGACTCTCAGTACGATAAATAAGGCAGGGAAACGCCGTTCCCAAAGCCTGGGACAGTTGGTGCTAACTTACCTGTTTGAATGAAAATCCTAAACCTTGTTAAGTCAAACTGCCATTGCTCATTACCCATAAATGAGGAGGCCAGAGGGATGCACCACCCACAGGAATTGATGAGAAAAAGGTAGCTGGAGGATCTTTCGTATCCCAGGGACACACCAAGCTGGGAGGAATAGACTGTGCCATATGCTCGTGCCCTTAAATCATGCCTTGTACGTTCAGGTTGCACAGACACGCAGGAAACCTGTGCCCTCCGTGTCCTTAGCTTCCGGCTGAGTTCTCACCCTGCTAAGCTTCCCCGGGAGCTCGAGCCATTTGCAGAAACGGCCTGGAGGACCGGAATAAGCAGGTCCTGAGCCGTGAGTCCTCCTCGGTGTCCAGGGAGCATTGAACGGAGCCAACTAGCCCCTGGCCTATAAGCCCCACCAGCCCTTTCCCCTGCCTCTCGGCTCAGGTCATTTCTGACATCTGGGGGGCTCTGTTGAGAATCACAGAAATTCTCAGCCGAAAGTGGTGCTGGCTTGCTGAGGCATCCAGCCTGGGGTGCGTTCCACTCTCTTTGGAAAAGTCACAGTGCTCCCTGCTTTCTTCATTGGTGCTCATCCCAACCAAGCCATCCGGAGTGGTGACTCCTTCAAAGGCTTGTGTTCTGGGAGCAAGACTGTTGGATGGAACCTGCCATCCCGGTCAACGAACCTAAGTTTAAACCAAACATAAACAGACCAATTTGTCAGAGAATCCCCTGGCCTCCCAAAGCCTAATGAGACCTTCAGGGCGCCTCCAGTCCCAGACACACACGCAAACAGTGGCCCCTCTCTGAAAACAGCTCCCTTCTGTTGCTGTCCCTGGTGCATGTCCCTGGAGAGTCCCTCAACTGTGACTCAGAAATCAGCTCCCTGATGTGTGACCAGGCCCAGGATTGCAGGCAAAGAGAGAAGGTGCCTCCTTCCAAGACCCGAACAGTATCTGATGGGCGGGGAGGAAGCCCGGGATGTGAAACTACTTACTTGGGGTCCAGATCTTATCTTGCACATAGTAGCTGTGTGTGTTTGAAGCAACCCCGAACCTCTCCAAGTCTCAGTTTTCTGGTTTGTAAAGGGTGTTAGTAACAGCTGCCTCAGGGATCTGAGATGATTTCCGTAAGCGATTGAGATTATTTCATTGTATTTACCAAGCTCAGCTGATATTGAGAGATTTTCATCTCTAAGTTTCCTTCTCTGGACGCTGAATGTGAACAGCTCTTGTTCTTGGCTTGGTTTTTGGGCTCCCGATTATTAAGCCTTAGCTGATGGACTCTGGGGAAGTTGGTTTGTGGGAAATCATCATACTTCTGCTGCCTGCATCTGCGTGCAATACAATAGTCCGCTTCAATTATCTTCACAACTAGCATCCAAAATTTAATGTTTATGGTAGAGAATTTGGACAGTAGAGAAAAATGTAGCCTAAAGAAGAAAAGGGAAATAATTCTTTTATTGCCCTAAAGAAACTTCTATTAGCTTTTTTGAATGCATCAATTTTCCTTACATTTATCAGGGGAAAAAAAAGAAATGGGTGAGATTGAAGAAGTTTCTGCTTGCAGATAAGCATTTCCTCAAGGCATGATTTGTTGTGTGTGATACCGTGGCTGGGTATGGAATTACAGCACAAACAGATTTTCTTTTGGAGCTTTGAAGACATCACTTCCTTGCCTTCTCCCAGCCTACATGATGGCTGTGTGATATCTCACTGCTTTGCTGACCACTCAGGAACCCATGTACCATCCTTTTGACCTTTTCATTCAGATGCATCATTGGATGACATCTAGGTATGTTGACACCTCTGGGCTCTGTGCATGGGAAGTTCAGGTTTAACTCGGGGGATTTTACCTATCTGTGATTGTTTCTTTTCCTCCATTGTCTTTATTTCCCTTGGGACTCTGATCAGAGCAGTTATTCTCCGTTGGGAATAGAACCTCAACACTCAGGCACGTGCTGGTGGTTTTCATCACTATAAAGACCAGGGTCCTGAAGGCAGTTGGTGCTCAGAGCCCTGGATGCGGAGTCCTGGGTATGTCCAGGACAGTGCGGAACAGACAAAAACCCTGACCCCAAGGCTGATGGCACCCCACTGAGGAACGCTGCACCAGTGACACCAAGTCTCCGGCTCCTTCTTTTACGTCGCTCATCTCCTTTTTATCTGGGGCACTGTGCTCTCTCTAGAAGATATTGTTCTCATTGCTCAAGTTCTGAGGAAGGTCCCCTCCATCGCTGGTATCTTCCCCTCCAGCAACCCTACTTTGAACTTTGGGGAACTCTTGCTTTTCGAAGCAGTCTGCTCTGGTTTGATGTGGCACCATCCTTGTGGATCTCTGCAGATGTTTTTTGAAAAAGATTAAACAGAATTTCTGCCCCTGTGTGTCTCTGCTTCCCCTGGGGTCAGTTTTCAGCTTGCTCCTCTCTGTGCCTCTGCTTCCTGCTGTCATTTTCCCTTCCAGGCAGTCCTGCCTGTCTCTGCCTCTTTCTGGACAACAGAGGATTAGGCCTGTAAGCCTGGGAGGGTGATTGGGACCCTCTGCCTCTGCAGCAGGCTTCTCCCCTAAGTTGAGGGAATGGCTGTTGGGCTCTGCTGGGCAGGAAGAGGCCGGCTTTCTTCTGAGGGTGGGATGGCTGGTGCCCTGTTGCTGCTGGACGGAGAGGCTTCGGGTGCTCCAAGGTGGACTGCCTGGCTGTGTTCTGTGTGCAGGGCTTGGATGTCGAGTGCATCATTTGAGGCTTGGAATAAAACAGAGAGCCTAGGCTGACCTCAGCCCAGGTATGTAGGAGGTGAGGGAGGGCAGAAGGTGAAGGTGCTGGGGCCAGGTTATTTTTGGCTCTGATGGCCGCTCTGTGGAGCTGTGGTCCACACAGAGACACTGCCGGCTGGCCTGTCCTGCCAACCCACAGGTTCTTTACAGGCCCTTCCCCTCACTCTGTCTGGGAAATGCATCATAGCTGGGTGTAGCTCTGTAGGTACTGGGGGTGGGAGGGCTGGCCCCGGCCCTGGGGCCGGGCATCTAGTGAGGGCCCGTTCTGCCCCAGCTCTTCGCCCGCCTCACATCTGGACTCCTTCACACTCCTCACATCTGGACTCCTCTTCACACGCCTCACATCTGGACTCCTCTTCACAC
>NW_012115244.1:2219086-2237704 GCF_000951035.1 Colobus angolensis palliatus | reverse complement strand
CCTCACATCTGGACTCCTCTTCACACTCCTCACATCTGGACTCCTCTTCACACGCCTCACATCTGGACTCCTCTTCATACTCCTCACATCTGGACTCCGTGGGGTGTTGCAGGAATTGTCCTTGGCCCTTCCTCCTGCGTGGGCCGCACGGTGCAGGTGCAGGTCCCAGTTTCATCTTCTCTCATTTCTTGGGACTTTGCTCCCGGCTGCAGGTGCCCTTCTAGCAGTTAGTTACAACGAGACTGTATGTCACATTGGTGCCTCCGGCATTGCCTGTCCCCACCTGCCCTAGCCAGAACTCGGGGCTCCCCAAGGCGGGGCTTTTATTCTGCTGGCGGTTCCTTTCTCGTACCCATCCACACGTGTCCGTGGTTTGACTGTGTGGACTGTTGTGTTCACACATCCCAGGATCTGCTCTTCCTGCCTTTGGAACGAGCTTTATCTGAGTGACCTTTCAGGTGTGTCCCTCTCCTCAGCCTTCGAGTTACAGTTCGCGCAATGATGATCTCAGTGTTACTGATTGAATCGCATCATTTGCAAACCGTGCTTTTGTTTGAGTATCGACATTGGGGCTGATCCATGTTAGTGCAACCAGATGCAGCCATCTGGGCCCCAATGACTGCCTGCCCCGGAACGGCACATCACAAAGGCAGGGGCAGTGGGAGGTCCACACCCCTCGCAGAAAGAGCCCTTGTTCAGGGAGATGCTGTGGGGAGAGGGGCCTCCTTACCTTGCCCGTTGGGTCTGCAGTGTGATGGGAGATTTGCAGCATTAGCAGTACCTATAAGAACAAGCCTGGCCCTATGCAGAGTTTTATTGGGACACTGTCAGACCATTCTTTTGGCATTTCTGTGGCTGTTTTGTGTTACAGTGACAGAGACAAGAGGCTGAGATAGAGACTGCATAGCCACAGAGGCCAAACAATTTGCTTTCTGGCCAATTTTTTTTTTCTTTTTTTTTGAGACGGAGTCTCGCTCTGTCACCCAGGCTGGAGTGCAGTGGCATGATCTCAGCTCACTGCACCCTCCACCTCCCAGGTTCAAGAGATTCTCCTGCCTTAGCCTCCCAAGTAGCTGGGGTTACAGGTGCCCATCACCAAGCCCGATTAATTTTTGTATTTTTAGTAGAGATGGGATCTCACCTTGTTGGCCAGGCTGGTCTCAAACTCCTGACTTCAGGTGGTACCCTCCATCTAGGCCTCCCAAGCTCTGTGGCCTTTTAAGAAAAAGTTTGCCAGTGACCTGCAATCAGAGTTCATTTTGTTCACATAAAGATCAATGTGGGTATTCCCAAGTGGCAGAGATGCAGGACTCAGGAGGCTTCCTGTGGCGGGGCTCCCGTTGGAAACTCTGGGCCTCAGAGGTTGCAGCAGGAGACAGAGCAGGGGACGCAGAGCAACCTTTAGGGACCAGCCTGGAAAGGGCATCTCTGCTGCTCTTGACAAAGCGACCCGGCCCATCCACTGACTTATGGGATCCTGGGAGGCATATTCCTGTTATCAGGGCAGCAAAAGGGGAAATAGGCTGGAGAAGCTTTGCCCAGACAAGTGGATACCCCCTAGCTGGGCATCTTATCAGGACAGTCCTGGTGGCAGCCATTTTCAATACCAAGCTTGGGGGAGACCCAGGAGGCAGGTGCCAAGGTTGCTCTGACACCACTGGGTGCAAAAGCCTGACTTCCCTCTGCAGTCTCCAAGCATCTGTCCTGGCCCTTCCTTCGTAGCTGCTGGGCAGCCCTGCCTGCTGACAGGCCTGAGGCCTCCTGCTTTCTTGCTCTTCAAGACCCGCCCTGTCCTCCCCAGTCTCCAGGTCAGCATTGTACCACTACACACAGGAGTGCAGCCCTAAAGCCTGAAGGCCCTGGAGGCGGCTCCTCCCAGACCCACTGCCCCATGCATCACAGCACACCCTGACACCTGGGCACAGGTGCCACATTTGCCCTCATCCAGGAGCAGGGAGTTGGCGCCCACCACTGGCAAGCGAGTTCTGCCTCCAGAAGGCTGCTGAGGCAGCTGGCAGGGGGCCAGGCAGATGGCCTTGGCTGGATCGTTTGAGGCTTGGAATAAGACACAGAGCACAGGCTGATCTCAGCCCCCAGAGGGCTCACAGGCTGCCTCCCTGGGCCACAGCTGCTAGCCTCAGTGGTCCAGCCATGTCCCCGGCCTGCCCAGTGAAAGGAACCAGAGTGTTCTGGGCAGAGCAGAGAGCCTGGACAGCATCCACCTCATGGCTTTGGCCTGTCCCTCCCACCTGGGCTCCAGGTTCCATCTGGGATTTGGGAGTGGCCACAGGCCACAGGTGGGAGGATGCCTTCTGATCTGGGCCAGGTGAGCCTTTGAGGGAGGGTGGACATTGTCCCGGGAGAAAGGGGCCAGCAGACGTGCCTCTAGGGGTGGGGGAGTGAAGTGAAGGAGGAATTGGAGGGAGGCTTCCTCCTTGCTTTGGCTTTCCTGTGGCTCCCGCTCAGAGGTGCAGGGGGAACAGCTGTCACCGCTGTGGGTGATTCTCCCAGATATGCCTGGTGGTCATTCAGGAGTCTACATGGCTCCCGCTCTCCAAGCCTGTGTGATGTCCAATTCTTCTGTCCCGACCATGCGTGCAAATGGCCCCCACGAGGAAGGACACAGGACTGCGACCCAGTTCTGCAGGCCGAGGTAGCTGGAGCCACCCTCTGCCCAGCCTTTACTAGCCAGTGTGGACTCTGTGGCCAGGGAGCGGGTATGCGCTGCTCATGGCTTGGACTCTGATACAGCAAGCCCTGCTCAAGTCTTGGTTTCTCCACTCCCAAGCCATTGACCTTGAGGAGGTCAACTGATTTCTCTAAGGTCACTTTCTTCATCTGGAAATGGAATGCCCCTTGGACTAGCCTCCCTGGACATTCATTGCAAGTGTGAAGTGATTAGAGGGTTTCCAGGAGGGCCTGGTTAGGTGAGGGTCACCTTCTTGAGCTGTCATTACCACCAGGCTCCCAGGGGCAGCCCTGGGTAGGGCTCTGCCCTGCAGAAGACTGCTCTCTCATGGGGGACGCCCTTGCCTGATGTTTGGCTGGAAGTCACTTCTGACCACCCCAGAGCCACCCACATCAGTGGCAATAAATCTGTATTAAGACAGATTTGTCTTGGACCTTCTCTCCTGCACACGGACAGAAAGCTGTTTCCGGCACAGGCCAGTTGCTGTGAATATAGCTGCCTTCCAAGTGCCCGTCAGGATGCTGATGGGCTGAAACAATTTTATTTTCCTGCTGTCGGGGCAGGATCTGCTCGTGGCTCTCCCATAGGCCTGAGGAGCAGGACCCCGCCCGCCTGCTGTGCTCCGGACACCTGCGGTCATCACGCCTTGGCTCGGACGTTGGCTTCAGATGTGCGGTTCTGGGGATGGAGACGCTGGGGTGCGTGGAGGCAGCTCAGGGTGGCCGGGCCACGTGATTGCAGAAGGGACATGTATCCAGGCTGTAGTGACCTTCCCGTGTTCTTGAGGGACTGCTCCCTGCCAAGTCTTCGTCTCCAGCAAGACTGACCAGAGGGGCCAGGCCTTCTCTAGGCACAAGCAACTGGCCAGGCAGAGACCCAGGAGCAACGTGGGACAGCCCAGACCTGGCTTTCTGCCTGATCCCTCCCTCCTGGGCCCACCTGCCTGGGTTTGCCGTCCAGGCTGGGTCTTCTCCTCCCCGAGACCTTACACCCCTGAGCGCCAAGGCCCAGAGGAAGCAGCTCCTGGTTGGAAGTTTGCAGGAAGAACTTGAGGGAGAAACTGAAGAAAAAGTGAGTCTCCCTCACAAGAAGGGTCAGGTCAGGTGGGCATGACGTCCCCTCCTGGATGACAGGCCACGCAAGCCCAGCTACAGGCAGCTGTCCCAGCCCTGGGGAAGGACAAAGGCGTCCTGCAGTGGCCCTGCCATGTCGCTCCACCACTCTGGAGGCTCAAACTGGAGGCAGCCCTGCCTGACCTGGCATCCTCATCCCCAGACCTTCCAGTCTCCCAGGCCCCCGGGGCTCCCTCTCCCTGCCCTGGTTGTTCTGTCTGATGTCAGGTGCTCCCTGACTCTGACCCTTGCTGTTTGAGTTTCCTGCTTCTCCTGAGCCGCCTCCCTCGAACCTCTTTCCTGAATTCTCTTTTCTGGGGCGACTGCTCTGGGCCCCATGTTCCCTCCGCTCAGGGCTTCGGAGGCTTCTCTTTCCTGTTCCCTTAAGCTGGGCTGCAGGGGCCCCCAGGGAGGGGCTGTCTCCCACCCTCCTTCGTCCCGGTCCCCACCCCTCCCCAGCTCCCTGCAGCTGATGTTTGGGGATCCTGCTGTGCCCCGGGCTGCACACCTGGACAGTGGTGCAGGGAGCCAGCCGAGCCACCCTCGGGGAACTGACCCTACACGGGGCAGAGACACAGGCCTCAAATCCATCCGTGTGTCTCGGGGCCCTGTGCAGAGGAACCAGGAAGAGGTCGGGCACCAGGCGAGAACGCTGCGGCCTCTGGGCCAGGGAAGGGCTTCAAACGGGTCCCTGGAGGGACATGGGCTCTGGATGAGCCTGGAGAGCTGGAGCAGGAAGAGGTGGGGGAGCCACGTGTGTGGCCTAAGCCGGGCTGTGGCAGGCGGGGCCGGGGCTGCAGGTGGTGCAGCCTCTGTCCCACACGTGGAAAAGTGTCCCCAGTCTACCCACAGGACGAAAGCCCTGCGCTCAGGGAAGGATGCTGGAGATAGACGTCGTGAGAAAACACATGATGGAAACTGTTCTAAAAAGAAAACGGGAAAACAAGGTTAAAAAAGAAAAAAAAAAGCTGGTGTGTACATTTGTGTATTTCAAAGACCTCAGAGCATAAACCCAGAAGAATGACAGAAGAAACTTCTCACATATTGGAAGCCTGTCTCTGAGTTCTGGCACCAGGGGACCGTCCCGGCTCCCCGTCCATCCCTCTCGGTGTAGCTGAAGATGTGTCATTCCGTGAAGCGCTGCCCTCACCGTGTGGACCAGCCCTGCCCAAGCGTTCTCAGGGGTCTGCACAGGCCAGACAGCTTAGCCCACTGGTGACCAAGTCCACCCCCAGCTCTGTCCCTTCCTTTATGATGGCCTTGGGCGGACCCCCTGAACCTCAGTTTCCCCACTTGTAAATGGGGGCTGACAACTCACCCCCAGGAGTCACAGAGGCCTCGTGAGGCCGCAGCGGGCCCAGTTCAGCTGGCACTCACCCCCGGCCTCACTGCGGCTGCTGCAGCCCCGGTGGGTGTGGGTGGGTGGCCGTGGTCCTCTGACCCTGTGTACAGAGAGGATATCATGCCTATGGCTGAAACTCCACCTGCTCACCCCAGACCCCAGGCCCTGGCTCCGGCCCGTTCTCTTTTCTGGAGGGAGAGTTATAAATAACTTCCAATTTGCGGCTCTGTGGGTCTGGCAGGAGCGTGTGCGTCCCGCGACCCAGGTTGCTGCCAGCTTTTGCTGGGCTCTCAGAACAAAAGATGGAAGATCTCGAGGAGGCTTTAGTGCACAGCCTCCTCCTGCACCCGCCATGCAGGTGCCTGCCCAGTCCCTGCCGCCTGGGCCCTATGGCATTTAGTCTCCATTCAAGTCCAGGTAACCTCACAGCAGGAGAGGAGGGCGAGGGGGCTAAGAGATGATGGGGGCAGCACACAGAGGGGCCACCAAGAAAGGGAAATGGGCACCTACAAACACAGAGGATGAGGAGGCAGGAGGAGCTGAGGGACCCCAGCACGGCTGCTGCCCCTGGACAGGGCAGCCTCTCAAAATTTGCCCATCATGACTGGGTGCTGAGAGCCGGTGTGCCGGGGCCCGCGTACACACCAGGCCTCGACGGCAGAGGAGAATGGAGGATGTGGTCCTCACCGCGGGAGATCCCGGTCCAGTGAAAGAGGATCCAGATGTCCTGGCTCTTCCTGCTGCAGCCTCCTTGGGAGCACAGTGCTGCAGACACCTGCACCCGAGCCTGCTGCTCCCCTGCCCTGCCACTATCCAGTGCTGGGCCGGGAACACCAAACTATGTCAACTCGGGTGGCAAGAACTGTGGAGCATGGAGAAAAGGCCCCGTCAAGCAAAGGTTGTGGTGGAATCACTGGAGACTCAGGGCCTCCCAGGGCCTGTGGCTGTGGCTCCCCAAGGCCGTCCTCAGTTTCCCATCGATCCCATTCATGGAGCGCAGTGGGCGTTTGATGACAAAGCACAACTTCTGTACCCCTGTAGATGTTTTCAGAGGGTCCAGAACTCTGTCCTCCTGCTCCAGGTTGTGGCCAGCAGCCTGGGATCCCCAGACTAGTGGCTGGCAGGAACCCCGGCCCTGCCATTCTCCGGCCTCAGGAATGACCTGACCTTGGAACCCAGAGCTTCTCCAGGTGTCCCCTGGAGCTGTGATGATGAGCGGATGAAATGGCAGATGGCACCCGGCTGAGACCCCCACACCCAAGGGGCTGCGGATGAAGGGGTTGGGGCGGAAGGGGGGCAGGCGGCTTTGGGAGCAGCTGCGTTTCCACCCAGAGCCCCCTGAAGTTGCTAGTGATGATATATATCATCGTGGGCTTCCGTCTCCTGGTGGCCCCACGTCCCACAGGACCAGGCTGAGGCTGAAAAGAGGCCTAGAGGTCCTGACCAGCGGTTGGTCAGCTGACCCACAAGTTGGTGAAAGCAGAAAACCGTGATGGCATTTGCATGTCTCAAGCATTTCATTACCCAGAAGTGCAGTCATTATCACTGTGTCGAGGTGTGTCTGGGTGAGGCCTTTGCTTTGGGGATGGTCTGTGGCTTGGTGCTTTCATCGGGTTTGTTTGTTGGTTTGTTTGTTTCTAAAACCAGGCTCCTAGTGATACTTGATGACATCAAGGTGGTGGGTGTTTCACTACAGTGTGACGGGAAGGCTCGATGAGCGTCACTACAGTGTGATGGGAAGGCTCGATGAGCGTGGAGTCCCCCGGCAGTTTCTGACTTTTGATTTCCATCTCTCCCCCCCGTCTTGGCCACACCTAAATTCACAGCAGGTTGTTTTTTAGAAATGTACTCTATTGCATCTTCCGGTCATATTCAGCTGGCGTTCATAGAAACAGCTCCTTGCCTTCTTTCCACACTTACCTTCCATTGACTTACGTAATTCTGCTGTAGTTATAGAGTCCCAGCGACAATAGCAGCTACAGGGGCACAGCCAGGTTTTGGAACAGACGTGGCTCTCTTGGTAAAACACACACACACACACACACACACACACTCGGGGTGCAGTGGTGCAGCAGTGACCTCAGGCAGGCCCAGATGTTCCTCCCACATAACAAAGACTTTCTTCAAAGGCGTTACACAGACAGACGAGAGTGCTGGTTGGTAGCTTAACGCGATAAGCTGATTAGCTGGGGGCCGGCGGTGGGAGAGCGCCAGGTACAGCACTTGCTGGGCACCATGTTCTTTAATCAGCATGACGGCCCAGCACTCCGTTGCCGCTCAGCTCACCTGTGTTGCTTTTAGAAGATGCACTTTGCATCCTTCTCTCCATGTGAGGCCGAGAGGCTCACTTGGCCAAAGTGAATTTACCCGAAGGGACGGGCTGAGGCCAGAGCCAGGTCACCGTGCACTCGCTGGTTCCTCCACGGCTCAGGAACAGCCTCCCACCAGGACTGCCTAGGAGGCTGGGCCAGCACCTTCATTCAGTTCCACGCTTTGTATCACAGAACTGTTCTGAAAAAATTGCAAACGTTCAGACTTGTCATCGGTGAAACGGTTTGACTCTGTATTCCCACCCAGATCTCATGGGGAATTGTCATCCCCACGTGTCGCGGGAGAGAGCTGGTGGGAGGTGATTGGGTCATGGGGGCAGATTTCCCCAGGCTGTTCTCGTGACAGTGAGTGAGTTCTCAGGAGATCTGATGGTTTAAAAGGGTAGCCCCTGCCCCGTTGTCGGCTCTCCCTCCTGCCTCCATGTGAGACGTGCCTGCTTCCCCTTTGCCTTCTGCCATGATTGTAAGTTTCCTCTGTGGCCTCCCCAGCCATGCGGAACTGTGAGTCAGTTAAACCTTTTTTTCTTTACAAATTACCCAGTCTCAGGTAGTTATTTATAGCGGTTTGAAAACTAACCAGTACAATCCGTTTTGTAATTTTCCCAAGGCCCCGAGTCTCCTTACCATGGACTGAGTTGTTACCTGAATTCCAGGCAATGGTATTTTCTTGGGAGGGGAGTGAGCGTTTGGAAGCAGAGGTGCATGGGGATGGCTTGGCTCTGCCCTCCCTCAGCCCTTCCTGTCTCCTGTGGGAGCAGGGGGTTTGCCCATGGGACGGTGATCTTTGGAGGCTTCATGGGATGGAGGGAGGACACTGTTGAGAGGGATTTGGAAGTAGGCAGAACTGAGTCCAGGAGGAGAGGAGGCAGCTGTGAAGCATGAGTGGCCTTCCCAGGGAAGGGCGAGGGAGGGACTCTCAGAACTCCCAGCAGCTGTCCCATAGAGCCTCCATGTCTTGTGGTGTGACCTAACCGTGGCCTAGAAGTGCAGTGACCCTTCCCATTCGCAAGGCTGGACACCCGGGACTCAGATTTGAACAAGGTTGATGCTGCCTTCAGAGCAGGCCAGCCGCAACTCAGAGCCACCGTGTCACCCCGGGAAGCACCTCGCCCCTTTCAGATTCTCCAGGCCTCCCAACCCTCATGCCCGCTTCCTATCTTTGAGGTTGTCAGCTGGGACAGGCGAGTGCCCAAGGCACTAAACAAAGACCGAGGCTGTGTCTGGGCAAAATCCTCCAAGAGCGGCTGAGACCTCCAATTCCATGGAAACACAAAGGTTTCCATGTTTCCTGGTGACCCCAGGCCCCGAGCTGCTCACACACTCTGCCCAGCACTTACCTTTCGGGGTGTGGCTCCCAAAGGAGCTTCCCAGAGCTTCTCTGCTGATAGGCTGTGTTGGCCCAAGAAGCCAAACTCTGTAAAATATGGAAGGAGGTTTATTCTGAGCCAGTGACCATGGCCTGGGGGATGGTCTCAGGAAGACCACATGTGCCTGAGGTGCTTGGGTTATAGTTGGTTTTATACATTTTAGGGAGACAGAAGTGAAAGGTAAAGGCATAAGTCAGTGCACTTAAGATGTACATTGGTTTGGCCTGGGAAGGGGGAGATCTCCAAGGTGGGGACTTCCAGGTCATAGGTGGATTCAGAGATTTCCCGATTGGTAATTGGTTGAAAGAGTTAAGCTGTGTCTGAAGACTTCAGAAGTTGGTAACAAGGAACGCCGGAGTTAAGATGGGAGGTTGTGGAAGCCACAGTTCTTGTTATATAGATGAAGCCTCTAAGTAGCAGGTTTCAGAGACAATGAATGTCTCTCGTAGGACCTTAAAAGGCGTCAGAATCTTAGTGAAATCTCTCTTGGATCCAGGAAAGACCTAGAAAAAGGAGATGCAAATTTTTCCCACAAGAGTCGGCTTTACAGAGCCATTTCAAAATATGTCAGAGAAATGTTCTTTGGGGTAAAATATTTTGATTTCCTTTAGAGCCTGCTATGTGTCATGTGATGCTGCACCAGAGTCAGGTTGGAATTTGGTATCTTATTGCCACAAGTAATCCATGTTGTCAGTCTTATGATCTCTCTTTTAATGATACAGCTAGTCAGTTGGGCCTAAACTCTAAAAGGGAGGGGGGCGCATTGAGGGGTGTCTGATCTCCCTTCCCATCATGGTTGGGAATTCGGTTTGTCAGATTTCTCTGGGCTCTCCGTGACCTATGGGGGTGTCTGTTCGGTTGGCTGGGGGACTTAGGGTTTCCTTTTTGGTTTACAGCTCTCTGCCAGTTAGAAAACACCCCATTCAGAGTCCTCTGCACCTACACCTGTCACTGGCTGCATCCATCACCAGTAGCCAACCTTCCTTGTGATTCCAGAAGCTAAGAGGAGGGCAGGGCCTGGAAATGCAGATGCCTTGCCCTGAGTACACACAGGCCCCATGTGTACCCCGGGAGTACACACAGGCCCTATGTGCACCCCGAGAGTTGGAAGGGGTGCTGAGTAGGGTCAGCACAGGTGGCCAAGGTCACTCCCACTTCTTTCAAAGCTCCCTCCAGCAGGCAGGAGGAGGGGGTCCCTGAGCCGTGTGCAGCAGGCAAGATGGCGCCTGAGGCCACCAGGGATCTCTGCCCAGGAGGGGAAAGGAGACAAGCCTAGGTTTCACTGTGCCTTTGTCTACTAGGGCTGCTAAAATGGAGTACATAGACTGGGGGATTACAAACTACAGAAATTTATTTCTCACAGCTCTGGAGGCTGGAAATCTATGATGGGGGTGCCAGTAGGGTCGGGTTCTGGTGAGCATTCTCTTTTGGTTTGCAGACAACTCTTTTCTGGCTGTGTCCTCACATACTGGAAAGGATGAGGGGCCTCTCTCAGGTCCCTATTATAAGGGCACTAATTTCATTCACGAGGGCTCCACTCTCATGGCCTAATCACTGCCCAAAGGCCCCACTTCCTAATACCATCACTTGGGGGTTAGATCTCAACATCATAATTGCAGGGGGGCACAGACGTTCAAACCATAGTACGTGATGCTCAGGTGTTTGGATGTTTGGTTGAGTGGATGGGAGAAAGAACGGATGGATGGCTGGACAGGTGGATGGATGGATGGTGGGTAGATGAATGGATAGATTGATAGAAAGTGGATAGGTTGATGGAAGCTTGGATTGATGGATTTCTAATCGATTTTTGAATGGATAGATGGGTAGTGGATGGATGGATGGATGGTAGACAGGTGGATGGATGGATGGATGGACGATGGATGGACAGATGGATGGATGGACTGATGGATGGATGGATAGATGGTGATGATGGATTGATGGTTGAATGGATAGATGGATGGAGGGATGGATCAATGGATTGTTGGAGGGTGGATGATGAATGAATGGATTGATGGATGGGAGGATAGATGATGGATGGTTGGATGGTGAACAAGTGGATGGATGGATTGATGGGGGATGGATGATGGATGGATAGATGGATGGATGGATCGATGATGGATGGATGAATGGATTGATTGATGAATGGATGGATGGATAGATGGTGATGGTGGATGGATGTTTCAATGGATAAATGGATAGATAGGTGGATGGATGGATGGATTGGTGGAGGGTGGGTGATGGATGAGTAGATTGATGGATGGGAGGATGGGTGGGTGGCGGATGGTGGATGGTGATTGAGTGGATAGATAGATGGATAGGTTGATGGCTGGGTGGATGAATGGATGGTGGACAGGTAGATGGATGGATTAGTGGGTGATGGATGGATGGTGGATGGTGCGTGGATGGTAATGGATGTTTGAATGGGTAGATAAGTGGGTGGGTGGATAGATGGATGGATTGGTGGCAGGGGTCGGGGGACGTCTGTGGATGGATGGATGGGGGATGGCTAAATATTTCCTGAGCCTAGCTGTGAAGCCTCCTGTGAGCCTTGATGTGTCCAGGTCCTAGTGAGGGTACTGGGTTCCCTGAGAAGGCAGTCAGAGTTCTCAGCCTCCATGTTCGTTTTGCCATGGCCAGCACCTCCCCTCGAGGCAGTGACAGTTCACTTGTAAACAGGACCATCCCTGGGAACTTTCCCCTCCTCAGTCCCAGTGATGGACCCACAGCCAACAGCACCCAGCTCCATACACACTGTGCTGGCCTCAGATCACCTCCTAAGTGAAGGCGTGCCCCATCTCTGAGGGGGGAACATGTGGCTGCCCCCACATACCACGACCCACCTTCCCTGGGCTGCCCCAGGCTCCCTCAGTGCCGCTCCACCAGCACGTAGCCCCTGGGGCCTCCTAGAGCCAGACAGGAGATGCTTTCCTTTTTGTGCATTAAAATTAAAAACTGCGGCTGCCTCTCCTGTCTTCTCTGTTAAATAGCTTCTGTCAATTCGTAGGAATTTGCCTGAGGAACATGATTAGAGTGCTTTTTTTTCCTTCCACTTACATGTCTTAATCTTAATGAAATAATGAAACAGGTAGCTCATTACAGTTGGGCTTTTTTATTTGTTTTTTTGTGTGTTTTGGTTTTTTTTTTTTTTCCCCCTCTCTCTCATTTAATTCGATGATCCAGACTTGGAGTGTTTTGCACTGGTGTGGTCTGGTGCACTCATCCTAAAGGGAGGCGTTTCCATTCTTGAGCGTGGTGGGGACAGTTCCCAGAGCTAATGAATCACTCTAATCAGAGAGCCATCTTGAAAATTAATACATTCTACTGTAACTATTTAAAGAAAAAATAATTATCAAGACTGTTCCCACTAAATTATGCTGTCTAGAAGTTGTAGAAAGAAAATTTTATCTAATTTTAAGATGTAATCTGGGTTTTGCAGATTTTTCTTTTCTTGAGTGATTCACAGATCAGCACTGAATAGCAAGGACTGGAACATGCTGCCCTTTTCTCAGTGTTTTCCTGGAACCTTGTCTTGTGTCAGCCTCATGCACCCCAAGGCCTTGGCCCTGTCTTGGCCCCTGCCCCGTGAGGGCCAGGTCTTCAGGCCTCTTAACTCCCCATGGCTGCTCTGGGGACGGTGGCTCTCCCTGCCCAGCTCCCCCTTGGGTTCATTTCTAAGTAAGCTCCTCTCTTAGCTGAGAAGACAGTCTTGACTTCCCAGTTTCTGAGAAACAGTGCGTCCTGACTTAACAGAAAAAGAGGGCCGGGCACAGTGACTCACACCTGTAATCTCAGCACACTGGGAGGCCAAGGCAGGCGGATCACCTGAGGTCAGGCGTTCGAGACTAGCCTGACCAACATAGTAAAACCCCGTCTCTACTAAAAATACAAAAAATTAGCCAGGTGTGGTGGTGCATGCCTGTAATCCTAGCTACTCAGGAGGCTGAGGCAGGAGAATCACTTGAACCTGGGAGGCAGAGGTTGCAGTGAGCCAGAATTGCACCACTGCCCTCCAGCCTGGGTGACAGAGCAAGACTCTGTCTCGAAAAACAAAGAAAGAGAAAACCTTTGTTGATGTGCCGCAGCTTAAGTGCTAAGCACAACATGAAATGGCCCATGTGTGTCCTCGGTGTGGGTCCCCCCAGCCTCTGCACCTGCCTCCCAGGAGGACCCAGTACTCACGGAAGTCTTCAGCTGCAAATGTGCTAGGTGGCTAGAGCGGTTAGGGAGGCACAGTTTTCAAAACTGCATGGAAACCTTCCTCGGCCTCTGCACACCATATGCAGGGGGGAATGTGGAGCAGGTGGACACTGACAGGTCACCAGGTCTGACCCCCACCCTGGGGATGGGGTGCCTCTCACCCACCTGCAAACCCCACCTCTTGGGTCCACATCTGGAGATCCCCCATCTGCCTGGCCTGCTTGTCTTCAGAGTCTGAGTTCTGGGAGGGACTTAGTGATTCCCTGACTTGGGACCCACGTTCACCCCGGAAGAGGCCAGCCTGCACCCTCAGACCCAGGGCCAGAAGCACAGGGCCGGGTTCCAATGCCTGAGAAACCTGTGGAGACTTGATAGCAAGTCCTCTGGGTGGAGACAAAGTGGTGACATGAGATGTTGCTCAGTCTTCTGGCCCTGCTGCTGCTTCACCGAGTCTGAGCCGATGTCATTCACTGGCTCTCGATTTGGGGTCCTGGGTCACCTGTGTAGCCCTTCGGGTGCACAGACTGGCCCGTCCCCACCCACTCACCCCAGCTCCCTGGGCCAGCCCAGCTGTGCTCTCATGGGACTGAGGCCCAGACTGTACAGGAAAGAGCGGGTTGATGGGCTGGTGTCATTGGCGTCACAGATGACGGGGGCCACAGCCTTGGGCCTTCCTTGTGTTGCCCTCCTTCCTGTCCCCGGTTAACGTAAGTGTCTCCGAGCCTGGCTGGGTGCTTCCCTCAGTTACTAGCAAGCTCCTTGCTGCCCCCAGGAGGCGGTCCCTCCGGGATGAGGGATACGGCAAGGGAGCGCTCCCTGCATGCTGCCCTGCCTTGCAAACTCTTCCCTGGCGGCCTGGCTTCCATCACAGGTGGCCTCACAGCACTGGAGGAGGTGGGCTTGGCTGGCGGGCTGGGCTAGGGTCAGTGGATGTGGAGCTGTCCATCCTCCCCTGTGGCATCAGCTGGAGGCCAGGTGCCCGGGCTCCCCCCACCCCTCCTGCATGGTCAGACACTCATAACTGCGTTTGTCCTCAGCCTGCCTGGCAAGGGGACGAGGCTCCCAGCGGGGCTCCTGGATGGGGCCCTTCTCCCACCCCATCTCCTTGTGTTCACACAATGACCCCTCGGCCCAGGTGGTAACTGTGTACTGGAGACCCACAGAGAACCACCTTGAGTGGCCTCCACATTCCAGAAAGTGGGTCTGGGTGTGGCAGGCAGGTGTGGGGGCCAGGGGCCGTGGAGGGCTGTGGCTCTCTGGGACGTGCGCCAGCTGCTCAGCTATGCCAGGGTCTGCGTGCCCAGCATGCAGCCTCCACCCTACTGGCCTCTCGAGCCCCTCTGTGCTTGTAGCAAGATCCCAGGTGCTGGCCCTGCCACAGGCTCACAGTGACGACCAGCCCATCACCAGCGCCAGGGCCCCGCGTCCTCCCGCAGGCCCTTCCTGGCTGCTGTGCTCTCTCCCTCTTCTCTGTGTGGGCAATTCACCCTTTAAACCTTGCTTCTTCCAGGGAGCCCTCCTGGCTGCCCTGTGGACTCTCTCTCTGTAGTGTAGCATCTTCTTGAAGTGACATAATCAGAGCTCTTGGGGACAGGCCTGTGTCCCTCAAGCTGGGCGTGCCCTGAGGCACATGGAAAGTACAGCCCTAGTGAGTGGCCTTGGCCTCTGCCCAGGAGGCGGTGGGCTGACCCATGTCAGCCCAGGCTTGGGGGCCGCGCTGTCCCCCACCCCCTGTCTTCTATGATGAGTTGATCCAGGCACAGAGCTCCCTGACGTGGAGGGAAGGAGGACACCTCGCCTCCCGAGCTTACCCCACGTCTGGATGGGGTCCAGAGAGCTCCCACAGCGTCTGCCTGGAAGCAGCTAGGTGAGCATCAGGAAGGTGCTTGACCCTCCTGAGCCCTGTCAATCTCCAGTGACCAAGGAGACCCACCGCAAAGCAGTAAGCACGAAGCTGGTCCGTGAGGCTGCAGTGGCCGGTGAAGTCCCTTCATACCCGAGGCTCCCAGACAGGCCTCGGGGCAGCCTGGGGACCATCGGTGGTCGGGGGCCGTGGGCTTCCTAAGCTCAAGCTGGCTCAGGTACGAGGTGCGGGGGCCACCTCTGGGCCCCTTCCCGTGTTTGCCAAGTAGGGAGCCGCCTCCTCTCGCTGCTGTAAGGGTCTGATGGAAGGATAGGCGGGGCTCTTTCCAAAGCCCAGAGACTGCTGCTGATGCAGGTTTTACGTTATGTTTGATGTTTTTGGTATTGTCATCCTCCCGGTCTTTATTGAGTAACAAAACCAGCGAGGCCTAAGAGGGAAGATGGAAGCGTGGCCAGGACAGGGTCGCCTTGGGTCAGGCACCAGGACCACAGGTGAGGAGGCAAACTGGGTTCGCCTGTATGCTGAGCACCCAAGGCAGATGCAGCCTCGCGAGGAACGCAGCCTAGAGAGGCTCGCAGTCGCAGTGGCATGGCTGGGCAACGGAGGACGCACCAGGAGCAGGCTCTTCTTCTGCCCCCGCTGGAGGCGCTCAGGCCAGCCATAATCCAGGAGGTGACCTCTGCTTTTCGCTACCTGTGGACCCTCCAGGGCACCTGCTCCTTGGCAGATCTGCTCAGGAGGAAGGCCAGGTGTCTGGCTGTCTGTGCTGGGCACATCCGGAGAGGGCCCCGGGCGGCTGATGCTGAGCCTCATGGGATGGCGAGGCGGTGCCTGTCAGACAGGCGCTTCCTGTGGAGATAGGCGCTGCCTGTGCTTGTTGGCTCCCAACTGCTTCTGGGAGGTCCCTGTCACGGGATCCATCCTGAGACAGCCCCCCTTGGATGGACTGAGCTGACACTAGGTGCACTGGAGGGCTGAATCTCCCTCCAAAGGGAGCTGTGCCACCAGCTCCTAGGGCAGGCACACTGCGTGCCTCCTTCCTGTCCCCAGTCGGAGAGGCCCTGGTTTCCTGAACCTGGGATGGGGCAGTGTGCCAGCGGGAGGAGGCTGGGGTCTTCCTGGAAAGACACTGAGACCTGAGTCCCAGCCCACCCAGGAGACCCTCGCTTCCCTCAGCAATGGCCTGTGGCCCGAGAGCCACCTCCAGCCTTCAGGATGTCAGGCAGTGAGACCTCAGAGTGCAGGGCGGGCTGCAGTAGGTCAGCAAACACGGCTGTCGAGAGTCATGGGTCTGCTGCAGCCCTGGGCCCCTCCCTCCTTGCTGTCAGGCTTAATCAAGGCATCTGGGACTGTGCTCATGGAAAAGGCAAGAAGCATATTTTGGGACCATTTTGTTTACCTGATTTATTTTAATTTACTTAATTTATTAATGTTTTAAGAGACTGAGTCTCGCCACGTTGCCCAGGCTGGTCTCACACTCTTGGGTTCAAGTGATCCTCCTGCCTGGACCTCCCCAAGTGCTGGGATCACAGGGCCTAAGCCATCATGCCTGCCCTTACCTGGTTTTTGAAAGAGGATTCAGTCGTAGCCTGACAGTCTGATGAAGGTTAAGGATATGAAATCAGTCCTAGAAATGGTAATGGCAGTGGCAGCATGGCACAGCAGTGCTCTAGAATGGGGAACTCCGCAGAGCTCTCCAGCACGTGGAGTAGGATTTTAAAAGCATACCTATCTAGACAGCCTCGTGACGGGGTGCAGGTGGCCGTACGAGGGACGTGTTCCCAAGAAGGTCAGAATGGGAAGCAGCCGTCTGTCCTCAGTCACCGACCTCAGGCCCCATTGGCCCCAGGCCCTGCAGGAACAGCCCAGAGCTAGCGTGGGACCTCAGGAGCCGTGCCCAGGCCACCTCAGGGGTGGGGCACCGTGGCGGCAGGAAGAGCATCGGTGGCGCCTCGGGCCCCGTCATCTTGGGAGCAGCGTAGAACTCCGTGAGCCCGTGATCACTATTCACAGAGCGCAGCAGCGTGTATGTCAAGGGTGCTTGTTCGGGCCCACGGCCATTGGAACGCTGCCCTTCGAGCCCGTCCGCCCACTCGGATTCCCAGTAAGTGAGCGCTGGACGTGACCTCGAGTCCGAGCCTCTGTGAGAAAATACGTCCTTGTCTGCCTGGAGGGGGCCCAGCAACAGGCCTCATCCGTCCTCAGAGTAGCCTGGCAGGGTGAGTCCAGAGCCGTGAAAATGCTCAGACCTTTGCATCCTATAACTGCTCCCAGAAATTTGCCTTAAGAGAATGATTGAGAAGGGGAGGGCGGGGTGAAACCAGGAAAGTAGAAACCCCCAAAATGCACCGCCGTCAGGAATGGCCAGGTGAGTCGGAAATCCGTGTGCGCATGACGGTGCAGCCTGTGCAGGCGGTGAAGGAGGGGCCGTGACTCTCACAGATGGCTGTGACTCGGCCATGGGCGGATGAGGAAGCGCAGCCTGAGATCCCAGAGGAGACCAGCAGGTGAGGCCCGCAGGAGGGGCAGCTGGGCCTGGAGCTCAGGGAGCTCTGTTCCTACCCTTGGTCCCACTCCAGGCCTTGGTCCTGTTTTCTGCCTTATTCCCGTCCTGCCCCAGGCCTTATTCCTGCTCTCTCTTGGTCCTGTTCCAGGCCTTGGTTTCTGAGGGCCTCCCCCAGCCCTCCAGCCTGCTCTGGGCTTTGCATCCTTCAGGCCACACTCCTGACCCCGCTGTGGGGTGTGGTCAGCCATGGCCACTTACTCCTGTCCCACTGACCGTGCCCTCTCAGGTGGATGCAGCTCACAGATGGTGCCCTGGGTGTTTCTTCCGGATGGGGAAACTATAGGGTCCCCTGCTCCAGAAGGCCACCTTCCTCTCTCCTCTAGATGGTTCAGCACCTCCACTGGGCTACTGGCTTCTCCTCTTTCTTCAGGAAGCCCGTGGGCCCCTCTGAGGTCCCTGCCCACAGGCCACGCTGAGGCTGACTGCATCCCATGTTCCAGCATCACCGCTTGTAAGCCGTGTGACCTTGGGCAGACTTCTTGAGCTCTCTGAGCTTCCGTGTCCTCTTCTGTAATGTGAAGATGAAGCTAATTGACTCCTCATTGGTAGAAATCAATAATAAAATTCCAGTAATCAGTGAGCATACCAGTCCCTGGGAGGACCACCAGGGCGGCCCCGACAGTCAGCAGCCGTCCAAGGGCCCCAACGCTCAGAACGCTGGGGAAAGGGGCGGTCAACATTAATACACAGATACGTAGAAATGACCGTGTGGCATAGCCCCGGGGAAGGCTGGCACTGCTGGGCCACACTGCGTGTTTCCTGGTGCGTCTGGGCTCTGACGTTTGGAGTGGGGCCCTTCCAGAGTGCAGGAGGCTCTTCTGGAGGCGTGGGACAGAGACTCCTGCCAGAAACCTGGGCGCTTCCTAACCAGTGCTCTGGGCGTGTTTGCCTTTTTCTGAGCCCTGAGCCTGGGGGGCCCAGCTGTGCCCGCTCACCCCAAAAGCCTCCTCCCTGCCCCACGTGCTGGTCACAGGTCACCGAGCCTGTGGGTATCTAGTCCTGCTCCCAGAAAGCTCCTCATCTGATGTCCTCTGCATCCCCTGGGGCATGTTGCCCTGGCAAGGGCTGACCTGCAAGGGGAGGCCACCTACGAACAGCCCCAAGGCCATGGAGGGCTGCCCACCACTCCGGACTTCCACCCCCACCCGCTA